>NW_020950172.1:7929860-7932881 GCF_900497805.2 Vombatus ursinus | reverse complement strand
CTCTCTCTCTCTCTCTCTCTCTCTCTCTCTCTCTCTCTCTCTCTCTCCCTCTCTCCCTCTCCTCTCCTCTCCCTCTCTTCCTCTTTCTCTCTGTCTCTCTCCCTCCCTCCGTTCCTCCCCCTCTCTCTGTTACTCTTTTTTTCTCTCAGTTTCTTGGCCTGTAAAATGCAGATGTTTGGACTTGATGGCTTGGAAGGTACCTTCCCGCCCTAAATCTAGGATTCTGTATATGCCCATCCCTGAAAATAAGCCTTCTCAATTTCTTGGGACTTTATTTTACTTCTTCTTGACTGGGAGCCATGGTGGTGCTGTTTGACCTTTCCCATTCTTGATAGCCAGTTTTAGATAAAAGCGAAGATGGTGGTTTGTTGGGCTGTGGCTCTTTCAGCTGGTAGTTTTAAAAAGGCAGAATTGTGTTTCATCGCCAACTGGATCCTAGGCGTGGTCCCTTTAAAATTAGACCCTTCCCCAAACAGCCCTGGGGGAGGGGGGCTTGGAAATCACTTCCCTGTTTTTTCTTCCCTGCTTAAGAGGAAGTGACTTGAATTTCAAGCCTTGCTTGGTGTGGCTTAATCAAACTTCCTTTGATTATTTTTCCCATTATTATCTTTCTAGCCAGCCTCCTCATTTTTTCCCCCAGTCCACATAAGCCTCCCTGAACTTATGCCTTTCAAGAAGGCGGGCAGCCAAAGCCCCTGACAAAAGGGCTCCCTGAAATGAGGAGCTCTCATTAGCGAATCAAGTCTGGTTGGAGGGAGTAGCCCTCGTCCACAGAGGGATTTGGTGTGATTGTCATTGTTATTAGTTACCGCTTTTAGGGATATTTTTTGCATTGCTTTTATTTTCCCTCCTGGCACATAGGAGTCACTTACTGAATACTTATTAATTGCTTGATTCTGATTCTGATGCTGTGATCCTCATCAGAAATGATCATTCCAGTAGCCCCTGACTGGAAAAGCATGTATTTTCACACTTTGAATTTGGAAGGATGTCTTTTCACCATGGATCAGCCTTGAACTTGAGTTGTTTTAGGAAGTATAACTACTTTGCTACCTTGGTTTGAAAAAAAATACATATATATGTACACACACATATAACTTATTATGTTTTCTGGGGCTTTGTTAAAAAAATAAAATGTATTAAAAAAAAAAAAAGACCTGATCATTCCTGCCTCAGACTTCACATAGCACTGGTATCTTTGTTACATCCTCGGGTGCCCTTTTCCCTGTTTCTCCCATGGCTGAATCATATGGGCTCCACTGAGGGAAAGCTTGTACAGAGAGATGAGCAAAGGGGCAAAGGAAGATGCCCAGAGATTTTATTTTATGCATTGTCTAGTTATTCTAGCTCTATTCTTTCCTCTTGGGTTTTGTGATTGTTACGAAGAAACACTGTTGGTTTTTGTGGGTTTATTGAATATGCTGTTACTTTAGAGAGTATCAGTTGTCTCGATTTGTAACTTTGCTGATTCCATATGGTTTTCTATGGATACCATGTCATCAGCAAATAGGGATACATTTGTCTCTTTTTTGCACATGTTTGTGCCTATAATCTCAGTGCTATTTCTAATATTTCTAGAATTATGTCAAAGTACACTAGGGAAAGGAGCATCCTTACTTTATTCCTGTATTCATTGGGAAAGCTTTTAGTGTTTTCCCTCCCCCCTCCCTTTTTTTTTTTTTTTTGGCTAAGCAGTGGGGTTAAGTGACTTGCCCAGAGTCACACAGCTAGTAAGTGTCAAGTGTCTGAGGCTGGATTTGAACTCAGGTCCTCATGACTCCAGGGCCAGTGCTCTATCCACTGCGCCGCCTAGCTGCCCCAGTGTTTTCCTTTTGCCTGTAATGCTAGCATTGGGTTTTAGACATAAACAACCCCAGTACTACCTTTGCTGGTATCATTGGACTTTTAAGTTGATTTCTTTTTAGTGTGGTATGAATGTCCTCTGTATTATGTGTACCTCACTACAACCTCGTGAGGTAGGGGCCGAAGAGGTTATAATCCCCATTTGACCGAAGAGGAAACTGAGGCATGGAGTGATTTGCTCTAGTGAGTTACTTAGTCAAAGAGCATGGATTAAGACCTATTTCTCTTAATTCACAGGCTAGGACACTTTTCAGTTAACCTGGCTTCTACTTTATCCTTGGAAATCATTCTTTGGCCACATGTTAGTAGCTCTATGAGTCTTTTGTAAATCCTTGAAATCCTTGGATTTTCAGAAGTGGCTCCTTGCAAATTCTTAACTTTTCCCATTCTGACTGGAACCCATTTTAATTTAAGTTATACATTGCAAAGCTTTTATTAGGGGAGGGGAATAATCATTTATAATAGCACCTACTGTGTGCCAGGCACTATGTTAACTGTTTTTGCAAATAATAACTCATTTGATCTTCACAACAACATTGTGACGTTGGTGCTATTATGATCCCCACTTGATAATAGAGGAAACTGAGGCAGACTTGCATAGGATCACATAGTTAATAAGTGTTTGAAGTCACATTTGAATTTGGGTCTTCCTGACTCCAGGCCTAGTGCTCTCTCCCACTGCGTGCAATCATGCCAAAGCAGGTGTTTTGGAGTCTGAAGTGCTATGTGGGTTGAATCTGATATTATTATTACTCTCTCCCCTCCCCCCCAACTAGTAAATGAAAATGTTTTCTTAACTGAGATTCATCTGTGGGAAGCTCTGCTAGGCTAGCAGTCACTTTTTCTCTACGTGTATTTTTACAAGTGAATAACAGTCTGGAGATTTTGAGAGGGCTTTTTTTAGATTTTGATCATCTTATGTTTGCTTTTCAATCAGCCTCCAGAACATTGGTCCTGAATGAGGTGGGGGCCAAGAGTGAGGAATGTCGCATTTGCTATCAGATGGGTGGTTAATGTGCTGGCTGGTTGAGCTGAATTTTAAAACAAACTTGCATTTTTATTAATGCCTTGTTTTTATGTTACCTTCATTTCAAAGTGTCTTCTCCACACCCCCACCTCCTTTGACCAGGGAACCATGCTTCCTAACAGACTAAAAAA
>NW_020950172.1:7885361-7929850 GCF_900497805.2 Vombatus ursinus | reverse complement strand
GGACAGAATGCCAGTGCAGGAGTCTGCCTGTGCTGGGGGGTCGTCTGTTGCCCGGGACCAGCTTGCTGTCCTGTCCACAGCGCCCACAGCCTCTCGCAGCTTGCCTCCTCCTCTCCGTCCATTCCCACTGCTTCTTACCTTGGCTGTTGAATTGCTGACCCTCAGGACCCCGTGTCCGGTGGTAATGGCCTCCAAACTGGTCTCTGCCTGTACTCCCCTCCCCTCGCCAGTCCAGGTTTTTTCCTTTTCATATAATGAAAGTAGAAGCCTTTATTAACACAGCTGGGCATAAATATTTATAAATGGCCCTGTTTACAAGTAACGCAAAATTAGAACAGTAATGAAGAGATGCGTACCCCTCTGTAGGGCGATTCCCCATCCCTAGATAAACTTCACTTCTTTTCTGTCATTGTTCAATCTCTCAGGCTTGAGTACATCATGAACCACATTTAAACAGAGCAGGGAGGTGGTGTGGTAAAAAAAACCTTGAACTGGGCATCCGGAGACCTGTGTTCTAATCATGACCGTGCCACTGACTGGCTTCGTGATCTTGGACAAATCACTGCCAATTTTTCATCTATGAAAGGAGGGGGTTAGGTCTCCCGCTTGCTCTTCTCTCAATTGCCAAAATAATCTCTGAAATCAGAGGACCTCAGTTCAAATATGACCCTGGACAAGTCACTTGACCTTGAACCTCAGTTTCCTCATCTGTAAAACTAGAGGATGAAACTAAATAACCTCCCGGGTACTTCTCAGCTCTGCGTCCGAGACCAGCCCTGTGGGATCCGATCATCTTCCTAATGGCTGGTCTGAGAGTGAGGCTCTCCTGCTCTGGAAAACTCTGGGGGTGGTGCTTGTGTTGAGGACCACATGCAAACCTGAGCTTGGCCCCTCCACTTGACTTGGATTTGGAGTCCTAGGCCTTGAGTGCGAATCCTGGCTGATTCCACTTACAACTTTGCTCTGCCTCAGTTAAACTTGTAAAGTGGGAATAATAGTAATAATAATAATAATATTAATAATAATTACCTCCCAGGTTCCAGTTACTTCCTTGGGGTGTTGTGGGGATCAAATGAGAGATTTGTCAAGTGCTTTGTCAACCTTAAAGTGTTATATAAATACTCACCATTGTCATTTATTTTTATTATTAGGTCATTATGCATGACCTTGGGCAAAATTTCTTCCTCTCACTGGGCCTCAGTTTCCTCACCTGTAAAATGAAGGATTCTTTTCTCCTCTGAGGTTCCCTTCAGTTCTAGTTAAATGATTCTCTCTCTGGTCAAAGGATCTCAGACTCTGAGATTTGGAGCTGCCTTTCCACACCCACCCAGCACCCTTTTATTTCATCGAGGAAGAAACCAGAGCAGGTCTGAGTACGAGTTCTGGCTCTTTGTCACTGGAAGTGGGGCCTCAGACAATCCACTTACCCATTCTGGGCCTCAGTTTTGTTTCCTCTTACAAAGGAGGTGATTAATAATGCCTGCTCAGCCTTGGTCTTGATTGGCAGGATCAAATAGAATGGGATCATGGACATTAGAGTCTACAAGCATTTATTAAGCACCTACTGGATTCTGGGCACTATGCTAAACCCTACTTAGCATAATGGGAAAGAAAGAAGAGCCAGAGTCAGTCCCTGCCCTTGGGGAGCTCCCAGTCTAAGGGGAGAGACCGCATGCAGACAATGAAGTAGGAACAGGATAGAGACTGGTTTACTTGGGGGTAACCTCAGAGATTGAGGAGGGCAGGAGAGGAAGATGGGATTTTGTCTGAGACTCATAATGCTCCGGGCTGTGGGAAGCCTCCCGTTGGTGTCTTTGAGCCGAAACTTTGGCCTCCCCTGTCTGCCATGTTGGAAATCCTTCCGTGTTCAGTAATAGTCCAGAAGGAAACTCATGTTTGGCGACAACGTTGCCATCTGCTCTTAAAAAAAAAAAATTCTCTTGTCATTTGGTGAAAGAGGTCTCCTCTGGCAGGTGTCATGGAATCAAAGATGTGTGCTTTTTTCTGCAGAGTCCTAGTTGTGAAACAGAAATATAACTACATATGTGTGTATATATGTATATCTGCATGTATATATACACATATATGAATACACACACATTTATTTATTTTTATCTCCTATGCAGAGAGGAAAGCAGGGCCCTACCTTGCCCTGTGACCTCCTCTTAGCGGGGGAGCCTGCCTGAGCTGTAGTTATGGCCTGTTTATAGGCGCTGGGGGAAATTAATCACTGAGTGGGAACATGCTTGCGTTCTTCAGCCTTATATAGGTGGTGCCTGTGGAGCCTCCTGTCTAGTATTTCTGGCTGCTAACAAAGCCTGGCAGAGATCTGCTGGGTTAGGAGCTCGGGGAGTGGGTCTCTCAGAACAGAGGCAAGCAGACGGGAGCCTCAGAGTGCATTAAGAGCCTTGTTAATTGCTAGCTAAGCTTCATGGAGAGAAAAACAACAAGGCGTTTGATTTTCCATTTTGGAGGTGGGTCGTGTGCTGTGTGGTTGGCCTTGTAGCCAAGGAACCAAGGTCTGGCCTTTTGCTTGGCGGGGAGAATGTGTCCCAGTTGCCAGTCAGCCAAGAAAATGCAGGAACATACCAGGAATAGAAAGGAACTCGAGGTCCCTGTTTAGCTGCCCAGTCAATGAGGCCAGGCGCCCAGGTCATGTGTACAAGATGCTACCGTAGGTACAAAATGAAAGAGGCCGTGCAGCCTGGTGGGTGGTGAGTTGGACTTGAAGGCAGAGAGACCTGACTTCAGATCTGTTTGTGGGCCCCTCTGTGGATAAGTCCCTTCCCTTCCCTGGGCTTCTCAGTCAGTCAGTAAACATTTATTAAGCACCTACGGTGTGCCAGGCACTGTGCTAAGCTCTGGGGATACAAAAGAGGCAATAAGCAGTCCCTGCCCTCAAGGAGCATACACTCTGGTGGTTCTTCACATCTCACCCCGATGCTTAGTACCTGGGTGGCCGTGGGTAAGTTACATCTTATCCTTGGGCTGTTTGTTCTCCTGTAAAACGAGGGGTGTGTGTTGGAGGCCTCTGATGACCTTTCCAGCTTGAGACCTGGGCTTCAGTGGTCCGAAGGTGGAGAGACAGTCCCCACCTCCATGAAGTCCCCAGCCCTGGACGCATTGATGACGGAGCTGGGAGGAACATCATAGAACGCATTGACTGGATATCCAGGCTGGAAACGTGGGCGGGTTCAAGAAGGGACGTCCAGAGAAAGGAGGAGGGTAAGAGAGTCCCGTGATCCTCTGGACAGATGTAGAGTGTTGCATTTACTTCTGAATGCTGGGTTGGAAGAGAGACGTTGACCCTCTGGAGCACATTCAGAGGAGAGCCCCCAGCGTGGTGAGAGGTCGAGAGGCAGATGTCTGACCAAACCAGGTGTGTTGGAAGAGAAGATTAGGAGAGAAGAGGGATTAGACCTACTCTGTGCCAGAAAATTCCCTGGCACATAGTAGGCACTTAATAAGTGTTTACTGAATTAAATTGAATTGTGAGGTAATGGGTTTCCTGTCACTGAAGACACTGAAAAAGAGGTTAGGTGAACATAGCACCCTACATATAGTAGGCATTTAATAAATATTTGTTTAATTGAATTGAATATTGTACATGAGAATCAGAAAGGGGGACTCCACCATAAATTTACCAGCTATTTATTAAGTACCAAGAGAGGTGTCATGGTGTGGTAGACATGGCACTGGACTTGGAGTCAAAGACCTGAGTTCAAATCCTGCTTCAGAAACTTACTAGCTGTGTGACTCTGGGTAAGATATTTAACTTTTCACTGCTTTAGTTTTTTAACTGTTAAAGTTAAGGGATTGGATTCCATGGTTTCTAGGGCTCCTTCCAACCCTATATCCGAGATCATGATGGTCGTACCTGGTGTGTGTGTGTGTGAGTGTGTGTATGTATGTGTGTGTGTGTGTGTGTGTGTATGTTTTAATTTAGCTGAGGCATAATAGATTCTACTCTAGCTCATTTTAATTCTGTGAGTTTTTATTTTCCATGTATTTCTTGTGAACACCAAATTGCTGGGCTCTGCTTTTTGATCTATTCTGCAGCTTTCCTCCATTTTGTGGGTTAGTTAATTTCTTTTCCATTCACAGTTAGGTTTGTTAGGTGCTATTTCCATGCATCATATCCTATTACAATGTGTCCTCTCTCTTTGCATAGCACACCTCCACATTCTCTCCCCACCCCCTTCCCAGCCTCCTTTACAAAGAAAAAGACTCATAGGAAAGAAAGGGAATGTGATAAAGCACTGGTAAATTTATAATTGGTATGGTTTAATTTCTGTCTTCAACCAGATCAGATTCAGGAGTCTTCCTTTCTCTCTCTCCCTCTCCCCTCCCTCCCTCCCTCTCTGCCTCCTTCCCCATCTCTTTTATGATCATCTCTCTGTAGTTGGAAGTTTGCTTCTCCCTATTCCGTTTTCCTCCTAGAATTCCTCTCTCTCTGTCTCTCTCTCTTTCTCTCCCCCCTCCCCCATTTCTCCATTGACTTAATTTTATTTCTACAATAACTCTTTGTGCGTGCTTGTGTCCACCCTTCCTTTGCCCTTTTCAAATAAGAGTGAGGTTCATGGGATATGTGTTCCCCCAGCCCCAGGAATGTGGTTGTGTTGTGTACTTTTGACCCCAGTTATGAGAAATAGTATGTTTCTCCCTCTTCTTTCCTCATTGCTTCCCTAGTATATTCTTTCATCCATCACTTTTCTTTACCATAGGCCCTGAATTTGTCTTTTTTTGCTGCTACTTTGACCCCTGGAGGCAGTGAGGGGACACTTGTCTCTTCTCCCACATTAGGATGCAGACACATCATTTAGCCTTTTTAAGAAGCTCAAATGTATTTAGCTTTCTAGGTTTCTCACGTCTAGTGTTTCTGTGGCAAAGATTCTAGTTTCTCACCAGAAATGCCTGAAAGCATCCTGTCTGTGCTTACTCAGGGAGCACATGACACAACTCAGATCTTCTCAGGGACTGCTCAGAATCCAGGTACCGTGGCCTGGTACCGAGGGATTAGGTACCGAGGCCTGCTTTGACTCTTGAGTTTCTAAAATCCTGTGGTTTAGGTAAAACGTGAGCTTCTTGAGAGAAGGGATGATTTCATTCTCTGTGTTTGTATCTCTAGGGCCAAGCATAGTTCCTGGCACACAGCAGGTGCTTAAGAAATGCTTCTTGACTGACCGAGGCACTTAGGAAGTGTTGACTGGTTAGTCCAGAAGCATGGATCCTGGGGCGCAGCTAGGTGGCGCAGTAGATAGAGCACGGGTCCTGGAGTCAGGAGGACCTGAGTTCAAATGCAGTGTCAGACACATAACACTCACTAGCTGTGTGACTCTGGGCAAGTCACTTAACCCCAATTGCCTCATATGAAAAATAATAATAAGAGATTGTAGCAATCAGATAAAAAAAGAAGCACAGATCCTTTTACAACATGAGTAATGTGAAAATATGTTTAATAGGGATGTATATGTAGAACCTATATCAGATTGCATGCTATCTTGAGGAGGGAGGAGGGAAGGGAGGGGGAGAAAATTTAAAACTCAAAAGCTTATGGAAGTGATTGTTGAAAACTAAAAATAAAGAAATTAAAAAAAAAAAGCATAGATCCTAAGCTGGGATTTTAAATTCTGACTCTTTGGTAAAGCCTGTGGATCCCTTCTCAGAATCATGTTTTGAAATGCATAAAATAAAGCATGTAGGATAACAAAGAAAACCAATCATATTGACATAAAGATGTAACTTTCCCCCCTGTATTCGAATTCATAGTGTCACATTGAAATTTCTCTATGGCCCCAGGCTATGAAACCATGCCCTGGAGGTTACCGCAGAAGGAGATTAGAGGGAGAGTGTTAATTCTCTTGTGTTTCTGAGTCACTTTGATGGTTTTTCCTTTTTCAGATTTTCACCCACTTATAAATAGGCAAAAAGTAAGAGAGACTGGATTCTGAACTCATTGTAACAGAAATTAAAAACATTCATAAGTAAATTCAATGAACAAATTTGTAGTTGTCTGAGTAAGCTATATTTTTGACTTAGCAAACATGGTAATTTTATGAGCCCTTCAGGTTATACATAACACATATTTATCTTCCCAAGCGAACAAAGTGATTTTAGATTGTAAATAGTGCTTTAAAAAAGTCTTACATACAGGGGGAAGAGAGCTTGTTTTTTTCCCCCGCATGTGGGGAGCCTGATTTTCTGGGACTTTTACATCTACTAAGAAGGTTATAGAGAATTTTTCTAGGATGCCATTAACTTTTTGGAGCAAAGAGATAAAGGGCAACTCCTCCTGGGATCTCCAGAAGGTCACCCATAAAATTGGTGAATTGGAAGATATCTCCGCGGCCATCTAGATCTCATCGAGCCCTGCTTCAGTGTAGACACTCAAAAGAGTCATCCAGCCTGGGCTCGAACCTACCCAGTGACAGGGATCTCACTACTTTCTGAAACAACCTATTTTTCCCTTGGGTGTCTCTAAATCAAGAAGCATGCTGTAGTTTAGAATTCATGGACTATTCTAGGTATGAGTGATGGTGACTTTCTCGCTTTGTATTTTTCCTAACATTTGACCCGAATCTCCACTTTGTGCTCTTTTCTCTCTCTCTCTCTTTTTTAAAAGTTATCTTGGGTATTTCTTGTCCTCTTCACCCTCATTATAATGTAAATTCTATGAGAGCAGGGATTGCTGTTTCCATCTTCAAGCCTCTCATGTACTAGGCAGTGCCTTTGGCCTGCTTAATGATGTTTGTTGGACTGAACGAATGGATATTTACCTCCTCGTCTGCCTGCCTGGGCCGTTCTCTGTCTGCACAGTCACTTGGTGGCCCCATCAGTGCCCATGGCTTTAATGACCACCTCCACGGTGATGGTGCCCAGATCTCCAGATCTTGCCCCAGCAGCTCCCAGGCTTCATTTCTGTGACTCCCACTGCTTGGTAGATGTCCCAGAGACATTTCAAACTCATCATGTCCAAAACAGAACTCCTTTCTGCCCAGAAATCCCCTTTTCTTAATTTCCCTGTTTCTGTTGAGAAGACTGCCATCTTTCCGGTTACTCAGATTGTCAACCTTCGTCGTCTTTGACCCCTCATCCTGCTTCTCCCCATGTACCTGGTTAGTTGCTCGACCGTACTGTTTCTCCTTCTGCATCTCTTCTCTCCATCCTATTCTCTCTACTCACTGTGCTGCCCTGTTTCAGACCCTCATCACCTCTTGTCTAGAGGGATGGGGAGCCTGCAACCTTGAGTCCACATGTGGCCTTCTAGGTCCTTGAGTGTAGCCTTTTGACTGAGTTCAAGTTTTACAAAACAAATTCTTCTATTAAGGGGATTTGTTCTGTGGAGTTTGGATTCAATCAAAGGGCCACACTCGAGGACCTCGAGGGCCACATGTGGCCTCAAGGCCGCAGGTTCCCCACCCCAATTGCCTGTGTGGGGAGGGAGTTGGTGCCGTACCAAGTGACTTCACTCAGCCCAATTGGTGAAGTAACAGAAGGGGTCAGGTAACAGAGAGGTGATGTGTCAGTGTGTTAAGATGAAGGCTGAAGACACAAAGGGAAATTTCCCTGGTGGAATTGGAAGGGGAAATGGCCACTGGTGGACTGAAGATTGACTGGGAGTGGGGTGATGGAAGAGCATGGGGGAGTGGAGAGTGGAAGAGTTAGGGGCGTGGGGGAGTGGAGTGGGGGGTGCCATCAGAAGGAGAGCCACGTCTGTTATTTCTTTTGTTTGTATTTATGGACATCTCCCCCAATAGTCTGTAGATGCTGTGAAGGCAGGAGTTTCTTTTTCTGTCTTTGTACCTGCCCAGGCTAGTGCAATGTCAAGCCCATAGTAGGCACTCGTAAATTATCGTGATTGCTCTCAGAAGTGCACTGCCGGGCTGAGGGGAATCTTAACATTTCTTAACAGCTGTGCTAAGGAAAGAGTGCTGGCTTTGGAGTTGGGAAAGACCTGGATTTATATTCATACTCTGCCTCCAACACTTACTCCCTGTGTGATGCTGTTCCCTTGTCTGAACCTCTGTTTCTTCATCTGTAAAATGGAGATAGTAAAACTTTCACTCTCTCAGTGAGATAGTCCCGGCATCCTGTGAGAAAGTACTAGTGCCGTGGATGTGAAAGGCTGGGACAGGGGACCAGATAAGGGACAAGAGCTGACTGTTATACTTGTTTTTTGGACTGTTTCAAGGTAGAGAGAAGAGGAAGATTGTTGGCGTTTTTCCTTTAAAAAATTATGAAGCCACTGTGTCTGTGATTGGCTCTAAGTGTAAACATGACAGGTCCCTCTGCTTTCCCTGACTTCTGATATATTATTTAGCCATAATATAAATAACAACTTATATTTTTATAACAGTGTATAGCACCATATTATGTAATAACACATAACAAAAATGTAACTTATATTACCTTTAACAATTGTCACTAATTTATGTCAGCCCTGGGAAATTGAATTAGCCTGCCTGATCTCCCGTTTATGTTGGGCGAGTGGGGAGAGTAGGTGTCCAGTGTCGCACAACGTGGGTGTTGGATGTAAATGAGCGCTATTATCATCCTCGTCTGGTGGTTGGTGTGGTTATAGCTCAGCCTCTTTTCTAAAACAGAAAAAAACTGTCTCACTTAGCGTGTTTGACAGGCACATGAAGAACTGTTATTAAACAGATGCCGAGCTTGCTGTCATTGGATTTTAAATAGGCCATGTCATTCCCTTGGCTGGGATGCCTGCTGTGCAGAGTGGGGGTGGGTGGGACCTCCCTTCTAATCTGTTTCCATGTCTATACAAGGATGGATCATTGGCGTGTGATAAGGAGACAGGTTTTCCTTTCCTTTTTGGGGAGGGGATGAGGACTTTCAGACGGGAGACAACTGGCAGAGCAGGACGTTCTGTGCCGACGGGCGCCATTTTGGGAGTCTGTGCCCTGTTTGTAGGTGGCATCCTTTCATACTGGATTTGAAGTTCTGAGAACGAGGTTGAGTCCCAGCTTGGATGTGTCCATCACCTAGTAAATCATCAAGCACTTACGGTGTGCCAGGACCTGTAACAGGCCCTCGGGATAATACAGAGACAAAAATAAAAGAATCCCTGTCCTCAAGGGGCTTACATTCTGTCAAGAGATGCAACACGTACGTGTATAAATACAGATTATGTACCCAATAAAAGCAGGGAATTGTGAGGGAGTAGGAAGCCGCTAGCCACTCAGTGTTTGGGCTTGGAGTCACAAGAACCCTGGGTTCAGTTTCCAGGCCTAACACATACTGGTTGTGTGACCTCAGGCACATCACCATGTATCACTGAGCCTCCATCTTCTCATCTTTTAAGTGGGGCTAATTTGCATGCTTACAGTGTTCTATATGCCTTAGCATCCTGGAGGCTCCATCAGCAGGAGTCTGGGCTTGGAATCAGTTGTTGTGGGTTCGAATTCTAGCTCTGTGACCTTGGTTACATCATTTAATCTTTGAGTCTCAGTTTCCTAATCTACAAAATGTAGGTAATTATGCTTTAGGCCCTGACCTAAAAGGGAAGAATGTGCTTGGTAAAACTTAGTGCAGTGTATAATATAGATACTGTGTGCTCTCCTCAGCGTGGGGTGTTCCATCCCCGCTCTCTGCCTGGACACAATCCCCCCTCACCCCTGCCTTTCATAATACTTGGCTTCTTGCCAAGCTCAGCTCCAACATCATCTTTCTATGAGGCCTTTCCGACCTCCCCCAGCTGCTAGGCCCTCTGCACCCCAGGTGTCTTCTGTCTTTGAAGGTGTATGTGGTGCAAAATGGCTGGATTTGGATATGAAGCCAGACCTTTAGCAGCTCTCTTCAGCTTCCTGGGTCTCAGTTGCCCTGTCTGTCAATTAAGGGAGTTGGCCTCTCAAGTCCTGTCTAGCTCTGACTCTGCTCCTGTGATAATGTGATTACCTGTGTGACCTAGGGCAGGTCACTGCCCCCCTCCCCCCAGTTTCCGATGGCCTTGCATGTCTCTCCTAATTCTAGAGCTTCCACAATGTGATTGATAATGTCATTGATTCCATGCGATGGGCAAGTCCTTTCTCCTCCCCGAGTCTCATTTTCTTCAACTATACAATAAGGGGTGTGGACTCCCTTCTAAGGTATCCTGTGATTTTCTGATTCTTTCTATTTTGGCTTGGTACCTGCAGTACAGACCACTTAACATTTTTAAAATTTGTTTTTAATGTTCATTTTTTAAAAATTTTGAGTTCCAAATTTTCTCTCTCCTCTGCCCCTCTCCCACCTATTGAAAAGGCAAGTTATTTGATATCAGTTATACATGTGAAATCATACAGAACATATTTCCATATTAGCCATGTTGCCCCTCCCCCCCCCAAAATCCAACCCAATCCAATAAATGATAAAAAAGCAAGAAACATAAAGAAAGTTTTTTTAAAAAAGTCTGCTACAATAGCATTTTTCATCATGGGTCCTTCAGAATTGTCTTGGATCATTGTGTTGCTGAGAATATTTAAGTCATTCACAGCTGATCATTGTACAGTGTGGCTGATTCTGTTACAATGTTCCCCTGGTTCTGCTCCCTTCACTTTGCATCACTTCATGTAAGTCTTTCCAGGTTTTTCTGAGAGCATCCTGCTCATCATCTCTCATAGCACAAGAGTATTCCATCACAATCATGTACCACAACTTGTTCAGCCATTCCCCAATTGATGGGCATCCCCTCAATTTCTGATTCTTTGCTACCACAAAAAAGCTGCTGTAAACATTTTTGTACGTGTGGGTCCTTTCCATTTTTCTTTGATTTTTTTGGGGACACAGACTAGCAGTGGGATTGCCGGATCAAAGGGTATGAGTGGTGTTATAGCCCTTTGGGCAGAGTTCCACCTTGAGCCACGGGCCTGGCCTGCCTTCATGGAATCACTTTTCTCCCTGTGAATAAGTTCCCGTTCCAGAGTCTTGTTTCTTTCTCTCTCTTTCCTTCTCTCTTCCATTTTCATTTTCTTGTTTTAAAAACATTTTTATTGATGTTTCTTGTTTTTAGTTGCCAGAGTTTCCGCCTGTGTCCCTCCCTCTTCTTTCCCCTCCCAGAGAGCCGTCTCATATAACAAAGATTTTTTTTCTCCTTTTCTCCTTCTTTCTCATTCTGTCACTGTCCTTTTTCCTTCTGTATGCTCCTTCCCAGTGGAACATGAGCTCCTGCAGGGTGGAGACTGTTTTTGCTTTTCTTTGTATCCCTAGCACTTAGCAAAGTACCTGGCACGTAGTAGGTGCCAGTAAATGCTTGTTGATGGATTGATTTGAGGAGGGGGAGGGATCCCACAACAGCAATCCTTCAGGCATTAAAAGACAATGTTTGTGTCCCTCCTGAGTCTTCTCTGGGCCAAAAATCCCTAAGATGCAGCCCCAGAAATGAACCACAATTTTGGAGACAGTTAATAAGTCAGTCATTAAACATTTATTATTTCTTTATGGGCTGAGGAAATAGATAAGGCACAAGACTTGCGAGTGTTGTTGAGGCCTGGGCCGACTGGGAAATCCAGTGAATGATCTTTGAGGCCTGACAAGGTTCCTCACAGGGAGGTGCCCTGGGAACAATCCTCCAAGCTGCTCGTTGATTGAGTTTCACGTTTCTTAGAGAGAACCTTTTGTCAAAGACCGGTGGCTTTGGAGTTTTACAGAGTCTGGGTCCTAATTCCACCTTGGCTACTTATTTATTTTTTTTAAAATTTATTTATTTATATATTTTTTTAGGCAGTTGGGGTTAAGTGACTTGCCCAGGGTCACACAGCTAGTGTCAAGTGTTTGGTCTGAGACCAGATTTGAACTCGGGTCCTCCTGACTTCAGGGCTGGTGCTCTATCCACTGCGCCACCTAGCTGCCCCACACCTTGGCTACTTATTACCTGTGTGATATTTGGTGGGTCACTTCAACTCTCTGTGCCTCAGCATCCTCATCTGTAGAGTGAGGAGGATGGACACATGGCCTTGGAGGTCCCTTGCAGACCTGTTCTGGGATTCTGTGCTTTGTCTGGCCTTGGTCCCTAGGGGGAGCAAGCCTGCAGTGTTCAGGGAAGAATGGTAGCGTTAGTGGGCATTGGTAGTGCATCAGTCCACTTGTTCCATTGCCATGGGCTCCTGGCCTTGCATTTGGGTGCCGAAGGTACGGGATTCTTCAGTCCAGACTCTTCCATGTAAGGGTTCTGCCTTTAAAGAACAGAAAAAAAAGTTGAAAAGCAAGGAAATGTTTTGTGGCTCTTAAAAAGTTTCTCAAAAATAGAAGAGAGTGAGTTATTTCTTCCTTTAAATTACATCTGAAGTGATTTTCCTGAAATGTTTTAGACCTTATTGTTAACGTGACTGTTCTTGAAAAAGAACTAGTGACACAACCTTGAAGTTGGGTAAGTGACCCTGGGGCAGGAAGGCCCTGTTCAGCAGTGGCAGAGACCATGGTGTTCCCTCCAAGGGGATTTTCCAAGTAGCTGAAGTCACTCCTCTAATTGAGTTGACATTTTTTATATAAATCCGTTTCAAAATGAATTTTCCTGAAATGCATTGTTTAGCTTTCTTAAATAGACTCTCCTGGCCAGAATGTCAACCATAATTTCTGTTTGTATACTTAACCCTTCATACAGTGCACAGCATATCAGGAGCACGTCATTTCTTCCCTGATTTGACCTTTTCTAGTGATTAAATGCCTTTATTATGAAAACCATCAGTTTGTTTTTTTTTTTTTTTGTTTTATGTAGGCTTAGCTGGATGGAGCTAGGAGGGCAGCATGAAAGAAGCTGGATTTGGAGGAAGAGGACCCAGGTCACTTAACCCCTGGTCCCCAGTTTCCTCAACTGTAGAATGAGGGATTTGGACCATGTGACCCCTGAGGTCCCTCTCAGCCCTGAGCATTTGGGATTCGGTGACACTTGAAGGTGGCGCTCCCACCATGCAGAGAGAGCAGCTGAGTGGCACAGTGGATAGAGTACTGCCCTGGAGTCAGGAGGGCTGAAATCAAATCCAGCTTCAGACACTTGCTAGCTGTGTGACCCTGGGCAAGTCACTTCACCCTATTTGCCTCTGTTTCCTCATCTGTAAAATGGGCTGGAGGACGAAATGGCAAACCGCTCTAGTATCTCTGCCAAGAAAACCCCAAATGGGGTCATGAAGAGTCAGACACGACTGAACAACGATAACAAAGCTCACTTCTGAGGTCTCTTCCTTCTGAGAGTCTATGCTTCTGGGAATCTTTCTAACACACTCTCCCCCATTTTTACCCAGACTGTTGGGATAGGAACTGGGCTTGTGATTTGGTTAATAGAGGGGAATCCTGGATGAGGAAATACCTTGATCAGTGCAAGTCAGTTCCATTTCTGAATGGAACCATCTTAGGGAGTTATCTAGAATGCTAAGAAGCTAAGTCATTTACCCCAGGTCACAGAGTTAGTGTATGTTAAGGGCAGGACTTGAACCCTGGTCTGCCTGGCTTTTCTAGCCACTGAGCCATGTTTCATCTTTAAAACAGAGGATATTAAATGTAAATTAACTTTTTATTTTTTATATAATAGACTTTCATTAGTAGCTTTTGTTTTCATATTGCTCAGATTTTCCCTGGTATCCCGTCACCTCCCCCTTTCCAGAAGGACACCCTAATAACGAAGAAATTTGTTCATTTATTTATTTATTTTGGTAAGGCAGTTGGGGTTAAGTGATTTGCCCAGAGTCACACAGCTAGTGAGTGATATGTGTCTGAGGCTGAATTTGAACTCAGGTCCTCCTGACTCCAAGATCAGTGCTCTATCCACTGTGCCACCTACCTGCCCCACAAAGAAATTTTTTCAAAAAGAAAAAAATTCAGCAAAACTGATCAACACATGGAAAACAATTGACGTTATATGAGCCTCTCCCCCCCCCCCCATTTCTTCACTGGGGATGTTTAATCATTATAGTTTTTTAGCCTTCAGTTTTGTTATTAATGAATAAGCATTTATTTAACACTTACTATGTGCAGATCTCTGTGCTAAGCACTGAGGATACAGATAGAAAAGTCAGATGGTACCTGCCTTCAAGGAGCTCCCATTCTAATGGAGGAGTCACCCATAGGGGAGATTTCAGCTACAAATCGAATGTTCTTAGGTTGTAGCAGCAAAGCAGATGGTCATGCTCCTTCTTTAAGGTTATTTCCACTGATAAATTCTTACCAATTTCTGTTGTTGAAACATCTTGTTGTGGTTCTTCTGCCCATTTATATGGTTACAGTCATCGAATATATGGTTCTCTTGGCTGTTTTTCCCTCTCCCTGCATCAGTTTGTGTACATCTTCTCGTACTTTTCTGTGTCCATAATATTTGTTGTTTCTTAGGACACGGAGATCGCCGTTCCGGTCACATGCCACAATTTGTTACTTTCATTCCCCATTCCCCAATTGATGGTATCTATTTTGTTTCCAGTTCTCTGCTACCACAAAAGCCACTGCTACAGTATCTGGTATCTAGGGGGGCTTTCCTTTGGTCTATGAAACAGACTAGACGAAAAAGCAACAGAAAGGATTGAGCTCCATAACCCAGTGTTTTATAAACCTGAAAACCTCTATAAATTTCTTAGGAAAGAACTTGTTATTTGATAAGAACTATGAGGAAAATGGGAAAACCATCTCTGGTATAAATTAGCCTGAGACCAGCATCTTCTACCATGTTCCACAATAAATTCAAATGACCTGAATTTCAAAGATCACAGCATAAAAAATGAAAAGCAGATCACATAAAGGTCTATTGCAGCTAAGGGTGGGGAATAAATTCTGAACCAAATAGAGATAGAAACAGTTATAAAAGAGAAAATAGATTATATGAATTGAAAAGCTCTTGCACAAACCAAATTAATGTATCTAGGATAAGATGGAAGGAAAGTAGGATGGAAGGAGTTTTTAAATTAGTTATTATTCATTTTCATTAAATTTATTATTAATTTTAAAATAACATTAGTTATCTTATCATTGATAATAAAATAGATTATTAAATAATAAAATTAATTTTTATTAAGCTCCTACTATGTGCCAGCTTCTGTCCCTCACTGATCTTCACATTAACCCTAGGAGGCAAGTGCTGTTATTACCCCCATTTTACAGTAAAGGAAACTGAGGCAGACCAGGGTTAAATGACTTGCCCACCACTGCCCATAGTAGTGAGTGTTTGGGACTGGATTTGAATTTGGGTTTTCCTGACTTCAGGGCCAGTACTTTGTGTACCAGAGAAATCAAATGTGATTCGATGGAAAGAGCTCCAGCTCTGAAGTCGGAGGAGCTGGGTTCAAATGCTGACTTTCTCAGTAACTAGACCATGACTCTGGCTAAGTCACATCGTACCTTTGAGCCTCAGTTTATTCCTTGTAAAAGAAAGGGATTGGAGTCTCAATGGTTGGTCTAGACCCTTTTTTGTGGGTCATAGACCCCTTGGGCAGCCCAGTAAAGCCCATGGATCCCTCTTCTGACCAATATTTTTAAATAATCAAAAGAAACCTTACATCTCATTGAGAGGTTAGTAAAAATAAAGATGTGTTCTTTTTTCCCATCCAAATTGACGGAACCCCAGAAATCTCTCCTGGGAACCCTCAGGGGTCTGTAGACCCCAGGTTAGGAGTCCTTGCTCTAAATATAAAGTCTCACTGGGAAATCTGCTGGTGTCACGTTTGGTCACTTCTCCTCTGCTGTACATCAGGCCATACTGGACATCCCAGCTTCCAGTTTCTGTGTCTCATTTCCCTGTTAGACTAGCCCAGGCCGAGGATGTCACACACAGTTGCTGATTACTAAATTACAAAATTGTTGAAGATTTGGTGTGGTGGGAAGAGCCTGGTTTCCCACCCTGACTGCTGACTCTTAGTATGTGTATGACTCAGTTTCCTCCACTGTTAAAAGAGGTGTTAGGGTCCAGAGCCTCTGAGGCATCTTCTAGCTCTGGGCTTAGGATCTTCTCGGACAGCACCTTGTGCCAAGTATGCCAAACTTAGTGAAGGTCAAGGTTAACCCCAAAGTTCCTGGCACGGGAAATGAGAGACTATTTCCCTTTTAGAGAAGTAAGAAAGGCATTGGCCGCTCTCTCAGAGTGTACAGACCTGTGCTTCTATGTTTAATTTCAAAGAAGATCAAATGAGTTTGGCTCTCCCAATCAACAAGGAACTTTGGGATCCATACACAGCTTGCTGAACCAGACAGAGAAGGCAGAAGAAAAGGGAGGGCTTCAGGCAAACAGGAGAGCCCCCTGACAAGCAGAGGATGGACAACAAGAACAGGAAAGGCCCAGGGCCTAGACTGGGAGTTGGCAGAAGCCAGTGACGGAACCCCACCTGTCCTCCACGGACCAGCCCACCCCCCTGCTTTCCTGGTTTTCAGTTTCTCCTCGTCTGAAAAACACGTGGAAAATGCTCCCAAGGGGGTGGTGAGGAATCTTAGAAACTGAAAATCACTTTAGGAAAGGGAGTTACTGTTGGAATAACGAATTCCTTTTTATTGAGTGTCTGCTACGGGCGCCACGAAGAGGAAACAAAGGGGTGGGGGAGGCTCCAGAGGGGACAGTCGCTGGCTTCTGTCTCTCCCTGATCCCCACCCGTCCTCCACGCTCTCCTACACGAGGTCTTTCTTGATTTCTCCAGTCATCAGCGGCCCCCCCCCCACTCCCGAATACTTTGTATGTATCATATGTATGTATTGTCTCCCCAAGAGAATGTAGGCATGTTGAGATCAAGGCCAGTTTCACTCTGTCTTTATGTCCTTAGGGCCTAGAACAGGGCCTGTATGTGTTACATGGGAAGGGAGGGACGAGAACAAGCATTTATATAGCACCTCCTGTGTGCCGGGCACTCTTCAATCCCAGGATCCCGGCCTCCAGGCTGTTCCATGAACAAGCCCCTCCATCCCTCAGCTCTGGGCATTCCCTCTGTCCCCCCAGGCCTGCAGTGTTTCCCCTCCCCCGCTCTTCCTGCCACCCTCCCTGGTTTCCTCTGAGTTCCAACTCAAATCCCCTTCTGCAGGAAGCCTTCACAGCCCTCTTAACTCCTATATCTTCCCTCTGGTCAGTGTCTCCTCTATCCTGTAGATGGTTTGCTTTGAACATAACTGTTTGCATATTGTCTCTCCCATTAGATTGTAAGCTCCTTGAGGGCAGGGACTATCCTTTGCCTCTTTTGGTATCTCCAGAGCTTAGTATGATGTCTGGCACACTATAGGTGCTTGGTCTCTTTGGGAGGGGGAAGACAGGACAATTCGGGCAGATCTTTTCAGCCCCTAGTCCTTTCTGTCACTTAATGGCTGGAATAGGGTGAGGCCAGAGAGGGGATGTGACTGTGTTTGTGCCAGCCTTGGCCAGGTCTTGCCACTCCTTCCTCCTGGTCACTTGGCCATCCCACCTTGACTTCCCTGCCCCTCCCCCCAAGGAGAAGTCCCATAATCTGGACAAGCTCTGGTCTGTGGGAAACATTTCACGGGGGACCCGGAGACCACCTTGCTTTCCCCTCCCCCAGCTTTGCTGATCCTCTGTGACCTTTGGGGTAGCTGGGTGGGGAAGGAAGACCTGTTCAAATCCTAAGTCAGACATTAACTGGTTGTGTGACCTTGGGCAAGGCATTTTACCTCTGCCTGCCTCAGTTTCCTCATTTGTTAAAGGGGATAATAAACACCCACCTCATGGGGTTATGGTTGGGATAAAATGAGGCTGTGTTTTCAAAGCACTTTGCTAACCTCTCTCAGGAGAGAAGGTGGCATTCCTGCCCTCTCTCAGGAGGAGTCTGAGGGCCTCATTCACATGCTGCGTGGCTTGGTTGCTTCTTCTGTGGAGAAGACCCTTCCCATCTCTGAAATGAGGGGTTAGACAGGACGGCCGCTGCGGTCTCTCAGCTCTAGATTCCTGGCAGGGCCTTAGTTTCCCTATTTGTTAAGATGAAGGCATCAGATAAAGTGATTTTTCAGATTCCTTCCATTTCTACGTCTTATGAATGGACCTTCAGAAGTCATACTCACATGTTCTTGGGTAAATTAATTCACTCAGTTTTGGAACTGGTCTCCTGGCTTGAGTGGTCCTAATTGGTGAGTGAGTGAATGTGGACTTTCTCTAGGCATCCCCAGACATGGCCAAGCTTCCCTCTGCCCAAGCCATCTGGCCTTCTGCTCTGCCACCAGGCCACCATAGGCCCCTCCTCCTCTCCCTATGACTCTGGGCCCAGAAGTCAAATCAACCCTCCCATTACTTCCAGAAAAAATACACCAGTCAATCAGTCAGTCAGTCGCCCTCCCTGTGATTTCTGGCCATCTCTCCCTCTCTTATCCCTGTCTATCCCTCTCTTCCTCTCCTCCTTCTGTCTTCTCTCCCTTTATTCTTCCCTTCTTCCCTCTGTTCATCCACCTTATCTGTAGAATGGGTCTGTGGAGGGCTGTTCTGTGCCCCTCAGGCCTTCAGCAAAGCTCTTGGACCCCCTTTCTGGGAGGGCCGCCTGTCTATAAAGCCAGCAAGCAGGACCGTGCAGTATCTATCTTTAAACCTCCTCAGTCTCTCCTCTTTCCTTTAGGTTTTCTCGTTTTGAGTGTTTGATTTCTGAAGTCGTGGAAACAGTGGGAAAGAATTTTGGAACTTCTGAAATGAGGAAGTCCTGCACACAGCAGCTGCGGGAGGGGATTGTTATCAGGCGCCTTTCACGTTGGGCACAGGGCGCCCCATTTATTTGGCTTCCCATGGGCTCTTGCTCTTCTCTTCCTGGAGCCTGGCTTTAGAGCATGCCACGTGGAGGGTGAAGGTTTCCACCAGGCCCCCAGAGCCATGGTTGGCTTTGCCCAGGGCCCCGGGTTTCTGAAGACATGCCAGAGGAGTGGATCCACCCTTCCTTCCTCTTTTCCTTCTGTATTATGGGCTTCCTTCTTTTAGAGGTGAGCAGGGAGAGGAGGATGTGTGTGGCCTGTGGGGTAGTCGCTGGTAGCTAAGATAAGGGTACCATTTTGTATCATGAAACAACAGCTTTGTCCTCCCTTCGAGGGGGTCAGGTTTTTTGGTGGCCTTCCTTCCTCAAGGATTCCCAGAGAGGGTATCTTGAAAACTGCGAGTCATAGTGGAGAGGGAGGCTCTGCTCCTTGCCCCTCTGGGCTTCACTGTGGGTCTGAGTCTGACACAGCCTCCTCCCTTGTTGTCTGCTGAGCGCTGGGCCTCCGGGGGCCTCTGACCATTAGCCTCCCTCGTCACCAGTGAGTTCTTGTGTTTGTCCTGTTTGTCTTTCAGAGTCTGGTTGGAGCTGAGACCCTGCAGGGGCCTCCCTGGGCATGTGTTCTGCTGCCTTACAATATCGGGGGGATCTGCAGGCTCAGACTGGCTTCTGCAAGGGGTCTGGGGCCCCAGACCTGGAGGGACCTCTGAGGCCATCTCTATCTATCATTTCCTCCATTTCATGGATAGGGAAACTGAGGTACAGAACTTTGACGTGACCTTGGCTCCTTGGTCTGGAGGGGGAAAGGACCTCTGAGGACATTGAGTCTAGCTGCCTCATTTTTCAGATGGGGAAACCGAGGCCCAGAGAAAGCAGTGACTTGCCCGAGGCTAGCCAGGCATAGAGCTGGACTCTCACCTTGGCCTTCTGACAAACAATCCTGGCCCAGTTGGTGCTTCCTCAGGACAGGGGCTCTCAGGTCCCTGGACATGATCATTAGAACCGTGGGGACGAGGACAGCCCCCCTTGAGAACAGAGGTGCGTTTGATCCTAGATGGAACAGTTACTTCATTTTACAGAAGAGGAAACTGAGGCCCAGAGACGCCAAAGAAGGCCAAAGGATTTCTCCAGAGACCCGTCTTACTTGTGTTAGAATGAATAGCATGGGCAGGGTGCTTGAGTATGTGAATGAATGAGGAAGCATTTACTAAACTCTTACTGTATACAGAGCACTGTGCTAATGCTGGGGGCACAGAGAGAAGATTGTTCCTGCTCTGAAGGGGAGAAACTCTGTAATGTGCTCTGTAGACCTTAGTCCTTAGAGAGCATGACAGTCATTCCCTCTCCCCTAAAAGAGCCCTGGTTCTGAAGTTAGAGGCCCTGGGTTCAAATCTCACTTCTGACTCTTAGAACCTGAGTGAATGTGAGTAAGTCCATTAACCCTTCCTTCTGTGCCTCAGTTTCTCCCTCTGTTAAATGAGGAGCTTGGACTAGCTGATCTCTGGGGCCCCTCTCAGCTCTACCATCTATAGTCCTGGGGTGTTTCTGCCCAGTAGGCAGTCAGGGCCTTGTTGACTGACTGACTGACTGATGGACGGACAGACTTGCAGTTTTAGTCACGGGGAATTCTTGTGTGGGAAGGAGTGGGCTTGAGGGCCAGGAAACTCCTGAAAAATCAACACAAGGAAAAAAATGAACCATTAGGCCAGAGTGTGAATGAGCCATGCCTGATGTCTGCTCTTTCCAGGACGGCGTAGGGCTTTCCTGTCTTCCGAGGACCCCATCCCAAAGGAAACCACTTATTCCCTGGGAGCGAAGGCAATGACTGTCAGTCATGTGGGAGTTGGGAAAGCATCCCAGGGGCCCAGATCAAAAGCCGTGCCTGCCCAAGCTCAGCGAGACAGCAGAGAATCTTCCTGGGCTCGGTTTCATTCAGGGAGAAAAACGAGTTAGGGGATTTATTAATTGCCCACTGTATACAGTGTATACAGTATGCCAGGGGAGGTTGAAGAGGAGTTTAAATAATACAGAGGCCCTGTCCTCAGGGAGCTCAAAGGCCAGGAGCTGCAAAGAGGAAGTACAAGCACCACAAACATTTATTAAGCACCTTCTGTATGCAGAACTCTGTTCTGGGTGCTAGGGAGCAGTGAAGAATTAGTCCCTCTACTCATGGAGGACAGTTTCGTAGGAGAATGACGCAATCATTTGGAACCATTAACAAGCGTTTCTCAGGCACCTGCTTCGTGCCAGCCACTGCACCAAATACCAGGGGTGCAAAGAAAGGCAAAACCAACCTCTGCTCTCAAAGAAGGTTTGGGGAGGAAAAAAAGGACTGTTAGTGGCATGTGAGACAAAAAACCCCCAAAACTCATAAATGTAGCCCTCGAAGGGCCTCGCAGGCCATCTACCCCAGCCCCTCATTTTACAGAGGGGGAAAGTGAAGCCCAGGGAGTTTAAGTGAATTTCCCAAGATCACACAGATGGTGTCAGAGGCAGGATCTGAACTCAGACCTTCTGACCAAGTTATTGGGAATGAAGTGACAAGAGATGGAACTACTGTGCCAAAAAGGGATTTTTTCCCCCTCTGAAAATGGGCAGAAGCAAAGTAGAGAATTAAATAGGAAAAAGCAAACAGTGTCGTGGTCACTTGGAAGTTCAGCCTGGTCAGGATAATTCCCACTAAGCTGCTTTCACCAGGCATGTGATCCATCTGCCCTCCTGGGCTTCCTGGGTCCAGGCCAGGCCCAGCTTAGAGGGCCGGCCTCAGAGCGGGCCCCTTCCCTTCCCTTCCCTTCCCTTCAGCGCAGGGGTGGCAGGCCGGAGGGGAGCAGGCGAAGGAAAGGGCGAAGGGTGCTGCCGTGGCTGCCGATGGCACACAGTCCCTTGGGGATTTCAGCTGGAAAGCTCCCTGGTGTTACCAGGGTAACAAAGAGGTGGGAGGCCAGAGGGCCAGACCCCTGGGAGAGCTGCTGCAGAGTAGCATCCAGAGTGAGGCCATGGCTCCATTCAGTGGGCAGAGCCGGAAGACCAAGCAGGCCCCTCACATCCTCCTGATGAAAGGAAGCCAAAGGGGAGGGGCGGCTGGGAGAGCTCTCTTTACCTCTGGTCCTCAGCATGAGGAAGTGCTTGGAATCATAGTTAGATCTACAAGGGACCGCCTTGTCCATTTTACAGAGAAGGAAACTGAGGCTCTTAGGGAAGTGATGGGACCCTATGATTGTAGAATTAACCTACAAGTCCGTTTTACAGAGGAGTACACTGAGGCCCATGAAGACGTGACTTAGGATCCTAAAGTCTGCTTGAACACCATAGATTTTTACAGATTTTTTTCTTCGTATTTTACAAATGAGGAAACTGAGGATCCACTAGGAGGCAGGCCTTTATCTTAGCTCTCTTTCCACATTCAGTTTCTTAGGACCGTAAGATCATAGCTTAAGAGGTGTAAGGGAACGTGTTGACCAGCCAACCCGACCCCCTCATTTTACAGTTGAGGAAACTGTAGAAGTTGAGTGACTTGTCCAAGGTCACACAGGTAGGCGCACCAAAGGCAGGAGGATTTCTGCCTCGTCCTCCAGATCCCCTGGCTCCACTCCCCTCCCTTGCTCCTTATGCTCCAGGCTGGCATGAATTGTGATTATTCTTGATAACTCAGATAACCACCCTACCCCATTAGAAAGTAGAAATATCATTTGGGACTTTGGAATGATTTTTAGATCAGAGCAGACATGTTCTGGAATCAACAAACAAACAAATAGATGATAAATATTTGGCCAGGAGGTCCCCTCTGGCCCTACAGGGGATGCCCGTATATCCCTGCTCAGGCAAGATCCCTGGGACTTCCCGTGGCAGAGAACAGCCTCCAGGGGGCGCTGTGGTCCTGGCCTTGTTCGTCCCCAGGTCTTGAAATGATCTCACCCAACTCGTGCGTTTCAGCTGCCGCGGGTTCCCCGCCAGTCAATTCCGTTTTTTAACATTTAATGTTTCATCTTTTGATTTTCTCCTCTGCCAGAGAAACACGGCACTTCTGTAGATGCCGTTAGACGGCATCAAATTGGTCCTCTCTCCCTCGAGCAGGAACGCGGCCCCCTCGGCTTTAGGGATGACTTTTTTCTGTTTTGTCTGTATTAATGCTGGTCCCGAACGTTCCCTGCCTTCCGGTGGCTTCATTAAATTGCGTCTTTTGCTTGAAATGAGCAGCTGATTCTGTTATTGCAGGGCCACAAGGGTCCTCATCACAGCTTACTTTGGCTCTGTGGTCCCACTTATGTGGGATATAACTCTATCTCCTAAGCACAAGCAGAGTTGTCTCTGCTTTTAATTATTAGGAATATTGGTGCACCTTCTCCCCTGAAGCTTCTTTATTAAACTACTTTTTAGTTGTGTGTCCTTCATCTGTCCGGGCCTCAGTTTCCCCATCTGTAAAATAAGAGGATTGGACCTACAGATGACTTCTGAGGTATTACCATTTGCAGAATGAAGTGATGACCCTATGTCACCCTGAAGGGCCCTCTCAGCTCATAATCGATAGTTTTCTGAGTCAGATGAGGCTGGTGATTTATCTTTGTCATCTTGGCTATATCACTTAAATTCCTTGGGCCTCAGTTTCCCATCTGTAAAGAAAAAGCTAGGTAGTGCAGGAGTGCTGAGCCTGGGGTCAAGAGGACCTGAGTTCAAATCCACCCTCAGACACTTACTAGCTGTGTGATTCTGGGCAAGTCATTTCACTTGGTGTGCCTCAGTTTCCTCCTCTGTAAAATGAGCTGGAGTATCTCTGCCAAGAAAACCCCAAATGGGGATACGGAGAGTTGGCCATGATTGAAACAACTCAACAACAATCAAAAAAAAAATCGGGCTCTTGGACTGGATACCATTAAAGGTTTCTTCCAGTTCTAGAGTTAATGTTCTTGGTCAGAATCACTGGATTGCAAATCACTGAGCCTTCCTTTCCTCATCTGCAAATGGAGGGGGTTGAACCAGCTGGCCCCAAGGGCTTCTGCCGCCATGTTGTTTCGGTGGTTGCCTGAGATTCAGATGACCTGGCAGCCCCAGGAGGCTTGGTGCTGA
The DNA here is from genome assembly GCF_900497805.2 of Vombatus ursinus. NCBI lineage: Eukaryota > Metazoa > Chordata > Mammalia > Diprotodontia > Vombatidae > Vombatus > Vombatus ursinus. The sequence continues at coordinate 7,906,154 of NW_020950172.1, read as the reverse complement.
TTCTCATGTCATTTCTCCAAAAGTTGCTTTTGCGGAGAAAGTAATTAGCACCAGGTGAGGTGTGCTGCCTTCCAAGCAGGTTAAACATAATTTCCAATTTGTTATGATAGAGGCAGGTGTAATGTAGTGATTAATGGGTACTCAGAAGGATGGCAGCAGCTGCTTGTCCAAAGGGCCAGGGTGGAACTGTTGGGTCAGAAAGAACAGCCTAAGTGAAATCACCTTCATTTCTTTGTCCTCTCTGGGGGTGCGGAACCTTGGGGAGCTTCTCACTGACAGGTAAATGGACTGTGTGTGTGTGTGTGTGTGTGTAAATAGCCAAAATTTTGAACTGAGGCGATGGCAGAGACCGGGACGTGGGAGATGATCATTCAGAACCTCTCTGAGGGGACGTCCTGGGCTGTCAGCCCTAGTGACACCCCTTGGCATTTTGGGAGCCTGGGATCCATGTCTCTTGAGAGATGCTTGCCGATCTTAGCAGGATGCATGCCAGGCAGTGGGGGAGCACCTTGTAGTGGTGTTTAACTTGGATTCACAGAAGCTGAGTTCGCATCTCAGCCTTTGATTTTGGTCAGGTCAATTATCAGTCAATAGTCAACAAGTGTTCATCAAGGGTTTGTCTTGTACCAGGCACTGAGCTAGGAGCTGGGGATACAGAAACAGGGAATGGCACAATCTCAACCCACAGGGAGTTTATATCCTATGAGGAAGACAACAAACACTTATGAGTCTATACAGAATGAACACAAAGTGAATAAGTATATAGAGAAATTAGATAATGAATAGGTATCTTGGCAGGGAAGACACGAGCAGTTTGGTAGGGAATGGCATCAAGCAGAAGATGGGGCTTGATGAAGAAAGAGATTCTCTCAGGCAGAAATGAGGAGAGAGGGCATCCAGGTATGAGGGACGGCCAGTGCAAAGATGTGGAGGCAGGAGATGAGGAGTGAGCAACAGAGAAGAGGACGGTTTGGCTGGATCTCAGAGTGCAGATGGGGAGTAACATTTAGTAAGAGTCAAAAGATGGTTTGGGATCAGATTATATAGGGCTTTCAGAGCTAAGCAGAGGCATTTATATTTTATCCTGGAGGCAATAGAGAGTCACCAAAATGATTTAGTAGGGTAGTACCATGGTCAGGGCTTGGGTTAATGGGAATCACTTTGGCAGAAGTGTGTAAGATGGATTAGAGGATGGTATGATGTGGGGCCGGCAGACCTAGGAGGAGGCTGTTGTGATAAAAATAGGGAGAAGGAATGAGGGCCTGACCTGTAGGAGACGCTTGAGTGGTGAGGCATCAGATAGGAGAGATGTTGTAGAGATGAGAAATGCAAGGGGCATGTGGGGTGAGGGTGAACTCTCGCCTCTCAATGTCTCCGTGTTAGTGGCCTTCTCCCCGCAGGCCTTGAGCCCTGCAGCCCAACAGATAAGGCTTCCATCTGGTGCCGGTGTCACATTCCCTCCTACACCTCCTCTCTGGGCTAAAACATCCCCAGGTCCTTCGACCTCGTGGTCGAGTGCACTGAGGATGATGGCTCATTCACATTCACTAGGGCCTCTGAATGACCAGAGAATAGACAGCCAAGGGATGTTAATTACATTTTCTTCTTCTCCAAGTTCCCCTGTCTGTGATCTCAGCGATCCCCGAGTTCCCTTCCACCTTCCAGTACTGATCGCAGCCCATCTGTGCTGCCCAGCCTGGAAGGCCCTTGTCCGTGTCCTTCCCAGGCTCTGCTACAGGGTCCACCCAAGGTGTCGCAGGCCTTGCTGATCAGTTACTCCAGCTGACCCACGTCCCCTTACGCCTCCCATCTGTTAACGCACACTGGCCCTCATCACCTCTTTCCTCCTAATCGGTACCCCCGCCCCAAATCTCCCCATTCTCCAGCACATTAGCTCACACTCCGTTGTCCCTCACTCTCACACATTTCACCGATGGTGACTTTGACTCTCCTTCTCCAGAGTGCCTCCTTCACCCTCTGGTGCTGCATGCTCCCCCCCGACCCCACGCCTCTCCCCTGGGCCACGTGCTTCTTTCTCCTAGGGCACGGCGGTCCACAACTCTCTGCTCTATGGCAGCTTGGGTGTGTTCTTTTTAAAATGTTAAATTTTGTTTTATTTTCAATTCAGCGTTCTCTCCTGTCTGCCTCTTGCCTGCATCTCCTGCTTCACTCCCCCACCTTGAGAAATCAGGAAAAACAAAACCCCCATTACAGACATTGTCAAACAAAACAAATGTCCACATTGGCCATGTCCAAAAATACACATATATGTGTGTGTGTGTATATACATTTACACACACACACACATACACACACAAACACACAGACACACACACACACACACACACGCACACGTCATTCTGTGGCCTGAGTCCAGAGAATATAAGATCCAATTCTTATTGTTTACTGATTATGGGGAGAGCATCTGACTCAGCAGGGCAAAGTACACCCTCACAGGCTTTTTGACAGCAATTATAGCCAGCAACGATGAAGCGCTTTAGAGCTTGTAAAGACTTGACTGATGTTTGATCCTCACAACAACTCTTTTATTATCCCCATTTTACAACTGAGGGAACTGAGGCTGAGAAAAATGTCTTGCCTCTGGTCATACAACAAGGATCTGAGGCAGAATTTGAACTCGGGTCTTCCTAAGCCCAGGTCTGGCGCTCTGCCCACTGTGCCACCTGATGTCTCCCATCTCTTCATCAGAATCATTCAGGCTTTACCAGAACAGGACTAAACCTGATGATTGCATCCCCCCACCCCCACCGCGTCCCCACCCCTGCCTCTCCTCCCCTGATGATAAGCATCAGGAAAGGCACAGAAGGGGTAGATGGGGTCCCCTGGTGACCAGAAGTAAGGGCCTGGAGTTTCTTGGTAGAAGAGTGGATGAGGCTGACCTTGCCATTTCTTCACCAGGCCCCAGGAGCTGGTCGAACTTGGGGAGCTCTGCTATATAACTGGCCTTGTGACCTTGACCAGACACTTGGCCCTCTGAGCTGTGGTTATCTTTCCTCCTCACACCATTCACCCAATAGGGCCTGTGGGGATGTCGTGAGGATGGTGCTTTGTAATCCTTAAAATGCTATAGAAAAGGGGAGCTGTTATGTCAAGCTTTCTTCTGCCTCTGAGAACGAATTGCTCACTTTTTAGAGATTTATTTACCGTCCCGTTTAGGCTGGCGGAGGACATACCTTTGACACGCCGACCTAGTTGGCTCGTGGTCTAAAAAAGTGAACCGATGGCTGTCCATGGTTGCCTTTGACCTCCCTGGGCCAAGCAGAGGGCCGGCCTTTGAAGGGCTTGTAATGGGGCCTGGCCGTTGGGTGGTGCAAGCACCGAAGTTCTCCTCCTGTGCTCCCTCCCGTGCACTCATTTTTTCCTGTGTTTTTAACATTTGTCTGTTTACCGCAGAGACAAAGGGAAAAAAACAGCCGTCTGTGTTTGCAGCAGTGATCAGTTAGCTCTCTGCCCAGCACCGATTGCTTTTCTCGGGCTTCCTCTGATTTAGGGGGACGGAGCTGCTGGTGTTCACCAGTCCCAGTGTCCCCCTGGGGTAAGGCATCAGACTGACCAGCCCCAAGCGCACAGAGCTGACGGCTGGGTGCCTGCGCCAGGCAGGAGCCGGTCCTTTCTGGTGATGTCGGGGGCTGATTGCCCCCCAGCCCCCATCCTGTGGCCTCTTTCCACACGTGGCTGCATCTGTGGCTAATGGCCTTCTTGTCGTCTGTAGCCATCCTGGAGGTGTGCCTTCTCCACTTGTCTCCTTCTGGGCCAGGGGCTCCCTGCAGGAACGGGCCGTTCCTAGACGTGCCCACGTTGCCCCAGCCGATCTCACTCTGTAGGTGTTCTTGGCATGTGTGTGAACATACCCATTCTGAGCGGGCTGGCATCCATCCCAGGTCTTTTTTTTTCTCAGGCATCAGCAGTCACGGAGAGCCAGCCCTCATCAAGGAGAGAGTAGATGTGACCTCTAGAAGGGAAGGTCTTGACAGATGCTGGAGGGGACAGAAGTTACCTGAATACATGTCAAGGCTGGGGCCGCTTGGGAAGAGAATGCAGTCAGTCGTGCTAGATGATGAAATGGCCCCTGCTCTCAGGGAGACTACGTTCTAGACTGTATCTGAAGGGAGATGTCAGCTTAAGAGAAGAGCTTTCTAATGATTAAAGCTCTCTGAAAGTAGAAAGGGGCTGCTTTGTGGGGTAGGGAGTCCCCAGGCATCAGGAGGTATTCAAGGAAGGGCCACCTTGGTGATAGCTAGGTGGTAAAGTAGATAGAGCTCTGGACCTGGGCTCAGGAAGACCCAGGTTCAAATCCTGCTTCAGGCACTAGTTGTGTGATCCTGGGCAATTCACTTCAACGCTGTTTGCCTCAGTTTCCTCATCTGTAAAGTGGGGATAATAATAGCACCTACGTCCCAGGGTTGTTCTGAGGGTTAAATGAGATATTTTAAAGGGCTTTGTAATCCTTAAGAAAGTGTAGACTCTGGATATGGAAGAGTGAGGGAAGAGGCAGTGTGACTCAGTGAGGAGGGCCCTGGATTTGAAGTCGGGGCTCATAGTTACTGCCCGTGTGACCGTAAGCAAGTCGCTCAGTTTCTCTGGGCCTTAGGCTCCTGACCTGCCCCTCACCACCCTCACTGAGCTGGGCCCCACGGCCTCTCTCTCCTATGCACACAGTTGATTCTTGGGTATTGTGTGTTGAATGACTGTGTAACAGGATTATTTGCTGAAAGCATGGAAAGGTTTTTCCCCCTGGGTCTGCTAGGTTTCTTTTTGCTAGTTTATCCTTTTTCAAAGCCCTGGAATGGCTAGATATCAGCTCGGAATGTCTGCCTCCCACGTGGATACCTCCTGGAGGTCTTCACACCTTTCAGGGCCTAGCTCAGATGCTGACCCTCTATCATGCCTTCCCTGATCTCCCTTCCCTGTCAGATTTTCAGTGATGACCAGAGCAGAGGCAGGGATGATGGGACCAGGCTGTGACCAGGTCCAGAGCTCCTCAGTGGGCTGGGGGTGTGGCCACTTGATTCTTGACCTTGAACTTGGAGATATACTCAGCTCAGTTTCTCTCCAGTGTCCTTGGCTGGGACATGGATGGACAGGAGCTTGTGGGATTTGCAGATGCTATGAATCTGGGGGGATCGGTGGCTGATTCACCAAAGGACAGAATCAGGTCTCAGAAAGACCCACCAACTGGATTTAACAAGGTGGAATCAGGCTATGGGGGCTCTATGGGTGAAGTTTTGCATTGTGGACCAGATTGTCCACCAGTCATGTGAGGTGGGGGAGATGTGGCTCAGTGAAAATACACATGAGAAAGGCCAGGATTGGTCAGGGGAGCACCTAAAAGGGAGGCCATGTGGGGTGTTCCAATCTCCGTTGTGTGACCAGGCCCAACTCATTCACTTCCACATTTTGAAAAATGTTAAAAAAAATGTTTCAAGATGCTACTCGTGGCCTGGCCCCTGCTGTCAAAGAGCTGACCGTGGCCCGGGGGCTTGTGCGAGGCAAGAACCACAGTCCCCAGGAGTCACGTAGGCTCAGAGAGAAGGGCCAAGAATCCTCCTTTGAACTTGTGTAACCCCTGGTGTGGACCAAGCGTGGTTCTGTGAAAGGTTGCCAGGTTCCTGACGCTGGCGGAGCCTTAGATGTGACTCCAAGAATGTGGCCATTTCCTGGCTCTGGACTCTCAGCTCTTTGGCAAACGGACCAGGGCCTTAAACCAAAATATTCCCGAGATTTGAGTGGAAACGCACGGGCCTGAAAGGCCATAAACTCTTGGGGAAAAAACATGTAGGTTCCAGAGAATTGTCCTTTTCCAAAACCAGGCTGATCCTTTGAAGGGAGAACATCTGATTTATGATCACGGACAAGGCCTGGGCTCTTTGACTGGTCAGTGGCCGTGCGTGTAAGAAGAAACATGACATCATCCTCGTCAGTCATCAATAGCACTTTAAGGTTGGGGAAGCGCTTTCTATATTTGCTCTCTCATTGAGCCCCGCGACGGCCCTGGGAGGTCGATTCTTGTTTTACAAATGAGGAAACTGAGTCAGGGAAAGGAGAGAGCCTCATCTAGTTCTCCTTCCTAGAACTCTTCTCTTTTTGGAGAGGTGAAATCTCAGGCCGTGCTTGGTATCATCTTTGATGTTCTGTGTTCCAAGAAACTTGCTCAGCTCTCTGCCATGAAATGACCTCAGTCTGCCTCTGAGGGCCTTTCTTTGATGTTGGGACCTCATCCAGCCTGTGGATCGCTTTTTCTTTTTCAAAAGCTGCAGTGCCCTACTTCGAATGGGCATTTAAAATGAGGCAATCAATTCAACAATTCAATTTAATAAGCATATATTAAGCACCTGCTGTATACCAGGCACTGCTAGTTCCTGGAAATTTGAAGACCAAAGTGAAAGTCCCTATGGTCAAGGGGCTTATAGTCTACAGTGAGGATACAACATGAGCACAGATGTATAGATAGAAAGGAATTTTTGAAGGAGGGGGGAAGGCCCAGCATTTGGGGGACTCGGGGAAGACCTTGGGTATGCATTAGCACCTAATCTGGGTCTCAAAGGGAGCTTGGGATTTCAGCCTGTCAAGCATTTATTAAGTGTCAACTGTGTGTAAGGCATCAAGTTTGAGAGATACAGAGCTAAAACAGAAAACAGTCCTGCCCACAAGGGGCCTCCATTCTACCCCAGGGAGGTATGGCAGCAGGGATGTGTGTCTTTCCCCGGATCCTTTCTCCTCTCTCTCTCTGTCTGTCTCTCTGTCTCTTTGTCTTTCTCTCTTCACTCCCACCTTTCTCCTTTTTTCTCTTCCTCTTCTCCGCCCTACCCCTCTGTCTGTCTCTCCTCATCCCTCTCTCTCTCTCCCCCCTTCCCCCATCTCCTCTTCCTCCCCTCCTCCCCCCCCTTTCTCCTTCCCCCTCCCCCCTCTCCCTCTGCACCTCCCTTCTCCTCTCCCTCTTTCCCTGGGTTCCTTCCCTCTTGGCATCTTCATTTATTTGCCTCCCTGACTCAGCCTCGGGCCTGCCAGCATCTGTCTGTGGGCCAGCAAGCTGGACCTTGAAGAAAGAACAACCAGGAGACCCATAGTTCACCTGAGATGTTTCTGTTCATTTGTCCTCAGAAGAACTTTTTGCCTCAGAGAGAGGGCTGACGAGGGGACTAAATGTTTAGAGTTGGAGATGTCCTTTGTAACCAGTTTCATGTCCATAAATTAGGGAGGGCAACAGGGCTGGGACGTGCCTTTCATCAGCACGGGGACCTGCCAGTGGGGATGCTCCCCACCCCTCCCCCCCCCCGCCTCAGTAATGCTCTTAGAGGGCTCAGTGGCTTCCCCAGGGTCCCAGAGGCAGGATTTGAACCCAGGGCTTCCTGGCTCTGAGGCTGGCTCCCCAGCCCCCACGCCACATCCACCACTCTCTGTAAATCATTGTTAGGCAATGTTATTTATTTCTGAGTGCCTCCCAGCTCATCTTTTTGAAGCCGGGAGCTGTGACTTGGCCATGGGTTCTGGTGTGGCTGGCCTCCCGAGGTCCTGCTCCCGCTTCCTTCTGCCACGTTGATGTGGAAATGTCGACTGCCCTGGGACCTTCCCCCTGGTGTTCCCTCAGCCGCATGTCATTCAGGAGTGGTTTCTCCGCTGTGTCTGAGGGGGTTTGGCCCGGTGTCCGCCATGTTACCCTTGGGCTCACGGCTCCTTTCTGTGCTCTTTCTTGACAGTGAGTGACCTCCAGGAAGAGGGCAAGAACGCCATCAACTCTCCCATGACGCCTGCCACAGTGGACATCCACCCCGAGGACACCCTTCTCGGTACAGTCTCTGCTTCTTGGCTAGGAATGTTTCTGTGCTTGGGGAGGGGGTGAGGTGGGGGGATAGACAGAGACTGGGACCAAAGAAAGCATTGATTTAGGGCTGTGAAGGGCCCTGTGCTGAGTGCTGGGCATAGACATACAAGCCAACAAGACAGACCTTGCCTGCTCCCAGGGCGCTTCCATTTTAATGGGAGAAGACTCAGATAAAAGGGAGTTAGAAAGCAAAGGGCAGTGGGGTTAGGATGCCAGTGGAAATTAGAGAAGGCAAGGAGTGATGCAAGGATTTCTTTAGGGTTAGGAAGCCCTACCTTGGTAGGTTCAGATCCTGCCTTGGACACTTACTCCCTACGTGACCATGAGCTTCACTTTCCTCCCAGGGAAGAGGAGGGGGTTGGGCCAAGCAGCCTCTGGGGTCCCTTCTAACTCTCAGTCAATGATCCTGCGACATTTTATGCCTCCTGTGATCGCACAGCCAGACCTGGAGCTCGGAACAACCTCGTGGGCCAGCTGGTTCATCTCCCTCATTTTACAGATGGGGAAACTGAGGCCTGGAGAGGGGGAGTGACCAGTGCTGCAGTTCTGAATTTTCCTCCCTTTTTCTCAGCCTTTGCTAAGACGGAAGGCTTGGAAAAAGGGGTTTGGAAATCTCGTAAGCCTCGGGTTGGCTGGGTGATGGCTCTTCTTTTCTCCTTCCTTTTCCAGTGCCGTCCGGCCTCTGAGGGCCGGGGGCCGCTCCCAGGCTTCCTCGTGGGCCTGGGCATCTCCTGTAGAGTCCCACGGGGGCTAAGATGTCTGTGTCTTTGCAGCCAGTGTACTCAGGTACACAGCAGCTCTCCAGGTTTACAGAGCCTTTCCCCACCAACGCCCACCCCCAAGGAGGGCTCTTACCCCATTTTACAAAGTGGAAACTGAGGCTCAGGGCATGTGACTTGTCCAGGGTCATGGAAGTAAGTGTGTGAGGCTAGATTTGAACTCAAGTTTTCTGTGTCCACTGAAAGACTGGGTGGTGCTGTGGACAGAGGGCTGGACCTGGAGGATTCCAGGAAAACCTTGAGTTCAAATCTTGCCTCAGATACTCACGTAACTTCTCTCAGCCTCAGTCTCCCCATCTGTAAAGAGGGGATAATAGTAGAGCCTACCTCCCAGGGTTGTCGTGAGAATCCACTGAGATAATGTTTGTAAAAGTGCTTTGCAAACCCTAAGGCCATCATTGTTACTATTCTCTCATCATGGCGCTACAGACCCGTTACCACTTTTGGAAAAGTGAGCATTTTGCAGATGGGGTCGGATGGGCCCTACGAAGGTCACACGCCTGGCCTGTGCCACGCTCCTTGCCGAGGCCGTGCCTCGTGGTCTCCACTGCCTTCTCAGCTTCCTGTCCGTCTGTGGGGTCGGGGGGAGGGGGGGCAGGGCACCTGGCTCTAACTGTGGGTCCCTCTTGCCACCCAGCAGAAGAGAATGAGGAGCGGACGATGATTGATCCCACCTCCAGGGAAGACCCCAAGTTCAAAGAACTGAACAAGGTAGGCGGAGCGCGTGTTCTAGGAGCTACTGCTGTGGGGTCTGTGGCCAGCGAGGGGAGCTGGAAGGTCAGTAAATGATGACCCACAGCATCGGGGCTGTCCCTTCTTATCTGGGTGGTCTCGGTTTAGTCTCTTAAATTGCCAGCCTCAGTTTCCCCCTCCTCTGTGAAGGCCTTTAAAGATACCTTCTAGCTTTAAATCTGTGATCCTTTGGGCAAGGCTCTGGGCTAGGTGCTGGGGGTTTTAGAGGTGAAAACACAGGGGATCTCTGCCCCTAAGAGCTTCCTGGAGCTTGGCGGGTGGGGAGCCCTCTACAAAAATAAGGATAACATGAGGGAAAGTGTGAGATGGGGAGAGGTAGGGGCATGGAATCACACACCGTGCACTGGAAGGAACGGCAGAGGCTGGCTAGCCAAGATGGCTCATTTTACAGATGAGGAAACTGAGGCAAATGGGGTGAAGTGACTTGCCCAGGGTCACACAGCTAGTAAGTGTCTGAGGCTGGATTTGAATTTAAGTCTTCCTGATTCCCAGTCTAGGGCTTTCCGTTGTTCAGTTATTCATACCACACTTAACTGTGTGACCCTGGACAAGTCACTAGAAGCTCTCCCTCCCTACTTTTGTTTCTTGTTCTATAAAATGGGACTAGTGATGTCTGCCCTGCCTCCCTCCCTCCTAGGGCTCCTGTCAGCTCTAGAGACTATAATACACCGTATGAATATTAATTATTGTTATTAGAGAGTCTAAGTTGTCAAAGCTGAAGGGCATTTAGAGGCCATCTGGGCCAACCCCCTCTTTTTACAGATGAAGAAGCTGAGGCCCTGAAAGGCCAAAAAGTCGAATAGATAGTAAGTGGTCAACCTGGGATTTGAACTCAGGTCCTGAGGCTTCACTCTCAGCACTCTCCACCACAACCTGCTGCCTCCTGGAACCCTTATTTTACAGATGGGGAAAGTGAGGCCCAGAGAAAGTGGTCTGTGGATTTGAACCCGGATCCTTGAACTTGGAATCCCAATGTTCTTTTCCCGCGACAGCTATACTTTGGGAAACGATGACCTTTACAAAGAGAAGTGAGTGGGAAGCCTGATGCGTTCCCACTTTGTTGCTGTGTGTTGTTTATTTTTATTTGTCAAGCATCTGTGGCTGCTTTGCAGAGCATTGAAGGAATTGGTTTGATTCCCCTGCTTTGAAGAATGCAGTCCCATCTGATGGTTATTATTTATCCCCAAGAACAGGCAGGACGGACAAGGCTGTCAGCTGGAGGGTGTGCTGTGGTGCGGGTGGGTGTGGGTGAGTGCCAGTGGGGACTGGGCAGCCACGAAGCCCTTTCTGTACATGCTTTTTAGGCCGTTTCCGCAGACACCTCTTAAATGTCTGTCCAGGGAGATAGAAAGCTTACAAAAGATCCAACTCCTGGCCTCGTGGAGCTGACAGTCTAGTGGGGCATAGTGACTGCCCACCATGTGTACCGGTGGGGACTTTGCATGGGCCAGAGACACATACGTCCGTATTTATACTCAAGTTTCCCTATGCGTGTGTGAGTATCGTGACATGCGTACGTGTAGGGACATCTCCACTTCAAATGTTCACGTGGACTATTTGTGCCCGGCCTGTGATGTTTTAATTCTCCCTCCCCATCAGGACTCCTTCTCTGCCCCTGTACCCTCTTCCCCGGGGTAGGCTGTCTTCTTACAACAAAGGGAGAGCAGCCCTGGTCTTTGGTAAAGGTCACTTTGATGACACCCCCACCCCTGCCCCGGGTACCTCTGATAGTCATCTGCCCTCTATGGAGGGGGGTGGTTTGGTTAAAATGAAAAGAGATTGGACATTCTGTGGTTCTAGAGGGGGCAAGGGCGGCTCTCACTCTTCATGTTGGATAAAATCAGTGGGAAGTATGCCCTCCTGTTTAATAAGCACCTGGACGGGAATAGCTGTAATTAGTGCTGCTGTGGAGGGTCTTCTGCTCCACAAACAGGCTACGTAGCTCCTCTGCTCCTCTGTTTTGGGTGCAGTAAGGCACTGAGAAGCAGCAGCCCCTACAAGGAACCGTGACCTCCTGTATGTACCTGGGGCCACTTGGGGTGCCAACTTAGCACCGACATTTCCGAAAGGATCGCTGAGGTGTCTCACTTGCTGTGATAAGGCTTCTGTCCTTCCTTAGTGGATCTGAGGTGGGCTGCTTTGCGTGCATTTGGAAGTGATTAAAACCCAACTCCGAGGGCTCTGGGGGGAGGCAGGGTGTGGAACCCCATTGTCATTCAGAAAAGACTAATGGAAAAATCATGTTTTATTCTGGTTCCAGTGGCCCCAGGGGCCACTTAATGTAAAGTACAAGAAGACTTTGCCAAGGATGTGAGAAACAGAGGGATGAGGCATTCTCTTTCATCCTTCAGATGGATAAAAGAGAGGCCTGCCTGGAGAGGAATAAGTTGTCTAGAAATAATAATTGGTGTCCTCTTCTCAAAAAGTAATATGTGAAATGGGTTATTGGAAAAATGGATGAGGCCCAGAGCTGCAAGGGACTGCCCAGGGTATGTAGCCACACCCTTCTTCTTACAGAGGAGGAAACTGAGGCCCGGGGAGGGGAAGTGATTTAGGACTGTAGGTGTAGACCAGAGGTGGGTGCGGCCCTTTGACTGAATCCAAACTTCACAGAACAGATCCCCTTCATAAAAGGATTTGTTCTGTAAAACTTGGACTCAGTCAAAAGGCCGCCCCCAAGGACCTAGAAGGTCACATGTGGCCTTGAGCCCACAGACTCCCCACCCCTGGTGTAGACCCTGGAAGGGACATTAGAGGCAGAGTCAGAGGCACATCTAGTCCAACCTTCTCATTTTACAGATGAGGAAACTGAGACCCTCTTTCTTTATAATGAGGGCTATTTCCATTGAGTCGTGTGAAAGAATAAAATCGTTTCAACCCAGCCAGAATACCCGGCAGATTTGGAGTCATCCCTACCTGTAGCCACTCTTCTAATACAATCTGCAACATTTGTTAAGCACCTATTAAGCGCAGGTAATAATCCAAGGCTGCTGTGACTGGGGCTCCCTGCCGTTTGGACTCATCCCTCCTCTGCTTTTGGCCCACCCTTCCCAAGGGCTCGCCTTCTTCCCCCCAGCCCTTTCCATCCCTTTTCTCTGATTAACCTGAGAGCCCAGATAGCCAGACGAGCCCTGCACAGAGGCTTGGCAGAGATGTCTACTTTTTATTACTTAGACGATACCCACAGAGAAAAATCATCTTTTAAACTTAGCATGTGTGTGTGTGTGCATGTGTGCATGCACGCACGTGGGAGAGGGCACTGAAGGTCAGGTGACCAAGAAGGTCAGTGGGGATGACATTCCCCTCCTGACACAATAAGGTCTGTCCTTTCGTCTTCATTGGCCTCACTGTCCCTGAGCTGAGCTGGCCACTGGCTTTCTTCCCTCTTTATTCTAGTCTGATTTCATGATGTACTTGGGAGGTATATATGATTTGTTTCACAGAAATTTACTTTATGGTTGATTTTGTGAAAATGAATCTGCCTTAGTTCTAAAGGCACACATACTCTCTCTCTCTCTCTCTCTCTCTCTCAGTCTCTTTTCCTCTTCCCCTCCCTCTTTCTGTCTTTTTTTCTCTGTCACTGTCTCTGTCTCTATGTCTCTGTCCCTATTTTTGCATCTTGAAAATTTCCTTGAATCTTAGAGTTTTATTTATTTCTTTTTCTTTCAAATCTGGAAGGAATATTAAAGGTTATTTAGTTCATCCTTCCCCTGCCCCCATCGTACACAGGAGAAAACAGATCTTGAGAAATCCAATGACATATATAATGTCACTTGGTAATTAGTAATGAAGCTGGCTCTTGAACCCAGGGCTCCTGACCCCCAGTTGTCCCCATTTCCTTCCACTGTCCTGCACTGCCTCCCCAGAAGGGGTTGGGTGTAGCTCACATATTTTGGACGGATCAGCTTGCATATGTCCACCCTAACCCAGTCATTGTTGATGTTTTATACAGACATAGGGTGTTTTAGAGGATGCTTGAGCTCCAACACTATTTGACTAACAGATTTCTATAAGAAGCTCATGCTCTTTTTTCATGGACTCCATTAATAGACTGATGATGCTCTTTTTTCATGGACTCCATTAACAGACTGGTGACGCTCTTGTTCAGTTCCTGAAAACATTTATTAGGCACCTTTTGTTTTGCAAAGCAGAGGTGCCAGCCCTCAGGTTGTTAGGAGACAAACAAAAGAGCTTCTTCCTGGCCATAATGAACTGCTTTGGAAGCTTTTGGCCAAGAAGGAATGTTTTGAGGAGGCTGGAGCTTGAGTCCGAGGATCTGAGTTTGAATCTTGATTCTGTGGCTCACTCCCCCCTGACCTTGGAAAGATCACTTCTCTCTGGGCCCCAGTTTTTTCCTCTGTAAAGTGTTGTATTTCTAAGACCTCTCCCAACCCTTAGTCCCACAAGTGGTGTCATACCTGAGCATTTCAAGGCTTGCTGGTCACACATATGGCTCTAGGGCAATTTGACATTAATCTGGAATGGCTTTTCTTTAATTACCATAATTTTCCTCTGCTCTTGGCTATCTTCCTCACCTTGGCCTAGAAGAATAATAATGAAAATTATAACAATGAGCTAACATTTATATAATGTATGAAGAGTTTATATAAAGTGCTTTATATAAATTATCTCCATTTTATAGATGAGGAAACTGAGGCAGACAGCAGTGAAGTGACTTGCCCAGGGTCACACAGTAAGTGTCTGAGGCAGGATTTGAATTTAGGTCTTCAGGTACAACATTCTATCCACTGGGCCTCGTAATTCGTTGAACTTTTCTTGTGCCACGGATCCTCAATTCCATGTTCCAAGTTTCCAGAATTTTATAGGATAATAGGGTCACAGATGCAGGGCTGGAAGAGACTTTATAAGTCATCAAGTCCAGTTCTATTACCCTACCAATGAGGAAAGCAAGCCACAGAGAAGTTAAATGATTTCTCCAAGCTCACCCAGCTAGGAAGTGTCTGAAGCAGAATTTGAACCCAGGCCCAGGGCCCTAGACTCCATCTTCTCCAGGGAGCCTTTTCTGAGCTTCTAAGTTGGTAATAACCTTTCTCCATCCCATCCCTCCCAATTAATCACCTGGAAACTAGGGCATGTTGCCATCTTCTCTGTTGCTGTGGAGGGAACAATGTGTAATGAGGCTGGAGTGGTAGAAAGAGGCCAGGTTGGGAAGGTTTTTAAAATGCCAAAAAGATGAGTTTGTACCAGATTCTTGAGTTAATAGGGAGTGGCTGGAGTTTATTGGGGAAGAGAGGGGGGACATGGGCAGGTGGGCACTTTAGGAAAACAGTTCAGCAGCTGGGCAGAGAATGGAGGGGGAGTGAGGACAGGGAGGGCCAAGACCCAGGAGAGGGAGGAGGGTGCAGGAGTGGTGAGTCATCAGAGGCAGCAAAGGGCCAAGGAAGATGAAGACAAAGACAAGACCGTTGTGTTTGGCCATTGAGATCATTGGTAACTTTGGATGGAGATGCTTCAGTTGAGTGACGAGGTTAGAAGCCAGATTGTGAGGGAAGGAAGGAAACAGGCACTTATTAAGTGCCTACTGTGTGCTCAATGCTTTACAAATGTAATGTCATTAAAGGGAGAGGGGAGAGTAAATAGAAGAAATGCGTGTAGAGGCATGTGGTACCTTTTTCTAGGAGTTTGGCTGGGGAAAGAAAAAGAGATAGGACACTAGCTGGAGGGCCAGTGGAGGGTTTTTAAGGGTGGGGGAGCCTTGGATCTATTTGAAGGCAGTAGAGAAGGCACAAATAGGGAGAGGTTGAAGGTCCAGGAGAGAAGGGGGATGATTGAGTGTGTGATCTGCTGGAGAAGACTGGGGGGAAGGGATCACGGGGTTGGCAAGGAGAAAGGAGGGAGTGAGAGATGGTGTCTAGGGAGAGGAGATACTTGTGAAGCAATCTGAAAACCTTAAAATGCTTTATTAACGTCGGCAGCTGAAGGTGCAGTGGATAGAGTACTGGGTCTGGAGTCAGGAAGACCCGAGTTCAAATCCTGCTTCAGGTCCTTACTTACTATGTGACTCTTTACAAGTCACTCGACCTCTCTCTGCCTCAGTTGCCTCCTCTGTAAAAGAGGGAATAATTGCCCCTCCCTTGCAGGGTTGTTGTGAAGATCAAGTGAGATAATATTTGTAAAGCATTTGGCCCAGTGCCTGGCACACAGTAGGTCTTATATAAATGCTAGCCATGATGATCATGATGATGATGGTGATGAATGCATGTGAGGACAAACCACCCTCTGGTCTCACCAGAGCGGTGGGGAGCCAGAGTCGGGCGTGCTAGGATTGTGGGGGCTCCCCATGGGCCCTTGGGGAGGGCCCCGTGCTGCAGAAATATAGGCCGTCCCCCATTTCTCCCCACTCTGCCTTATCTCCCAGCGCAGTTAGGGTTAGGGTTATGGTTAGGGTTAGGGTTGGGTTAGGGTTAGGGTTAGGGTTAGGGTTAGAGACAAATCTAACCCTAATTTCGTGACTCATACCTCCTCCATACAGCAATGGCGGCTGGCGGGCCTTTGGTGGCGGTGGCTGACTTCAGTCAGAGCCATTGCTGGCTGCCTTGGACATTGTCGAGGAGCACTGGGGCAGTGGGCTGAGAAAAGTTGCTTTTCTCTCTTAGTCTGGAGGGCTTTTCCAGTTCGGGGAGGAGCTGTCTGGTCTCTGAAGGTTTCTCCATCCTGGACACATGGTCCGGTGAATGGCTGGTTCTGGTTCAGGTCCCACCTTGCCTCGGTGAGGCGCTAACTCCTGATTTTATTTTTTTAGGTTTTAATTGACTGGATTAATGACGTGCTGGTGGAGGAGAGAATCATCGTCAAGCAGCTGGAGGAGGACTTGTATGATGGGCAGGTGCTGCAGAAGCTTCTGGGTGAGTGAGACGTGCCAGAAGGGGGTGGGGGCTGCTCTCACAGGCCCATGGAAGAGAGTGGATCCCAGCCTCGGTGGGCCCCTTCCTGACCTGCCTCCTTCCAGGTGTAAAGCAGGTGGAGCTGGGAGGGGCCTCTGAGGCATCAAAGCCAACCTCCCATTTTACAGAACAGGAAACTGAGGCCCAGGAAGGGGAAGTGAGCCCAAGACCACCACTCGGGCCTGGTCTCTCTCCTTGGAAAGAATGATTAGGGCAGTGTTTTTCAGAAATCTTTTTGTCTCTCTCTCTGTCTCTCCCTCACACCTCTCGGTGTGTGTGTGCTGGATATTATATGCTCAGCCTTTAGCTCTGCAGGGGGAGGAGCAAAGCAGTGTGCTGAGCACCGGGCCTTCCTCCTCCTCAGATCTCTCTGCCTTCAAATGTCTCCAGAGGGAGCTCACTAAATCCTCACCTGAAGAGAGATGGTTTTGTCCCCATTTTCCAGGTGGAAGAACTGAGGCATGGAAAGGATTATGGCATAATTTCCATAAATTACGATAATAAGACATGGTATAATAATAATGCATAGAACAACTATAAGAGAACAGTGGCATGATAGTAATTCACCCCAGACAGAAGAAGAGAGGGAGGAAGGGAGGGAAGGAAGGAAAGAAAGAAGGAAGGAAAGAGAGAAAGGAGGGAAGAAGGAAGGAAAGAAGGGAGGAAGGAAAAAGGAGAGAAGGAAGGAGGGGAGCAAGAGAAGGAAAGAGAGAGGGAGGGACAGAAGGGAGGAAGGGAGGCAGGCTAGGCCACAGTCAAGCTCCTCTCCGCCAGCCTGTCTCCTCCTTCACATATCAGCCCAAATGGATTGCCACTGACCCTGTTAGCATTTTGTTCTTCCTCATTTCCGTGGTTTCTCTAAATGTCCCTTGTGCCTGGGGAAGGACTTCCCTTCCTCTGTCCCTCCATCTCTGTCTCTCAGTAAATCTCAGTTCCTTCAAAACCTAGCTCAGATACCTCCTCCTCCATGAAGCCTTCCCTGATGAGGCCCTCTTAGGTTGTGCCTGGACCTCTTCCTTGGCTCTCAGCTGGTATCATGGTTATTTGTAGATTTTTCTCCCCTACACACCACCCCCACCCCATTAAATTAGAAGCTTCCTGAGGGCAGGTGCCTGGTGAATGACACTGCTGCTTCTCAGCCATCTCTGTTGACCTTGCTGTTAGACTGGGAGCCCCTGGAGGGCCGGGACATTCTTCCTTTGTATTTGTTTGTGTCTGGAGATCTAGAGATCCCTGAGGCGCTTGGCCCATACTGAGCGCGTAACAAATGCTTTCCGCCTCATTTAGTCATTACTTCATTCTTTCTTTTGTGTATCCCTCCTCCTCCCTGTTCCGCACTTAGTGGCTCACTGGCCTTGATGATGAGCAGTGAGACAAGAGGCGGTCTGGGGATAGTTGGGCCACTTTCTCGTTTTCCATCCCAGCCGTGATAGCTCTGAAATCATCGCAATCCCCTTCAGGCCTGTGATTCCTAGACTGTGTGTGCCAGCAGCTACCTCACCTGAGTCCTCTCTGGGCTCCTAATAACGCCTCCGTCCCATGCTTCACAGTCCCAAACACGCTCCCATCGGTGGCTCCTGTCATCCTCCCGGCCGTCCTGGGCGCTCAGTGGATCATACCGTGGGTCCCACCTTCTGCAGATGAGAGGCCTCCCCTTGGGGGCTTCTTGACTCGACCCTGTCCTCTCCTGTCTTCTCTTCTGGTCGAACACACCTTAGTCTCCCCCTGGATCTTTATTCAGGTCACACCTGCTAAGGCCAACAGCGGGCATCGGTCAGGGCTCTGACCTGGGCCCTCTTCTCTTCCCCCTTGGTGATCTCATCAGCTCCCAGTTATCAACTCTGTGCTGTTGATCCTGTAATCCACTTATCCGTTCTTAACCTCTCTCCTGACCTCCAGTCTTGCATCTCCAACTATCTCTTGTATTGGATGTCATATAGACGTTTTAAACTCAACATGTCCAAAACAGAACTCATTAACTTTCCCCCAAAATTCTTCCCTTTTCCACACATCCCTATTGCTGTTGAGGGCTCCACCCTTCTTCTAGTCCCTCTGGCTCCCTACCTAGGGGTCGTCTTGGACTTCAAACTCTCACCTCCCAGATCCAATATGGTGCCAAGGCCTGTTGACTCCACCTTTGCAGCCTCTATCAGAGAGACCCTCATCCCCTCCTGGACTATTGTCTGCTGTGGATCTGCCTGCATCACTTCTCTCCTCACCCCAGTTCATCCTCCATTCAGCTACTAAAGTAATTTTCCTAAAATGCAGGTCTGATGATGTCACCCCCCACTTGTAAACTCCCTGTTGCCTCTAGGAGCAAATACAAAATGCTGTGTTTGGCATTCAGAGCCCTTCTGAGCTGGCCCCTCCTGTCTTTTCCATTTCTTATACCTCACTCTCTGACACATAGTCTTTGACTCAGTGATGCCGGCCGCCACAGACCTTCCGTCTCCCATCATTGGACCCTCTTCACTGGCTGCCCCCATAACTAGGATTCTCTCCCTCCTGGTCTCTGCCTCCTGGCCTCCCTGTCTCCATCAGGTCCCAGACAAAATCCCATCTTGTGTAGGAAGCTTTTCCAGCCCCACCTTAATTCTAGCGCCTTTCCTCAGTTCATTATCTCCACTCTATCCCAGGTGTAGCTTATTTGTAAAAAGATTTTGGCTTCTAGTTGTCCTCTTTGGGTTGTGAGCTCTTGGAGAGCAGAGACTGTCTTCTGCTTTTTTTTATTTGTTATTCCTGGCCCTCAGTACAGTGCTGGTCACATAGTAGGTCCTTGGTAAATGCTTGTTGACTGACTGACTGATATTAATTAAACTTCTATATTGTTAAATGATAAATCCCATTTCATGCCAGTCCTTTCCCTAAGGAGGCTGACTACCTATTCAGGGGGATTAGGTGTAGACACACAGAGAGGCCATTAGGAGCCCAGGGTGGTCTGTGGTCAGTGCCTGGTGTGTGTGATAGGCAGTAGAAGGGGTGGGCGGTTAATGCAGGTAAGACCAGTCCCCCAGTGCACTTCCTGGGGCAAGTGAGACTGCAGGGGGCATCTCTGGTTAGGTAGGGCTTGAGTAGGTGGAGAGGTGAAGACATGGGGGACCCTTGGGCCTCAGTGTCCTCTGTGAAATGAGGGGCTTGGACACAGTGACCTCCGAGGTCTCTTCTGGGTCTGGATCTAAGACCCTGCGGCTTCTTTAGTAGAGGGAATTTTCTTTCTGGGAATTCCCTGCCCCAAAGTAATCCCAGGTATGAACCACAAAGGAAAAAGAAAGGCGTTTTTGTTGTTTGAAATGCATCTTCTGGGTCTGTCTTCCATCCCCTCCTCCCCGCCCCAGCAGGTTTAACTTTCCAAGGTTTCGGTCGACCTCCCTTTCTGGGAGGCATCGCAGAAGCATGTTGAGTGACAGAGCCCCCCATACAGTTTTTTGTTTTTAATTGGCCGTTAATAATCCATGTGTGGATGGTCAAGAAGTCATTATTTTGTAGTCATTTTTGAAAATGTTTTTTCCAGATAGCTCTCACTCTGTCACTTTCGCAAGCTGAAGGCAGAGAAGTCCAAGTCTGGGGTGTGTGGGGGGCGCACAGAGATGACGATGGGCCGCCTTGGCCTCCCTTCCCTTCTTGCCCCCTCCCCCTGGACCACTCCCTCCCAGCTGCACAGGCTTCCCAGGTAATTCTGCCTGGGCCCTCTCCTCTCCGCCTGCTCTCCGAAGCCGTGAGATTGAATGAGCCAAAGCCGGCTTTGGGAGTCTCGCCTTCGGTAATTGAACACCAAGCAGATGTGACAGTGTTTGTTCAGCTCAAAGCTCACTCCTGGTAATAAAGCACCCGGGGAGTATCCGGGAAGATCTAATCATTCTTCCTGCTGTGGCAGTGTGGGAGGAAGAAGGTTAGCGGGAGAGGGAAAAAACGGTTTTAAGCTGGTTTTTATTTTCTTTATCAAAATCCTTGCCTTTCTGAGACCCCTCTGGCAGACTCTCTCCAGCCTCTCCCACTTAAAAGACCTTTCTCTTTTGCTGGATTTCAAATTCTTAGTCTTCCTTCTTGAATCTCCCCCTCCCCTTCCTCCCTCCATGTTGGGGCAGTTTTCTAAGAGGGATGGTTAGGAAATGTGTCAAAGGAGGAGCGCTGAATGAATGAATGAACGAATGGGCATTTATTAAGCACCAGCCATGTGCCAGACGTGGCATTAAGTGCTGGGGATACAAATACAAAAGCAGATGGTCGCTGCCCTTAGGAAGCTTACATTCTAATAAGCTCTGACTATGATTTTGGCAAGCCACTTGCCCTTCCTTGGACTCATCTTCTTTGTCTGTAAAATAAAGGGGTTGGATCAGACGGCCTCTAAAGTCTCTTCCAGCTGTGACATTTTGTGATGAGGACGTTTAAGATCAGAGGTTATCAGCTTCACTTCATTGATTGAATGAATGAATGGATGGATGGATGAGTGGATGGATGAATGAATGGATGGATGAATGAATGAATGAATGAATGGATAGATGGATGAGTGGAT
>NW_020950172.1:7859221-7885351 GCF_900497805.2 Vombatus ursinus | reverse complement strand
ATGGATGGATAGATGGATGGGTAGATGGATGAATGAATGAATGAATGGATAGATGGATGGGTGGATGGATGAATGAATGAATGAACAAAAAAGTATTTATTAATCATTGGCTATGGGCCCTGCTCTTTGAGAATTCCTATGACTCCAGATCTCCCCTTTGCCTTGGGGAGCTGTGGGGAGGCTCTGACTAGTTGGGTTCTCAGACCCATTCAGCCATACCCCTCGCCTGACTTTGCCTTTTATCCTTCGTCCTCCCTGCAGAAAAGTTAGCCGACCGCAAGCTAAATGTGGCTGAGGTGACGCAGTCAGAGATAGGCCAGAAACAAAAGCTGCAGACCATCCTGGAGGCGGTTTACGACATCCTGCGGCCCCATGGCTGGGCTATCAAATGGAATGTGGACTGTGAGTAGTTCATACCCTCGGAGGTGGGGCAGTCAAGATGGCAGCCGTGGGCAGCTGAGTGGGATGGATAAGACTCTGCCCCCATAGGCCTTTTCCTTAGACATAATCTGACTCCCCCAAAGACAGCATAGTCAACAGTGGATTATCTGCCCGAATGGAGGGGAACCAGTGGTCTGGGTAATCCCCCAGAGCCAATCGTTGGGAAGCGTGTTGTACAGCTTGTGTGTTTATGGTATTAAGCAGAATAATTCAGGATTTAAATCAGCAGGAAGAGGCCCGATTGGGCCTCTGGACTGGGTGACCTCAAAAGTCCCCTCCAGCTCTGAGGTTCCAAATGGAAGAGTTCCATGGGACCGTCGCCCCAAGATCTTGGTTCTGGAGCAAGGAGGCACCTCCGAGGCATCTGTCTGGTCCAATCCCCTCATTTTATAGAGGAGGAAACTGAAGCTGAGGGAGGGAAAGGGACACGTCCAAGGTCATTCAGACAGTGGGCATCAGAGCATCAGCCTCCTCGTTTCATATATGAGGGAGCAGAGGCCTGTAGAGTTCAGAGACTTGGTGCTAAGCGTAAGAGATGGTCCTTTCCCTCTGGAGCTCCCGCTCTCTCCCCTATCCCTTGTCTGTCCCCTTGCTCCATCACGTTGCACTTTTTGTCCCGCCGAGTTGTGGGCGCAGTAAGTTTTCCTCCCTCCTTCCCCCTTCCCCCTTCCCCCTCTCCTCACTTCTTCCTGGCCCTCTCTGCACCTGCCCTGGCTCCACCCTCCATTCCAGAGCCCTCTGGGAACCTCCGGCTCCTTTCTCCCCCTTCCCATCTAGTCTTCTTGGGAGCGGGAGGTAATTCTCATTAGGTGTTTTCTGGAGGGCTTTTTTGACAGCAGCAAGCCTCCCTGCTAAGTGAGAGCGAATAGAAACTTAATTAACCAAAGCAGGTGTTCCCTGTCAGCACAAACCTGAAAGCAGAGCTCACCCCTCACCTCCTCTGGTCCGAAGGCTGCCGTTGCAGCAGGCGCTCACAGCTGTGGCGTGGAAGCGGCGACGTGCTTCTGTCTATGATGGCAGAGATAATTCATTTTAATACGGATGTTTTCCCACTCGACAACCTGCCTGACGTCAGAGCTGCGGCTGGCCTGGCTGGCGAAGTGAGGGGGAGGCCGGGGCCTGGCCCCATCTGGCTCACTTGTTCCTGAAGACCATCTCCTGGGCTGTGGAGAGCTTGGATTTGTCGGTGGAAGAGGGGGGGATGTCCTGGACCCCAGTTCTCCTCTCCCGGGCAGACATAGAGCTGGGGGGCCCTTAAAGATCGTGAATCAGCGAAATGGGCACCTTACTAAGGGCTCGGTTACACATACAAGCAAGCGAGGCAGTCCCTGCCCTCGAGAAGTTCACATTCTAATGAGGGAAGACAGCACATAAAGAGGCCAGGGGACGATACAGTGTGGACGGAAGGCGGCTCGGAGGCCTGGTTCCAGGCAGAAGGCACAAGCTCACCGGCCAGAGCCTAGGGCCCAGGAGGCAGAGCAGAGGGCAGGGGGCCAGACGGCTCGGATCACCGGGCAGCCTGGCCCCATCTCATTTCCCGTCTTGCCCTTTGGAGCGGCGCTGAAATTCCCAGTCTAGCTTCAAGGTGTACCGTGTAACCTCATCTAGTTTACAATGAGAAACTGATGAGCAGAGAGGTTCAATAGCTTACTCATCATCCCATGGGAGGTAATTAGTAGTGGTGGGGCTCGAACCCAGCTCTCTTGACTCAGGCTCAGAGAGCCATAGATGTAGAATCCGAAAGGACCTCAGAGGTCAAATGCCTTCATTTTACAGAGGAGGAACCTGGGACCCAGAGTTGAGGTGTCGTGCTCAGAATCACCCAGAAGGAGCCAGAATTCGAATCCAAGCCCAGTGTTCTATTTACTATACCTTGCTGCTTCCTTATCATTGCCTCCTCTCCCCTCCAAACTGCATCATTTTTTAGTGTAATATTGTGCAAACGCGCCTTCCTTTCCTCTCCCCTCTGTAGCAATCCATGGGAAGAACCTTGTGGCGATCCTTCATCTCCTGGTTGCCCTGGCCATACACTTCCGAGCCCCCATCCGGCTCCCCGAGCACGTCTCTGTGCAGGTGGTGGTTGTTAGAGTAAGTAACACTGTCCCGCGTCCCGCTTTTCTCATCCGTCGGGCCGGCTTGGGCAGGCTCCCTGGCTCATAATTCTCCTTTTTTCTCCTGAGAGGCCCTGTTCTGTTTTTCTTTTTGATGGAATTTATAGCTCACCCCGGATTTGAGATAAATGATGGAAATGAGAAACAATGGCGTGTTCGAAGGAAAGGCGCGCCCAGAGGCTCCTGGAGCTTTCAGGTTTCATTCCCAAGATTTTCTTTCAAAAGGCACATTCATCTCCCTCTACAGCCAGTGTGGCAGAATTCAATATTCAGTTCCTAAATACGCTTATCACTCAGCAGAGAAGTTTGCAGGCAGGGCCGAGAGACCCAGCAAAACAAAAGCTTCGAGACTCGCTCGCTGCGCTCTCCCCACCAGGCTTTCTTGACTCCCAGCGGTTCAGGCTCAGTCTTCTTTGGATGAAGCAGCAGATGGGTGATGGAGGAAGCCTGGCCTTCAAGATGGAGGGCTGTGTATGTGTCTGTGTGTGAGTGTGCAAGAGCGTGTGAGTGCGTGTGAGCTTTTGTAGGTGTGAGAGTGAGTGCATGTGAGTGTGTTGCATGTGCAAGAGTGTATGTGTGTGAGAGTATGTAGGTGTGAGAGTGTATATGAGTGCATATGAGTGTGTGTTGTATGTGAGTGTGCAGGAGTGAGTGTGTGGGAGTATGTAGGTGAGTGTGTGTGTGAGTGTGCAGGAGTGTTAGTACTCGTGTAAGAGTATGTAGGTGTGAGTATATGCATTTGAGTGCATGTATGTGCATGTGTGTGAGTGCGCAAGAATGTGTGAGTGTGCAGGTGTGAGTGTGCAAGAATATGAGTCTGTGTGAGACTAGGTATGGGTGAGTGTGTGTGTGAGTGCATGTGAGTGTGCATATGTGAGTGTGCAAGAGTGTGAGAGTGAGTGTATATGAGTGCATGTGAGAGGGTGTGCAAGAGTATTTGAGTGTGTGTGTGAGAGTGCATGTGAGAGTGAGACAATGTATGTGAGTGCATATGAGTGAGTGTGAATGCATATGAGAGTGTGTGTGTGTGTGTGTGTGAGTGAGTGAGTGTATTTTTTCTCATTTTAGCCAAGAGGCACTTACTGTGCGCCTACTGCATGTAAGAGCCCAACTAGTCTGCTGCCTTCAGCTCAGAACTGAGAAGACCAGTTCACCGACTGCTGGGATTAGAACATAGGAAGTGAGAGTCGGTGAAAGGCCCCGCCTTGCCTTTGTAGAGGTGGGGGGCCATGGGTGCGGAGCACAGCATAGACCTCTGGGTAGAGTTGATCTGTGGTTTGTTTTCCTCAGCTGCTTTTCCCTCTCTCTCTCTCTGGTTTTGGTTAGAAGGGGCTCCCTGGCGCCCATGAGGGTGAAGCTGAGCCAGCCCTTGGCAGAAAGAAAGCTCACAGTTTTCCGCATTTGAAATGAGCCTGCCGGGCGTTTGTCTCTGGGCCGGTGTCCCCAGATGGTCCCTCCAGGGCCTGCCCCAAGCAGCTTTCACTAGGAGTGGTGGGAGTCCCTGGGCTCAGCACCTCCCAGCCCTGGCCCTCGCTGAGTGGCCCTGGGCTTGTCCCTTTCCCGCGGGGCCTCTGTTCTCCATCTCTAGTCACCGAGCTCTGGGGGGTCTCTGGGGTTCCATTCAGGGCTGATGCTCTGAGATTCCCAGCATCCCGCCCCACCTTGGGCACAGCGCCCCTCCCCGTCCTCCTGGTCCCCATTCCCCGTCTGATCCGTCCCAGCTCTGTCCTGTTCCCTCAGGCTCTGGCCCTGGGGCCTGGCTGACCTGTAAACTGACCGGTGAACAAGGACAGCTGGGCCCCTCGCTCAGATCCCCTTTCCAGCCCCTTCTCCTCCCTGCCAGGCTGCTTAAGGAGGGATTGGGGAAAGGACGGTCGCCCCTTCCAGGTTCTAAGCGGGGCCTTCTAGAGACATGTGAATCCTGAGGAAGGACCGCATGGGAGGGCTGCCGGCTGGAGGTGGGCCTCCCTTGAGGCAGCCGGCTTCACTTCCTGGCTTTGGGCTCTTTCAGAAGCGGGAAGGCCTGCTGCACTCGGCCCACGTGGTACAGGAGCTGACCAGCACCGCCGAGTAAGTGATGACCCCTTCTCCACGAGCCGCGGATGGAGCGTCCGCTATTCTCGGCCTGGTCTCATTACCACTCTCATCATCTCCAGTACCAGCTTCCCCTGGGGGGGCTGGGCCATTTTCCATTAATCTGGAGGTCTGCTTGGAAGGCAGCTCAGGTCCCGACCTCCTCCAGATAGAACTGCCTTCCTTCCCCCAAGGCTTTGTGCCTCTTGGTCCCTGCTTCCGGGGGTGCGAGTTTTAATCAAGCGATCCTTCACTCACAAGGTGCCTACTGTGCGCCCGGCTTTAATCTGCCGTGTTCTTTGCTCCTGTTACCTGACCTGGCTTCATTTAATTGTCACACTTAATACTTTGGTCAGAGGGAGGGAGGCACATTGAAGCTTTTTTCATTGACACAGACAGCTTTGAATCCACTTGGGGAAAATTGGAAAGTTTTGAGGTCTCCAAAGCCCCACACTGTACTATATTGGCATATAGTAAGTACTTAATTAAATGCTTCATTCAATGCCCCGAACATCTATTAAACTCCTACTGTATGCAGTTCCCTGTGCTAGGTATTGGGGTGGAGCACATGGGGCTCCGAGGAGGGATGGAGCGCGTTGGCCAGGGGTCCTTCTGGTTCTAAGTCTGAGATCCAGACTCCTCATTTCACGGATGAAGAAACGGGCTCAGGGAGAAGGGTCAGTACAAGTGGTCTGACCAGTCAGTCATTCAATCAGCAAGCATTTATTGAATACCCATGAAGTTCCAGGCTCTGATGATGCCAAGATAAACATGAAACAGGCCCTGCCCTCAGAGAGCTTACATTCTAAAAGGAAAACGGACCAGAACTTTCTATTACAAGGGGTTTCTTTGCCTTTTGTATGTCATAGACCCCTCTGGCAGTGTGCTGGAGCTGAGGGGAACCCTCTCTCAGAATAAATTTTTTTGGATAATATTTTTTCCAGTTACATGTAAAAACAATTTTTAACATTAATTTTTTAAAATTTAGAGTTCCAAATTTTCTCTCTCCTTCCTTGGGACAGTAAGCAGTCTGACATATGTTATACATGTACAATCAGTGATGCCAAATGTGTTTCCCTATTAGTCATGTTGTGAAAGAAAACACAGACCGAAAAAACCCCCACAAAACAATAAGGTTTTTAAATGCTTAAAATAAAATGCATAGGATTGCAATGGGAGCCAATTATAGTGGAATACAGTTATCAAACCAAAACAGCTCTCAAGGATGTATGATAAAAAATGCTGTTCATCCCTGGAGAAGGAAATGATGGTGTTTGAATACAGCAGACTTTGAAGCAGACTTTTTTACTTTCTTTCTTTTTTTTTGAGGTGTTTGTGTTTTGGTTTTTTTGGTATGTTTTTTTTTTTCACAACATGGCTAATATGGAAGTGTTTTGCATGGCTACACATGTGTAACTTATATCGAATTGCTTGCCTTCTCAATGAGGGGGGTGAGGAGGAAGGAAGGGAGAAAATTAGGAACTCAAACATTTTAAAAACGAATGTTAGGGCAGCTAGGCGGCGCAGTGGATAGAGCACCAGCCCTGGAGTCAGGAGGACCGAGTTCAAATATGGCCTCAAGACGCATTACACTATATATAGCTATGTGACTCTGGGCAAGTCACTTAACCCCAATTGCCTCACCCCTACCCCCCAAAAAAAATAATGGCTCAGATTCATATAATCTAGCTACTGCTCAGATCTTTACAATCTAGCCAGTAACTCACAGATGCTCAGATTCCTTAAGAGTCTGGCTAATATGGCGGATCTTTAATAAACCTTGTCTTTGGCTGGAAAAAAAAAACGAATGTTAAAAATTGTTTTTACATGTAACCAGGGAAAACTAAAATACTAAATAAATTAAACAAAAAAAGAAATACAGTTATCAACATTTTAAAAAAAATCCTCTACCACAGGTGAAGAATACTTGCTTTTTATAAGGAGGATAGAATGGGGATAAAAGGCTGTGATGAACAGTTAGTTATATGACTTATTCTATAACCAAAACCATCAGTAACTGTGTCAATGTGCCTCTATTCACCTGCTTTTTGTCTCCTTAAGAATTCTCTACCTCCTTAAATGAACCTGCTCTGATAGAGGGTCCTTTTCCTGTTTTCATTTGCAGGATGATGATGGGAAGATTTGGTAAGTAACTGGGGAAATCAACACATTAATAATGATAATGATGATAATGAATAATAGCTAGCATTTATATAGCACCTACTATGTGCTGGGTATTGTGCTAAGTAAGCACTTTACAACTATCTCATTTGATTCTCCCAACCACCCTGGGAGGTAGGTGCTATTAGTGTCTTCATTTTGTAGATGAGGAAACTGAGGCAGATAGAGGTGAAGTGACTTGCCCAGGGTCACCCAGCTAGTCAGCATCTAAAGCTGGATTTGAATTCAGGTCTTTCTGCCTCTAGGTTTTGAACCCTGTGTGCTGTGGCACCCCCAGCTGTTAAATTCTCTTACCAAGCTGATGGACATTGGACCTGTCTTATTCCTACTGGAGGGGAGCCTGGTGGTCTTGTATTCTGGGTATTCTTTCTCTCAGGATGTGAAATCTTGGCTAGGAGCTAGGAAAAGGGAAGTCATGGCCATGTTTGGCCCATGAGAATGGACCGCAGTGGACACTGGGAAATTGGGCAAACATCCCGGCTTTCATTGGGCTTCTCAGCTGCAGCCTAGCGAAGAGATGGGGAGAGGGTGAATTAGGGTCTATATAGGAGAGGAGGGTCATTCAGAGAAGGTGAAGGCAGGTAGAGAGCACTGAATGCCACCCAGAAAAGAGAGTGCGCTGATCCAATCAGCCAGTTTCCCTGGAATATGAGATTGAATGTAATTTTCGTGTTTAAGATAATTTTCTCCTTTGTATTCTAAAGCTGATCAAAAAACCAGGGTTCTTGGGTTTGGCTCTGATTTCTAGAAGTCATTCTCCATTCTCTGCCATGGGAAAACCAGGAGCTGAGAGGCAGAGGGTAGGGTTGGGGGGAGTTACTGTGGTTATTCCAGCAAGGGAAGGGAAGGTGTTTGTGGCTGCTCGGGATGTTTTTCCCTTTCTTTTCCTCTCTTGCCATTACAGAGCTTAGTTTTTACCTGACTGGCCAGCCCTGCCTGGGTCACCCCAGCGGCTGGGGCCAGGGCGCAGGGCTTGAAAGGCTTTGCCCTGGGTCCAGTGGCAGGCTGTCAGAGCTGGGCTCCCGGCATCAGAGGGGATCGAGGCTGGCATCTGGGGGGTGTGGGCTTTCCAGAACAGCTCAGGTGCAGGGGGGAGGAGAAGGGCAGATGGATAATTGCCCAAAAAGGAAAAAGGATTTTAAAAAACAACGAAAGTGAGACACTGTCGATAGCTGTCTCTCTTCTTATGGTAAGTCTGCCTTGATGTTGGATACTGTGCCTGAGAAATGTGTCAACAGCAGATCTGTTGACCAGTCAATCAGCCAGCACTTACTAAGTATCTGCTATGAATCAGGTGCTAGGCTGAGGACTATGGATACAAAGAAAAAGAGAACTCACCCCTTGCCATCGGGGGGCAGCCATTCCGATGGAGGGAACAGCGTACCAATAATTAGGTGCATAAACAGGCATAGAGGCATTAGAAGAGGAGGCGCTAGATTGGGAGGGGGAGTCAGGTGCCAGGGACCATGGAGTCTCCCTTCTCCTTCCACCCTCCCTGGGAACAGCGAAAGCCAAAGCTGCCTTGTGTTTGGGAGAAGGGAGTAATTCTGTGTGCTGGTCTGGGTCTGCCATCCATCTTTGTAGATTGCAGCTCTTCTCAGACATGCTAGGAGATCTGGAATCAGAGGACCTGGGTTCAGATCCTGTCTCTGGTGCGTTCCACTTGTGTGACCCTGGGCAAGTCGTTGGCCTTCTGGCCCTCAGTTTCCCCCATTGTAAAATAAAAATCTACCTCTTGATCTGGGATCCTGTGATCTACTTGTTGAGTGTCAGGAGCATCCGTGTATTGGTACGATAAATTTCCCCTTTTCGGGGTTCCTCAGTGCCCTCTTGACTGAGTCAGAGGGAGGCTAAGAACCTCGGCCACTTCCCACTCAGCCTGTCAGGTGACCAGGTTGAGGTCTCCAGAGACTCCTCCAGCAGCGGCCCATGAAGAGCTTCTTCTCTTAATAGGAAAAAGCATCTTCAGGGAGTGAGGGATCATGATGTGGGGTCACCATGGCAACACTTCCTGGTTGCCGTCTCAGCTACCCCTGGAAATTGGGCTGTCTGGCAGGTGGGTGGGCCCTGCACCCCTTCTGTGGCCGGAGGGAGACTTGGGAGGGGAGCGTGGGGAGGCAGAAAGATGGCATCTCTGCTCCCTACCCCCCAGAGCTAGGTTGGACCCCACTGTGCTTTTGTCCCTGTTCACTGGCCACCCACCCCCACCCCAGCTGGGAGGAGGTTGGGAGTTCTAGGTCCAGCGATTCTTAGGCTTCCCTTCCAGATCACACTTTGGGCATTGAGGCCAGCTTACTGAGTGCCCTAAATCGGGGGGTTGAACCTTGTTTGTGCCCTGGAGCCCTCTGGGGGCCCGTCTGGTGAAGCCTCGAGGGCCCTTTGCAGAGTCAGGTTTTAAATGCACAAAATAAAATGCAGGAAATTACAAAAAGAAGCAGTTGTAGTGAGATACAGTTATAAAAATACTTGTTTACCAAAATCCCCCAACAAAGAAGTTCCCCGATCCCCTGAAACGGCTTTTGTGGACCCGAGGTGAAGAATCTCAGTGCTGCGGGGAAATTGAGAGGCCGACTTTGCATGGTGCCTTCATGGTAGCAACAGTAATAGTAATAAGAATAATAGCGTTAGTCATAGCAATGATAGTAGCTAACATCTCTGTAGGGCCTTAACATTCGTAAAGCACTTTACAAATATGATCTCATTTAATCTCCACGAGCGCCCTAGGAGGTAGGTACTATTATTATCCTCATTTTACAGATGAGGAAATTGAGGCAGACAGAGATAAAGTGACTTGCCCAGAGTCACACAGCTAGTAAGCGTCTGAGACCTGATTTGAACTTGAATCTCCAAGTCCCATCTTCTAAAAGCTTCTCCACCTATCTGTACCTTAATTCAATCCAGTTTAATTCAGTGAGCGTTTATTAAGTGCCTACTATGTGCCAGGCTCATATGGGCTAAGCTCTGGGGATACAAAAAGAGACAAAAGATGGTCCCTGCCCTCAAGCGGCTTACAGTCCAACCGGGGACAACATGCCAACAAATACATGTGAAGCCAGCCCCTTAAGAGATGTGACCTGTCCTTGAGAGGTGGCCATGGCCTTGCTTAGACTGTTGGGGATAGGAGGCAGGCTGCCGTAGTTCGTAGGGTTTTTTAAAGCCAAATTCTGAAGCATTCATTTTGTTTGAGAACAGTTCGAATTTCTTTTTTTAAAAAAGATCATGGAATGATCCTGTTGAAATAGTTTAAACTCTGTATTGTAGTACAGTAATACAGAAGAGTCAGGAAGACCCGAGTTCAAATTCTGACTCAGACACTTACTAGCTGTGTGGCCCTGGACAAGTCACTTAAACTCTGAGCCTCAGTTTCCTCATCTGTGAAATGAAAGGGTAGGAGTAAATGGTTTGGAGGGCCCTTCCAACTCTAGAACTGGGAGCCTCATCACTACACTTTCCTGAGTCTTGGCTTCCCTGTCTGTCAAATAAAGGGTTGGCCTCAGTGGCCCCCGAGTTCCTCCCCTGAAGGTTCCTTATACCAATGAAAACACAAGTCCAGTCTCTAGTCTCATGCCAGGCTGATGCTCAGTGCAGGGATACAAAGACAGAAAGGAAAGTGCCTGCCCTCAGGGCTTCCTTCCGGCCTGGCAATGAGGCCATCTCTGGGCTGGCTCCAGCGTGGTCCGGGTGCCGGTTCTCTCCATCATCCCCGGCTCTCTCTTGTCTAACGCGCCTCTCATTCCGTGTGCCCACAGAACGAGACGCCTTCGACACGCTCTTTGACCACGCCCCCGATAAGCTCAGCGTGGTGAAGAAGGTAAGCTGGGGTCCACTCTGGCTGTGGGCTCCGATGGCAGGAAGGTGACCCTGCTGCCAAGGAGGCGGCTGATGCTTGAAATCTAGAGCGTCTTTGCGGCTCACATTGAGATATAATTAGTCAGGAAGGGAGCTGTGACGTAGAAGTCGGCTCTTTCTGCTCCCCGGGGACCTCCTGGCCTGCACCAGCCAGCGCTGTTCTGTGGAAGCTCATTCAGATTCAAGCCTTTTCCTCTCTCCCTTGTTTTTTTAAGCACGTAGGCCTGCTGGACCTTGCTATTTCTGATGAACATCTAAGTCCTATATGAAACCTTTCTCCGAGCTTGCCTGTCAGAGTGGGTCTGGAGAGGAAATTGAGCCCATTTTCTTCCAGGCAGGCGTACAAAGGAGAAATGGCCTTGAAGGGCCTCATCAGCTCATGCAGATGTCAAGGCCCCGAATGGGGAACAAAAAACCAGACCGCGTGAACTTCCTTCTCTTGAAGTCGGGAGTGCTAGGAGCTGAGCAGCCTCCAGGAGCATCTGGCCTGAATTTTTAAAAAAACTTTTTTATTGTTAAAGACATTGAAACCCATCCCTGGTGGGGCATAGAAATACATTCAATCTCTATGTCTTTATTCAGGCGAAGCAGGATGAGTGGAGGACTCTGGGTCCGCTGCTGGGTGTCTCTGAGAAATGCGCAGCTGGTGACTCTGGCCTGTGCTGGAGCTGCTCCTTTGTCTGGGACCTTTCATCCGTCTGCGCCTGTCTGCAGAAGGATGGGGACCTTAGAGTGGAGGGGGGTGCGGGGTGGGCCGGGAGGTGATTTCAGATCTTCTGAAATCCCCACTGTGCAAGAAGGCTCCTGATGAGTCAGAGGGTTTTAATTATTGGATCCTGGATTTTGTTGTGGGGGTCTGTCCTTCACCAGTACTTATCATATCATTATTGAGGGACTGTGTTAGGCCTCAGTTTCCTCATCTGTAAAAGGTGGCCTTCCCAGCCCTCCAGGATCCCAGGCGTGATTCTGTGCCTTCACGTATTCAAAGGAATGGAAAAGAAAGCAAATGCATAAAAGGGGCCGGAGCAGGTTAGAATGGTCTGGGTTTCCTCCCCATTAGAAGACTAATCTCGATTAGAACAGTTTGAAAAAAAAAAAAAATGGACCAGGCTGTCTCAAGTGGTGGTGAGCTCCCCATCACACAAGGGATGTCATTGTATATTCCTGTATTTCCCGCCCTCCGGTGATGGACGCACCCATCCCATTGAAGTATCAGCTTGTTTCATTAGATTCTAACTTTCAGAGTTTGTTTCTTTTTTTAGTGCCCAGAGCCGTCCCCACTGGGCCTGTGGGGGCCCGGCTGGTCGTCATTAACCCCTCGGTCTCTGTGTTCTTCTCTCTGTAGTCTCTTATCACATTCGTGAACAAACACCTTAATAAGCTGAACTTGGAGGTGACAGAGCTGGAGTCGCAGGTGAGACTGGCCCCTTGGGCGTGCTTCCTGAGGCCTTGTGGGGAGGCCGCATGGGGCGGCAGGAGGCTTCGGCTGGGCAGGGGTGGGGAGTCCTGATAGACAGCAGCCGGGGCAGGAGACCCAGGTTCAAGGCGTGGCCCTGCTGCCAGCCGCCTGGTGGAGCCCCAGTCAGCTTGGAGCCTCAGTGTCCTCAATGTCTGCAGAATAAGGGATCAGACTTGTCCGTCTCCCCCCGCCCTGGCACCAGCGTGTCCCTCTCTCTGTGGTGAGTGCTTTCAAAGGCTTGGTGATTGGTTGGGTCAGAATCTACATCTGTCTTGCCATTTGTAACTGCGTTTTAAACTGTTTTGAAGAGGGGCAGCTGTGTCCTAGTTGATAGAGAGCTGACTTTGGGGCCAGGGAGGTGGGGGGCAGTCCTACTTTGCCCCCTCTCTGCTGGTTGTGTGACCCTTAACCTTAGGGTGGTCTAAGCAGCTTTCTGAGAGGGTCCTTTAGAGAGGAGTGCTACCTTGCACCGGTGGAGGGAGTTTTCTCACCTGGGAGCCCCCTAAATAAACAGAATCGCAGCTCCAGTCCCCGTCCCTAACATCCTTCAAAATACCCAAGCCAAGCCCTTATGATAATAGCGGCCCCTCTGTTCCTTTGGGCCGGAAGGAAGCCTGAGACGGGTCTATTTCCAAGCCCTCTTCAGCCACGTGAAGGTGGCAAATCGATTCCCGGGCAGTCGTGGGATAGGTGACTTCCTCGGCTTTGGGCTGAGACGCTCCCGCTTAAACCCCTCAGTGATCAGCGTCGTTCCCGGGCCACGGCCGTCACCCCTTTCCAGTAAGGAGAGCGTCCAGCCGCCTGTGAACATTTATCTACCTTCACACAGTCTCTTTGTTAGTAAGCCTCCCTTGCTGCCTCTTAAAATGAAGGTTAATAATTTGTCGGGAGGATAATGGTCAGTCGATTGGTGAATGGTTAATCAGGGTGGGTCATCTCTCCAGCCCTACATCCCATGATTACGTGACAGGTTTGAATCCTGTCTCTGCTGATGGAGGGACGTTGGGCAAGGTCACACCCAGCTCTGAGCCTCAGTTTCCTCATCTGTAAAAGGGGGCTCCGGTAGTGCCTGCCTCAAGGGGTTTCTATGGGGATCCACCATGGGAACCCATGAGGTAGCCTTGGAGCCTCGGTGAATGTGTTCATTGTCATCACCCCCTTTCTCAGTGAAGGAAGGCTGGCCTAACACCTAACACTGCCCAGTGGGCCTTCCCTCAGGATTTGTGGAGTGAACGAACTGAAGTTAGCCTCGGGCCAATGGGGGATGGACCCCTGGCTGCAGAAATAAAGGCTAGGGGTTTTTGCATTAACCTAGCTGCTAATGTAGAATATTCTCTGCCCCAGCCAATGGCTGTGATTGCATTGAGCCCTGGGTGGGGTGTGGAGACTGGCAAGCATATGGGAAGTGGTCCTTGAGGGCACGGCAAAGGATCTGGGCACCAGGACGAGAGGGATAGCCAGCCTTCTGCCTGGGCTGAGCAATGGCCGGTGAAGAGAACGCCTGCTGGAGGAACCAGAGAGACTCGGAATGGGGCACAAACAGGGCCCCTGGTTCCTTCC
Source organism: Vombatus ursinus (assembly GCF_900497805.2). Taxonomy (NCBI): domain Eukaryota; kingdom Metazoa; phylum Chordata; class Mammalia; order Diprotodontia; family Vombatidae; genus Vombatus; species Vombatus ursinus. Next base: position 7,871,677 of record NW_020950172.1, on the reverse strand, counting down.
TTTGAAAATCTTTGAGAGCCGTTCGGGCAGAGTAGAAAGGGAACTGGCCTTGGGCTCAGGACGATCTGGATTCAAGTTCTGCCTCTGACACATTCTAGCTGGGGGATTCTGGGCCAGTGACTGACTCCTGGAACTCTTTAAGACTGAATGGTGCAGAGTAGATGGCAGCCTGCATCTGGGGAGCGAGTTTCCACACCAGGAGTTCACCAGTGAAATCATAGGACCGACCCCCATTCCCTGTTAAATGTAGTGGACACATTTTAACTTAAAAAAACAAACCCTACTATGTGGCCAAAATCTACAATTTCTTCCATCATGCTCTTCTTTGGGGTCTCCTTTGTCTGTTGAAATGTTTGTGTTTCATGAGATTTTAGACGGTACTTCCCAGCCCTTGAAGAGTAGGGGGCTGTGGGCTTAGAATACAGTATACCCTGTCAGACTTTTCCCAATATGCTGGTTAGTTTCATTGGGTTTTTCCCCTTTCTTTGCACTAAGGGTTTGCTCTCTAGGAGAAGCATAGTGGAAGACTACCCCATGAAACAAATGCAGGTGAAGCGAATGTATTAATATTTGATTTTAAAATAAGAAGCATTGGTTTGCTGCTGATTAGTAAATTCAAAATACCGAAGAAACAAAAGAAGAAGTGTTCGATTTGGAACCCAGGAGACAAGCGCTTGGAGGCCCAGCTCTGCTGCTGGGGAATAGATTAGCCGTAAGCTCCCTGAGCCTCATTTTCCTCCTCAATTAAAAAAAAAAAAAAAAAAAAGGCATGATAGCTTTGCTTTCCTCTGACTTGCCCAGGGTCACAGAACCAGTTTCTGTCAGAGGCAGGACCCAAACCCAGGTCATTCTGGCTCTGGAGCCGGCCTCTGCTCACTCTGCCTCACCCACGGGATGGTTGTTGGGATCCAGTCTACATAAAGCCTATCTAAAGGCTGTTTATGATCGTAGAGCCTCAGTTTTCTCATCTGCAAAATGGGAATAACAGTATCCTCTTAGGATTGTTGGGAAGCCTTCAAAGGACCTTGAAATTGGAGCAGTTTGTAATTGGAGCAGCCTGGGGTCTCAGATCCCCCTACTCTGTTATGGCCTGAATCTGCCAGGACTTAATTAAGTGCTGAGGAGCCCAGCCGGGAAAGCCACCCTCAGTTTCGTGAATCTCTAGGCTTTTATTTCTCTCTTTTCGTAAAGGTAAAACCGATGCTTATTAGAAAGCCTTTTGCTGAGATGCCGAGTCACTCTTAGTACATTAAGGGGTGGAATTGGTCAGGTGGCGCGGAATGCACCAATATTTCGGCTTGTGAGAGGTGCTGGAAGGAATATCCAGAGATAGAACCTAGTGCCCGGCCTCTCGTGGGACAGACGAGGAAACTGAGGCTCCTGCTTACCCAGGGTCACTGGAGGTCCTTAGGGACTGGTCAGCAACAATGAAAGCAAAAGAATTCACAGAGTCAGAGACCTGGAGCCGGATGTTAGAGGTCATTGAGTCCATTGTACAGATGAGGAAACTGAGGCACGTGAAGGGACTGGCTCAAAGTTCCATTGCTGGTGAGTGAAGAGCTGCGATTTGAATGGATGTCCTCGGAGCTCTTACCCACTGTGCCTGCAGATGTAAAAATGGACTTTAACTGAGGTCCTGCCCTGTTGTCCCCACTCAGTAAATCCCAGTGGCTCCGTGTTGTCTCTGCAGGCAAATACAGACCTGGCCCCCTCCCACATTTCCAGTTTTCTGACACCTCGCTCCCTAACACATGATCTTTAATCTAGTGACACTGGCCTCCTCCTGACTGTCCATCTCTCAGCTCTGGACGTTTTCTCTGGCCGTCCCGCCTGCCTGGCATGCCCTCCCTCCTCCACTCTGGCTTTCTCTGAGTCCCACCTAGAATCCCATCTCCTACAGGAAGCCTTCCCTGACCTCTCTTACTTCCACTGTCTTCCCTTTGTTAAATTTCCTACTTATTCTGTATAGAGCTACTTTGTATGTATTTGTTTATATGTTGTCTCTCCCATTAGATTATGAGCTCCTTGAGGACAGGGATTGGCCTGTTGCCTTTCTCAGCACAGTGCCTGGCACATAGCAGGCATTCAGTAAATAGCTACTGACTGACTAAGAAAGCTGCCAACCTGCATTGATTGAGGGTCTTTATGGATATTAAATGTATATTATGTATTAATATAGAATTATATAAAAATATAAATCATGTTTATATTATAAGTATGTATTAAATGTATATTATATATTAATGTAGAAATATATAAAATATACAAATCACGTTTATAATATATTATTATATTATAATTATATTAAAATATAATTATATATTTACTTCAATTGATCTTCCCAACAACCCTGGGGGTTAGGTGTATCATCCCCATTTTATAGATGAAGAAATAGAGGCAAACATAGGTTAAGTGACTTGCCCAGGGTCATGCAGCTAGTAAATATCTGAGGTGGGATTTGCAGTTGGGTCTTCTTGACTCCAGGCACAGCGCTCTATCCACTGTGACACTGAGCATCTGGCTGTTCTGAACGTTAATTAGAAAAAGAATAGAAAAGCTCCTGTGGGACATCGTGTGCTCTTGTTCTGTGGAGGTGGTTTGGGGATGAAGTATATTTGCGATTTCTCCCTTACTTCTTCCTCCTTCTGAGCTGCCCCTCCAGGAATGGGCCAGTCCATCCTCCCCTCTCCCTGGGCTCCCTTCATTGTTTCCATCTGTTTGCCTGTTTGTAAGTCAGCTGGTGGCTACTCACTCCTTCCGACCCTCTGGGGTCTCTGGCATCTTCTTTAAGAGCGTCTCTGCGTATCCTCATTTCCTCTCCTGTCATCTTGGTATTTTCTAGACCCTGGGGACCCCCATTGTTCTTTCCTTAGTCCATACTTTATACTTTCAAAATGGCACCTAGAAAGTCTAGGAAGCGTGGAATCTCTTTCCTGTTTTCCTGCCCATTGACTGTGGGACCTCCCCCAAACCCTGCCCTTTTCTGGGCCTGATGTATTTGAATTGTAAAATGAGGGAGTTGGACATTTCCAATGGAAGGGATCTTAGAGGCCGTCTGGTTGGTGCCCTCCCTTGACAGAGGAGGAAACTGAGGCACAGAGAGGGAAGGGCCTTTCCTAAAGTCACACATCTGTGACAGAGCCGGGATATAGGAAGGGACCTTACAGGTTATTTAGTCCATCCCTCTCATTTTACGGAAGAGGAAACAGAGGTGGATGGAGGTTACATGATTTTGCTAAGGTCACACAGATGGAAAGTGAAAGAGCTGGGAGCATCATAAGATCATAGGCCTCAGCCTGGAAGGGACCCTCACCCCACCCTCCCCCAGTTTTACAAACAAGGACACTGAAGTCCAGCGATTTGTCTAAGGTCATAGCTAGAAGGTGGCAGAACCAGGATGATCTCATAGAGTCATGGCTCTCCTGGAGCTGGGAGGGGTCTGAAGCCTAGGGATTTTAAATGACTTACCCAGGGTCACCTGGATAGTAAGGATCAAAGGTGGGATTTGAACCCAGTCCTCTGTGGGCCACAGTGCTTCCAATATCCTGTGGTTTTGTGTGGTTCCCCAGCCTTGGTTTGCCTTGGTTTCTCCCTCTGCAAAAAGGGTGAGTGATCCCTCGCAGAGCTCAGTTTACAGTGGTTAAGGACCAGGGATGAGAGTGACCATGCCTTTACATCTTGGGGACACAAGGCTTCATCCACCCAGAATTATTCCTATGGTTTGAAAAGTGAGGATGTCTTCTCCCTCCTTGGGGCCAGGAGAAGGTGTCTCTCTGGCCATGGCAGAAGGAGCGTGGCAGCCCTGATGGAGGGAGCATGGCCCCAGAGGCAGGCATTCTAGGCTGGAACGTGGCTTTTCTCTGCTTGAGTGAACCAGAGGCAGGACCTATCCAGGAACATCACCGATGCTGGTTTTCTTCAGTTTGCAGATGGCGTGTACCTGGTTTTGCTCATGGGCCTGCTGGAAGGATACTTTGTTCCTCTCCATAACTTCCATTTAACTCCGGAGAATTTTGACCAGAAGGTACATACACAGCTACATGCATGTCTGGGTGTTGGAGCTGCGGGCTTTGTGATGGCTTGGGGAAGGACCCTGGGAGGAGCGTGTCATCATCTTATGGTTATGCCCCTAATGATTCAGGAGTTAACCTTGAAACTGTGGTCATTGGAAACTTCACTCGTGGCCCTCCCGAAGGTCATCTGAAAGACGTCCATCTCCATGATGATTCGGGGGTGGGCAGAGAATGTGAGCCAGTGCCAGTAGCCAGACAAGGGTATAACCGGTGTATGGGCCTCATTCTGTTTACCGGCTCCTGGCTCACTGCCCTGAGCTTCCGGGCTGCTGAGGCTAACCGAGGACATCTGCGGCAGGTGCAGCCCAGCGAGGGTGGGAGGGAGTCAGCAGAGTCCAGGAAGGGGCCCCCTGCCAGACTCAGGAAAGGTTGGGAGGTCTTGTCGACCATATTCTCATGTCTCCTCTAAGTGGGAAGAAAATGTGTTTGGTTGTGAGTTCTTGCCATGTCTCTGCTTCAACAGGGCAAGTGCCAGAGGCGTTGTTTTGGAGAGAAGATTGTTTTAAGTAAAACTGTTAAAAAAATAAACATACATGGAGAGGGGCTGAGATCCTAGCTAGTAAAGAGAGACTGAAATTTAACTGGACAGACATTTGATGAGCATCTGCTGTCGGGACACCGTGTCAGGTACTTGGGCACAGAATTGAAAGGTCACATAGTCCCTGCCTTCAGGGAGTTTACAGTCCAGTGGCAGTGAGTGAGTTAGGTAGGAAGGAGGACTAGACCTGTGATTTCATTAGACCTACAGTCTTAGAACATTGCCTGGGACTCCTGAGAAATTTAAGTGATTTGTCCAGGGTCACAGAGGCAGAATGTATCAGAGACATCTTCTAAAAAAACAAACAAGCCAATTTAATTTTATTTTCAGGTTCATCTTCTTTCCCTCTTCCTTCCCCTCCCCCCAGCTGAGAAAGTAAGAAAAACAAAACTCTTTACAAATCTAAATAATCAAGCAAAACAAATTCCTGCATTGGCTGTGTCCACTGGCCTTCATCAGCAGCCTGAGTCCATCCCCCCTTTCTCAGAGGACTCATCATGAGTCCTTGGTCAGAGACTTAGAGACTCACTGTCTCTCCTCATTTTGCCAAACTGCCTCCTGCAAAATTTATTACAGAATAAGAATAGCATTTCCAAAGCACTTTAAGGTTTGCAAAGGTCATTACAAACGTCATTGAAGCCTTGCCACAGCCCTGGGAGGGGGGTGCCATTATTATTTCCATTTTATAGATGAGGAAACTGAGGCTGAGAAAAGTTCAGTTACTTGCCCAACATCTCACAGCTAATAAGTGTCCTGAGGCCAAATTTGAACTCAGGTCTCTAGCACTTTCTCCGCTGCACCACCTCTAAGAAAAAGTAGAACAATAGAGCAGGTAGAATGTGATGGGGGAGATGGTGTTCTCGGACTATTTGAGGTTTTATAATAGGGTGTAGATGGGAGGGAGGCTAATCTCCGAAGGTGAAAGTCTGAGAATCAGAAGATATGAATTATTAGACTTCCTTAGAAAATTGATCTGATTTCTTAGTGATTTTATTAGTATAGGGAACTTCCAGGTGAGGAAAGGCCCTCAACCAATGCAGGTTGGCACTTTTTCTAAGTCAGTCAATCAGTAAATGTTTATTAAGCACCTCCTATATGCCAGGCACTGTACTAAGCCCTGAGGATACAAAGAAAGTCAATACATAGTCCTTGCTCTCAAGGAGCTTACAATATGCACAAAGTAAGCTATATACGGGATAAATAGGAAATAATTACCAGAGGGAAGGCACTAGAATTAAGAGGGGTTGGTGGAGACCTCCTGAAGAAGACAGGATTTTATTTGGGACATAAAGAAAGCCAGGGAGGTCAGTAGTCAGAAGGAGAGAGAGCATTACAGGCATGGGGGATGGAGAGAGAGATGGAGGGTCTTGTTCATGGACCAGCCAGGAGGCTGGAGTCATTGGGTTAGAGAGTAAGAATCACAAGGAATGAGATACAAGAAGACCGGAAAGGGAGGAGAGGGGCCAGGTTATGTAGGGCTTTGGATGCTAAACAGCATTTCCTGTTTGCTTCTGGAGGCAAGAGGGAGCCTCTGAGCTTATTGAGTAGGGGGTGGCATAGTCAAACCTGAGCTTTAGGAAGATCACTTTAGTGGCTGAATGGAAGATGGACTGGAGTGGGGAGAGACTTGAGGCAGGAAGACCCATGCATGGGCTATTGCAATAGTCCAGGCAGGAGGGGATGAGAACCTGCACCAGGGTGGTGGCAGCCTTAGAGGAGAGAAGGGGGCATATAGGAGAGATGCTGCAGAGGTGAAAATGACTAGAGATGTTGTAGAGGTGAAATCAACAAGAGATGCTGCAGAGGTGAAATCAATGAGAGATGCTGCAGAGGTGAAAATGACTAGAGATGTTGCAGAGGTGAAATCAACAAGAAATGTTGCAGAGGTGAAATTGACAGGAAGCAGCTTGGACTTTCCTGGTGAGAGAGTCCAGGATGATTCCAAGGTTGGGAGCCTGAGGGATGGGAGGATGGTGATGCCCTCCACCATAATTGGGAAGTGGGTGTGGGATGTTGAGGGGGAATGATAATGAGTTCTGTTAGGGACTGAAAGTCCCAGAGAAGTTAGGGATGGATAAGTAGATTGGAGCATAGAGATGAAAATCAGGTTAGTTAAGTGAGAAAAATTTCCTGTCTTAGAGAGTTGTCTGAGGCTTAGAGTTAAGTGATTTAGCTAAGGCCACACAGCCAGAATGTGTCAAGAGGCAGAGCTTGTAGCTCCATCTTCCTGGCTTTGAGGCTGACTCTCTTCTCTCTCTCTCTCTCTCCCTCTCCCTCTCTCCAAAGTGAATTACAAGGTCACCTCAGTGCAAAGACTCAGTCTGTGAGAATCCCCCTTGTTCAGTGGTCCCTTTGTTATGTTTTGTTTACTGAAGTCTCATGGGAAAGTTTGACCTCTGCGTGTAGTCGTGGCCTTCTGTTCAACTCGGCCATCATAGACTTTCTGACATCTCGAGTTGTTTTCAAATGTTGTGGGTTGGACTAAACACTGATTTTTTTTTTCCAAATGCTTTTCTGTTGTTATTCTGCATTGTGAGTAAATTTTTATCCATATGTTTCTGATTCATTTTACACTTCACCTATCAAAATATTATGGTTCAAAGGGTTTTTGATTGCTGAACATTCTGAGAACTTTTCCAACTACAGAATTCTTTATGGCTTTTCTCCAGTTTCTTTTCCCCCAATTTCTTTGGCTGACCAACAGGCAGCCAATTGGGTCTTAGGTTGGGTTTCTCTGAATCCTCATGGGTTAGTTGGAAGGTTTAAGCGCCTCTACAACAAATGTTAGGTAGTCGGATGCCTCAGACCCCATAGTCGCTAGACTAATATTTTTCTCTCTAAGAGGTAGGTCCTATTATTATTTTCATTTTACAGATGAGGAAACTGAGGTCCTCAGGTCACAACTCCATGGCTCTAGTTAATGCCCCCATAATAATAGCTCACCAGCTCATTTAGGACCTGATGATGTTAATTATCTGGAAGAGAGGGCTTAGAAAGTCTCCCTTACCCTTGTGTTACCCACTTTTAGAAATCCCAGACTCACCAGAATAAAAAGCCTATGGCCAGGGGGTGGGGGGAGGGGAGAGGGGAGGGGGGTGCTTTCTGGGTCAAAAGTGCCTTTACATCTATTTTGTTGCATTTATGTAGCACCTACTGTGTACCAGGCACTGCATACTAAGCACTGGCATATAAAGAAGAGCATAAGCCAGGTCCCTGCCCTCAGGGAGCTCACAGTCTAACAAAGAAGACACCATGCAAAAAACTGAGTACATACAAGGCGTCATTGGAAAGGAGGGACGGTGGGGGATGGGGACCAGGAAAGGCCGAGTCTCTGGGGAAGCCAGAGGATGGAGAGGAGGAGGGAGAACCTTCCAGGTGTGGGGACAGGTCCAGAGATGGAGGGTCATGGAGGAGCGTCAGGGGGGCCAATGCCACTGGACCAGAGAGCACGTAGATAGACAGCCTAAGAAGGCTGGAAAGGGGGAAGGGATCAGGTCAGGAAGGGTTTTTATTGATAAATAGGATTTTATATTTGATTCTGGAAATGATGAGGAGTCATTGGGCTTGACTGATTGGGGGTGACCTAGTCAGACCTTCATGAGGATGGACTCGAGTGGGGCAGGGAGACCCAAAGAAGGAGGGAAGGGAAGAGGATCTGCACCGGAGGGCAACTGGGTGAAGGGGTCTCTATGTGAGGAGATGACAAGGTATTGATAAAGCGCTTTGCAGACCTCTGAGTGTGCTGTAAACTCTTGCTGTGATTATTAAGTGACTTGCCCAAGGTCACTCAGCAATGAGGTCTGAGGCAGGGTCCCTGCAGTCCATTCTGCATCCCACCCATCTAGCCCAGTTCAGCAGATGTGTCCCTGAAGGAAGGGCAGCTCCTTTCCACTCAGAGACTCAGGCTTTGCTGGGACTGCACCCAGGCCTCCTGATACCCACCATCCTGTCCCAACTTACCTCATGGAAGGGCAGAGAGGAACTTTATAAGCTATATAGAACTTTGCAAGAATAAATCATTTTATAGGAAAAAAAAGAAATCATTGGACTCCCATCAAGGCGAGGCAACCCTCTGGCTCCAGTTGGGGATGAATTTCCTGAAAGTAGAAGCAAGGCCCTGGAGGGCAGACACTGGGGCAGGGAGAGCTGGGCTGGGGCTCCGAAGGTGAAGATAAAGGTGGTGGCAGTTTGTCCTCAGACGTTCAACATGATTCTCTGTTGGGGGGAGAAAGAGGAGGTGGAATTTGATTCAGTCTGCCTAGCTTTTATGAAATGCTTACTGTGTGCGTGTCACACAGCACGTGGCACTTAATAAATGTTGATTGCTTGCTTGAGGGTGCTGGGAATGTGACAATAAACACTGAGCTGGTCTCTCCCCTCAGGAAGCTTACATTCTGTTTCTAGCCCACGTCCTCCAGAGGTTAAGTGCTGTCTTTAATGATGATGACCAACTCTTTTTTGGGCAGGTCCACAACGTCTCATTCGCTTTTGAACTCATGCAAGATGGCGGACTCAAGAAACCAAAGGCCCGCCCAGAAGGTATGAGATTCCTTTTAAGAAGACTGAAAAAACAAATGATTGATTTCTCTTGTTTTCATCTCTTTCCTTTTCTGAATAGTATTCCTCTCCCCCAGCAAGCCATATCTTGTAACAAAAAAAGGAACAAAATACACTTCAGAAAAGTTACTCTACACAGTCACCAAATCTGAGAGGACATGCAGCACTCTGCACCCATAGCCCCCCACCTCTGCAGAGATGGGAGGGAGGTGCTTTTTCCCATCATCCTCATTGGGGCCCAGCCAGGTTAGTCCTGATAATTCCATGCCGCAGAGGAGCACCTTGGATCGCTGCTTAGCCCACGGAGAGGTAAAGTGACTTACCCAGAGTCACCTAGCTAGAATGGGGCAGAGGCTCAAAACCAAGCTTTCTCCCCTTGATAGCATGGCCTATTGGTGGTGACTGTCACTGCCTTGGAGCGTACCATGGCTGGTGGTAAATGAGCTCCTCGTCCCCTGGGGTCTTCAGAGGGAAGTTATTGAGAAGCTGTTGTGGGGCTGGGAGGGGAGAGACTCTTATTCACCTTCGGACTGGGCTGGAGACCTACTTCTCGGAAAGGGACCTTTGAGGTCACTGAGTCCATTTTACAGATCAGGAAACTGAGGCCCAAAGCAATGAGGTGACCCTAGGTCATTGGGTCATAGATTTTAAAACTGGGAAGAACCTTAGAGATCGAGTTCAGCACCTCACTTTACAGTTGAGGAAACTGAGGCTTAGTGATTTGGCCATTGTCACCCATGTAGTAGGCATAAAAGCCAGGACCATAAGATAAAAGTATGTGTCTAGAGCTGGAGGGAAGCTTGGAGGCCACTGACTACCCCTTTCCCATTTTATAGATGAGGAAAGTGGAGTCACCAAGCACTTATACAGTGCTGTGTGTGCCAAGCACTGTGCTAAGCTGTGGGGAATATAGATAAAGGCAAAAAAGAAAGTGGCTGCCCTCAAGGAGCTTATATTCTAATGGGGGAGTACAGGCCAGGGGTGTGTGTGTGTGTGTGTGTGTGTGTGTGTGTGTGTGTGTAAGCCTCCAGGAGCGTGTGTGTGTGTGTGTGTGTGTGTGTGTGTGTGTGTGTGTGTAAGCCTCCAGGAGCATGGAGAAGTTGGAAAAGTTAGCAGAGGAGTGAAGGTGTGAGCAAGGCTGGCCTGGGCCCTTCCTGAAAATGGCGGAGCTCTCCAGTAGGAGGAGAGAGCAGCAGGGGTGTGGGAATCTTCCCTGGTGAGGAGGCTTCAGGGGCATGGAATAGAATCCAGGAGCCAGAGGCAGAGCAAAGGGGCCACAGGCAGGACTGTGAGCTCAAAGCATCATCCGTCAGATTATCTCCAACCCCAACGATTTCCAGTGATAGGTCCCCCAACATCTTAGAGTTGAGAAAGCTGGAGGCCTACAGAAATAAAGGGACTTTTCCAAGCTCACACCGAATTAAAGCAAGGGGAAGAGGCCCAGTGATTGGATTCTAAGACACTCGAGGGGAGGGAAGCAGGCTTCACAGTCCTTGGGCTCCCCCCAGAGCCTTGCACGGGGTCCCCTCCTGAGTGCACGTGTGGGTCGGGCAGGGATGGGCTTGGGGAGCAGGCACACCCTGGGCTAGAAGGCAGCTGGTGCCCAGAAATAGCCCGGGGAAACTCGGCCGAGGTCCAGTTAGCTTGGGTTTTGTTAAACCGGGCATTTCTGGACCGTGGTGATACCACTCAGGAGAGTTCATTTGGACGGCCACCTGTCTGTCCCTCTGGCTAAAGGCAGCTGTGACGTCTGGAAGGCTTCACTCCTTATATCCTGTTGAGGCGTTTAATTGATTTATGGGGGTGGGACAGGGAATACCTGGGGCGGGGGAACCCTGTAGTGCCCAGGGGTCTGGTTCTTAGGAGCCCCCTTTGTGCCAGGCCCCTGGAGTCCTCCCTCAGTCATACCTGTCTGTTTTTTTGGGTTGCCTCTGGACTGGGTCAGTCTCCTGAGTATCATAGCCAGACTACAAGGCCAAACTTGATCTGATTCCCAGCTTGGACTCACAAGAATCCTAAGGGAACAGTGTGGTACAGCGCCCAGGGCATTGGCTCTGGAGTTAAAAGGTCTGGGTTCAACTCCTGCCTCTGACAATTACTTCCTCTGTTCCTCTCGCAAATCACTCGCTTATCCTCCTGAGCTACATTTTTCTCCCCCATAACATGAGAGGGTTGAGCTAGATGGTATCCAGGGTCCCTTCTATCTCCAGTTCTTGGGCAAATAACTCCCTATGCCTCAGTTTACTCCTCTGTAAAATGAGGGGTTTGGACCAGATGGCATTCCAGGTCACTTCCAACGTTTGGTCAGTGATGGTTCTTAGGGGCTTACTTTTATGCTTCAGAGGGGCCAAGATCTGTGGGGGGAGTCTGGAGTCTATAGCTCTGTGACTCTATTTCCTCTGCTGTCATTTTGTATGACCTCACAGGGTCAGTAGGAGGAAAACAGTAAGTTGTTAAGTATTAGAGAATTAATGACAACAATACGACACATTTACATAGAGTACATACTTTATGCACATCGTCCCCTCCCCCACCACTAGGGGCAGGGACTTGTTTCTCTTTTCTTTGTCTCTCTAGGGCCTGGCACATGGTAGATGTTTAAGGAAGTCTGCGCTTATTTGTGTTTATTTTGTGTCCCCAAATAGAACTGAAGCTTCTTGAGGGCAGAGGCTGGCTCCTACTTATCTTTATATCCATGCCTAGTATACAGAGGGTGCGTCATAAATGCTTGTCGATTGGTTCCCCCAATACAACAGGTGGCAGGGGTTATGTGCCCAGTGAAGTGGCTAGGCCAGGATCTGCCCCACCTCGGACACCCGACCCAGTGTTCTTTGGGCAGAGTTAGGGGTATGGTCTTTTTTGATGCCTGAAGCCCAGCATTGGCGCTGCTGTGGGCTTGGCGGAGGTAAAGAAGGGCCATGGTAGCCCGTTTCCACCGCGACCATCCCGGCATTTGTCGGGGTGGGGGAAGGGAGAACCTTGCTTCTCCAGCCGCCCCTCCCCCCCAACCTGACTCCCCTCTGCACCTGCTGCTTTGCCTGGTTAAGCTCATCACCTCTAATTTCATCCAGCCTTGCTGGACTCCACCTCTCCCCTCTGATTGGAGGGCGGAGTCCCAGGCTCCTCCCACTGCCTCCCTTACTTATAGAGGACAGAAAGCCGGCCTTGACTCATTCCCTCTGCGTCTACTGCCGTCCTGCTTCCAGCTCCAGGAGATGCCCCCGGGGCCGGCAGGTAGCCTCTGGTGTCCCGTCCTGGCGCCCCCGGGCCGGCAGGTAGCCCCTGGTG
>NW_020950172.1:7838005-7859211 GCF_900497805.2 Vombatus ursinus | reverse complement strand
CGGCAGGTAGCCCCTGGTGTCCCGTCCTGGCGCCCCCGGGTCGGCAGGTAGCCCCTGGTGTCCAGCCCTGGCACCCGCCTTTCCTGCCTCTTTCGTGTGTTGTCCCCACCCTGAGATCGTAAGCTCTTTGAGGAGAGGGACTGCTTAAAAAAACCATTAAATAAAACCGATTGTACCCCCAGTGCTTAGCAGCAGTAGGCGCTTAATAAATGTTCATCAGATTGGATTCTGGGCAGAGAGTGCCTCTTGGGGGGCGGGGCGTGTGCATGATTTCGTCCAGCTGGCTGGAGTCAGAAAGCTTTCACTCTGAGGCTGCTGAGGTGTTGGAGTTGGCATTTACTGGGTGATCACGTGGGAGTCTTGCGTTTTTGTGGTCACTGGGAAATGTGCAGGATTTGGCCGCTTTTCCTCCTCCTTTCTCGCCTTGGTTAAATTTCTCCTTTCATTGGATGAAGAAACATTGTCTTGAAATTTCTTCCATGATGTTCAGAAGGAAGGAAGGTAGTGAGAGGCTGGGCCTGGAGATTAGACCGGAGACAGGAAGAACTGGCCAAGTGGACAGAAAGTCTGAGGGAAGGCTCTTTGGTTCCTGAAGCCGAGACTGTCAGAGCTGGGAGGGAGTTAGAACAGGGGGTGGCAAGGCTGGGAGGGCCCTTAGAACAGGGGATGTCAGAGCTGGGCAGGGCCTCAGAACAGGAAAGATCAGAGCTGGAGGGGTGGGCACTTTCAGATTGAGTTCAGCCATCTTTTCATTTCACAGATGGGGCTCGGAAGGGAAGTGATTTTCCCAAGGACACAGGGATTTATCATTGATAAGACATATAATGATGAAAAAGAGTTTTGTTCCCAGAGACACTTCTCTGTGTGAGTTTTCCCTCTCCGGTGCCTGAGAGGTTGGTTTTGTGAATTGCTGTGGCCCCGGATCTCCCTCCCCAGGTGGTTGCCACCATCTGGTGCTGAGCTTTTCTCCCCTTGCCGGGCTGTTCCTTGGCCGGCTCACTCGGTCTGTCCCTTATGTTTGAGGCCTTTCCTGACCTGCCAGAGCCTGGGCTTCCCGGGCAGAATCTTCTAGAGGCGGCGTCACCTCAACCATGGTTTGGTGTCAGAGGAAGTCATCCATAGATATCTTCTGTGATATTTCCTCGTGGAACTCTTTTTGATTTGCCAAAAGCCAACATGACACATTAAATTCTCCCAGAGAGATGCTTCCTGTGAAGGCCCTGCTGAAGGGAGGATGACCCCAGCTGACTCTTAGGCCAGAGTGTGCCCTCCCCTCTCCCATGGTATGGTGCTTTGGATGGAGGGATGGAGGGTCCGGCCTCCTCAGCTCTGCTCCTTGCTCCTTAACTGAGGTGCTGAGCAGCAGATGTTAAGGCCTCCAGGAAAATTGCACATGCCAGGTGGAATTCCCACTTTCCAGTTGTGACGCTGTGTCAGCTTCTTTGGACCACAGTGCCCTCCTGTGTGACATGGGGAGGTTGGGCTTGGCCTCTGAGGGCCCTTCCAGCCCAGGACCCCTTTAAAGCCCATTGTGCTGAGAGAGAGAGAGAGAAGGAGAGAGAGATAGAGACAGACGGGGGGGGAGAGAGAGACAAAGAGGGGGAGAGAGACAGAGAGAGAGAGAGAGAGGGAGACAAAGAGGGGGAGAGAGAGGGAGGGAGGGAGGGAGAGAGACAGAGAGAAAGATTGATTGTGTACTTAGCCTGAGTTGGCCCCATTTCTTCCTTGGGTCAATGGTCTGATCAATGCCAATTTTCCCTTCTCAGCATTTATAACAGCTGAAGCTCAGCGTCTCTAGGTTGGCCAGTCATAGAATTAGCCTGTTTGTTCCTGTTTACTCACCAATGTTATTGTTACTGTGGTTTTGTTTTGTTTTTTTTCTGTCAAGTCAGAAGTCAGGGAAAATTGGGGAGGCTGATGAATTACTGGTCACAGAACTGAAAGGACTCTCAGAGAGGCTGAATCTGGTGCAGCAGCTGCCTAGGGATCCTCCCGACACCGTTTCTGACAGCCGGTCATCTAGCCTTAGCTTGAAGACCTCCAGTGATGGGGAACTCACTACCTCATGAGATGGCCCCATTCCTCTTCTTCCTTTGGACCTCTCTGTTCAGGATTTTTTTTTTCCCTTTCATGAAACCAATCCAGTGTCTGCTTCTCTGAAATCCTATCTCCCCATCTCCTCCCCCCACTCCCTGTTTGCTTCTGGTTTTACCCACTTGGACCAGGCAGAACATGGTAGCCCTCCACCAAGCCTCTATTAAGCACCTGCTGTGTGCCAGGTGCTGGGGATGCAGTGGCCTCAGTATCTCCTGCCTGCTGAGATGAACCAGCTCCTCGGGCCAGGTATCTGTGCCTCTGCATCAGTCATGGCTGAGGTCGTGTTTGGCGGTTGCTATGGCAAACATTGGTCAGGGTGGTTGAGGGTTCCAGTCGTCATCCCTGGCTGACGTCCTCCGGCACCGGGGCAGACGCTGGGCTAGAGAGGCCGGGAAGCCCAGACCTGCCCTCCAACCTTCCCACCCCTTTCTTTTGGTCCTTGCTCTCTGTATTCAGGTCAAAAAAAGAGGGACAAAGAGGGCCAGGAGGCCTGTTTCTAAATGAGACCAGCTGGGTTTCAGGGAGGTGTCTGTTTGTCTTTAAATAGAAATGTTATCCCATGGACATGGCAGAGATTTCAGAGCTGGGAGATTGATTTCCAAAAAGTAAAAATAGCCAAGTGCAATGAAGGCCCAGCAGCCAGGGACTTGTGAAGGGCTGGCATTGTGTTGTCCCTGATCTGGGGAGGTGGCCGTGCTGGCCCTAGGCGAGCCCTGGACGGCAGCCCCAAGAGCTGGCTTTGAACTCTGTCCCTGGCCTGCCGTCCCCTTCAAAATGAGAGTCATACACCTGTCCTCTCTGCCTCTCAAGGGTTGGGGAGACAAAAGGAGAAAACCCACGTGAACTATGTTACTAGCCATGGGCAGAAACAGAAGCCCTGCCACCGCCTTCCCCTGCCCAGCTGTCCAGGCAAGTGTCCTAGTGCCCAGGTCTGCTCAAGAAGCCCCAGGGGCTGCTGCCCACCCTTCTAGGCTGTCTACTCCCTGCTCCCTCACCCGGTGACCCCTGTCACTGGAATCTCCTTGCTCACTGCCCCTCAGAATCCCTAACTTCTTGTAGTTTTTACAGTTAATGATCAGGCTCTCTCCCACCCCCTCTTCACTGCCATTGGAGGACCTTTTAAAGGAATGCCCATGACTCCTCAGCAGCTAGAGCCCTGTGCTGACTTTGGGAATGATCATCTGCTTGTTTCCCTCAGCAGATCGGAAGCTCCAAGAGGGCAGGGGCTGATGTCCCCCGCTCTGACAAAGAATGCACTGAGCTCTTTGAGGCGGAGGCCAGTCTCCCCCCATGCTCTGCATGTCGTGGGTGCCTAATGAGTGCTTTTTAATGGATGGATTACTGCCCTAATTCCTTGCATTTGTGAGGGATTTCTGTGTCTTATTCACACAGGGTTGGGGGGGGCTTGCTCCCCCCCCCCCCCAAACCCCCTAAAGAGATTCTTTTCCTCCCCTGCAGATGTCGTCAACCTGGACCTCAAGTCTACCCTGAGGGTTTTATACAACCTGTTCACCAAGTACAAAAACACTGAGTGATCCTGGAAGCTGCTGAAATATTCATCCCCGATGTCTCCTTGAAGGGAAGCCAAGCCTTGGTCTCCCCTATGTGCCTTAGTGCAGTTTGCCTGCCTCTGTGATGCTGCAAGATTTCCCGCCTCCTCTTTGGGGTAGTCTGAAGCCCTGTCTCCTTGGTGCTAGGGAGTAAAGCCCTCTGGAAATGATGAGTCCGGGGCCGGGGGGGGGGCTCCCCACCTCGGACGCTGGATCCCCTCCTGCTTTGCTCTTGGGACAGATAACTAGCTCAAATGGATCTCAGCAGAGGCCACCCAGCCTGTTCTAGGATGGAGCCGTAGGCTGAGGTCCGTCCATCCAAACTCCCTCGCGCTGTCCTGGCTTTCTGACTGTCTCTTGGACTGGAAGTCCCTTTAAAACCTTTGCTTTCCAGTAAAAATGGGCTTTGCATTTTCTTTCTTTCCACCCTCCCTTTCCTTTCAAAGAATATCTTAAACTATTTATAAGAAACTCTTGACGTTTCCTCTCTCGTCCTGTGAATGTTTGGCTGCCCATTTTACGTGACGTGAACCACACGCCGAAGGGGCGTGTGACAGATGGGCTGCAGAGCTCGCCAGCCTGGGAGCTGGCAGAGTAAGGGGCTTCTTCCAGCTGTATCACTTTGGGCAAGTCATTTCCCCATCACTGGGCCTCAGTTTCCCCAACTGTCAAATGAAGGTGGGTGAAAGTAGACCCTGGGCCATCTAGTCCAGCTCCCTCATTGTATAAACCAAAACACAGACTCGGAGAGTCCGAGAGATCTAGGATGACAGGATAGTAGATTTGGAGCTGGAAGAGAGGCACCCCCCCCATTCCAGCCCCCTCATTTACAGATGGGGAGCCTGGGCAATGTTTAGTGACTTTTTAGCATGACACTGATAATGAGAATCAGAGGCAGAATTTGAACCTGGGTCCCGCTCTGGCCTCCTTGAGTCTGTGACTTTCTGGGTGTCCTATTTGCAATTGCATCCATCTTTATTTTTTTAAATGACTTTGTTTTCTGAAGCCTCATTGTGGGAGGGGATGCCAATTGTCCATTTCCTCTCCTACACTGCCCAGAGGCTGGATTCGGGCTTGACCCTGGGATCCTGTTAATGGGAGGAGGAGGGGGCGATGGTCAGAGTGGTCCAGCCCTTGAGCTTCTGCTGGAATTGTGTGCCCCCTCTGGCCTCTGCTCCAGCCAAGCTGCAGGGTTACCCATTGGCCATGACCTTGGAGGGCTCTTGGCCCCACCACTGCCTCCTGCTGTGGCATCCTGGGTAAGTTCCCCACCCTTCTAAAGCTGTTTCCTTGTCTGTGATGTCAAATCAACCAGTGGGCATTTATTAATCACCTGCTGTGTGCCAGGCGCAGTGCTGGGGCAGGGCACAAAGAGTTGAGGGAAACAGTCTCTGCCCTTATGGGGTTTATGATCTACTCTGCACTCCTCCATTCAATTTAACAGGCATTAGTTGCCTGCTGTGTGCCTGGCACTGTGCTGAGTTTGGAGGATAGAAAGCAGAAAGAAAAGACAGTTCCTGTCCTCAAGGAGCTTACATTCTACTGGACACCCAACAAACATTTACTGAATTATGTCCCCAAACCCTGGGGTAGGGAAAGATACAAAGACAAATGGGAAATAGTTCCTGCCCTCCTGTGCCCTTTCTGACTCCCTCCCCTTTGCCCCCTCCCCCTTCCCCAGCTTGTAAAACTGAGATGAGAATGTCCAGGAGATGGGGTAGCCCAATGGATAGAGCCCTGCTTGGAGGTAGAGAGCTGAGGTTCTGAAGCCTCTTGCTTCCTGTGTGAGCTTGGGAAAGTCCTTGCCTCTTTCCTGTGCCTCAGTCACCTCTTCTGTTAAAATTAGGGGATTGGTGGCAGTGGGCCCCGAGGTACCTGCCCCTTCTGTCCCTTTGTGCCCTCACTCGGCCCCCAGGGGGAGATCACCTTTCCTGCCTCCATCTGTGCTCAGTGGTTCTTCCCGTAAGCCACCTGTTGGAAATAGGACACCAGAGCTGATGTTCTCAGAAATCCTTTCCCTTGTCCTTGTCTCATCATCTGGGCCAGAACAGCTGGTGAGGAAGGCAGTGTCCCAGCAGGGGTAAGAAATCATTAACCCTGGTACAGTGGCTTCTCTTGGGGGACACTGTGACATTCAGAGGCCACAGCGATGGAATCGTCAGGTCAGAGCACCCTGTGCCTTCTGCAGGACTTGCCCAGAGCCTCTGAAATCTGACTGTAGACCCCGGGGGCTCACGCTGGCCTTCAGTGAGGACTTGGGAGATAGGGGCTCAAATCATCCCCTGGTGCTGGCATTTGGCCTTCATTTGTACCCAGAGAGCCCGGGCAGCTGCCCCCAGCATCCAAGCAGAAACTGGACATGCAGAACATCAGAGCTGGAAGGAATCTGACGGATCCTCTGGCCTAACCCTTTTACATGGGGGCAAAGAGGCCAGAGAGGGGATGGGACGCACTTGAGGCTGTAGTGACGGGGGCTACTGGGACTAAACCCAGTTCTCCTGATGTGCAGGCCCAGGGCTCTTTACATTTTACCCTGTGTAGAGACTGCTAATGTCTGATCAGAGGACTGGAGAAAAGGGAATGTCAGAATTGAGAGGGTCTTAGGGATGACAACTGGGAGGGGCCTGAGAACAAGGGATGGCAGAGCTGGGAGGGGCCTGAGAACAGGGGATGGCAGAGCTGGGAGGGGCCTGAGAACAGGGGATGGCAGGGCTGGGAGGAACCTCATAATCTGGCGAACTACAGTCCCAACATGCCTAGTCTAAGTGACCTTAGATTTGTGATCAAGAGCTTTGGATACTCTCACCTTAGTCCGGACGTCTGGATGACGACAGGAAGAGTGACTAAATCCCCGGCAAAAACACATTCGCTTGCCTAAAGACCCTGCGGTTTGTCTTTGCTTTTTAAAATTAAAGGCATGAAAACAGTTGCAAGGCATATGTCTGCTACTCAATGGACAAGCATTTCCCCAGCTGAGCCTAACAGCAGCTCTGATCCCGTCCTTGTCATTCTCAGGAAGGTGCATTATTGAAATCGGGGCTGGGCTGTGCTCAAAGCTGGTGGTCTCCCTCTCCCCCCCCCCCCAGTAGTAGAGTTCAGGTTCTGATTAAATGTTTAACGCACGGGGAGATGTTGCTTGATGCATTCCAAATGCTGCTCCCAAGGTAGCCTTCTTCATCTGGTTCTCTGAGATGTTTCTCACCCTGCCCCATACCTGCTCATGCCTATCAGTTTGATCAGCATTGCACCCCAAAGTTTCTTCCTTGGAATTGCTTAGAGGCTTCCCTGCTGTCACTCTTCTCTTTCAGGCCTGAGTGTTGCCTTAGTAACTAGATGTACAGTTTCTTCTGGGCTCCTTGGCACATCCCAGGATTCATGACTTGAAAAGGACCCTAAACACAATTTTCTTTGATGGATGAGGAATCAGGACCAAGGTCTCATAAGTAATAGTAGTTGAGCCAGATTGAGAGCCCTGATTGTTGATTCCCTAATCCAAGGCTCTTTCTGGAGGGTCCCTGTGCCCCTCGTCCTCCATTTTTCATTTAAAGCCCTGTCGTTGAAGTGAGGAAAGCAAACACTTGGTTCTGGGTAGGTGTCAGTCCCTAGCCACATGAGCCCACTATTCCTTAAACATGGGCCTAGATCTGGAGCTGGGAAGGAGGTCAGAAGTCATCTTGTCCAGCCCTTTGTAGAGGAGGAAGCAAGCAAACCAAACAACCAAACAAAAAATATTGAGCCTTTATTCACCAACATCTAACCTCTGGGCAACTGGATTTAGGGTCAAAAGAACTGGATTGGCTGTCTTGGCATCTCAGCTAGCAGGATGACCTCATCAGAATCCCATCACCTCTCTGGGCCTCAGTTTCTTTGTCTTTATTATGAAAAGACTGAACAAAAAAGAGGCAGTGTGAGCTGGTGGGAAGATCACTGCCTCTGGAAGGAGACAACCTGGGTTCAAATTCCTCCACTCCATTTCCCTGGGCGTCACTTTCCTCTTCTGTAAAATGGGCAGAGGAATGGTCTCTGAGACCCCATGTAGTTCTAGGTCAATGATCCTGTGATTTGTGTTCTCTAATATCCTTTCTACCTCTTATTCTGTTCACCACCCATTACTTCCCTTTTCTTCTGTAGTCCCAACCTTTAATTAGAAGGAATGATGAAAACGTCACATGTCTCTCATCCTCCAGTGTTGTGCCCTCAATTTTAATCTTCTGTTTCCAGTGTAAGGTTCCAGCTCAGTGAAGCTATTAAATTTACAATTTATTATTCTAAAAGTAGCTCATACTTATCCAGCACTTTAAGGCTAATGGAGAATTTCTTCCCAACAATGCTGTGATGTTATCCCTTCGACTTCAGGGGCCTGTGGTTTCCTTTGTGCCTCTCCTTCCTCCACTAGTCAGATGCCAGTCCCACTGGGTTCACTATTTCATGAATAAGCATGACCTGAAAAGTCCTTACTGGTGGCCAGCTCTGAGGACAAGTCATCCTGTCCCCAGGGATGCTGATCCTCAGACTAAAGACATACAGTCCATTGCCCAGCCCACATCTGAAAGTTCTGTAGCTTGGAGAGCAACCCACCCAAGCATTCATCCATTGGCATAACCTTTGGGAGCCTCTGTGGCATGTTGAGTTATTAGATGGGTTCTCTGATGGAGAAAAGAAGGTAAATTACAAACATGGCAGCTGGATATGTTCTAGTTGGTTGCTATAGGTAGAGCAAGGAGGAAGGGGGGCAAGTTACTGGGAAGCCCATGTGGGCTCAGTAGAAGGACCACCTTCAGAAAAGCTGGAGCTGTCCAGCGTTGGAAAGGCTTCCGCAGAGGCTGGGTGACTATCCCACCAGAAAAAATATTGAGCTTCATCCTTACCCAGGCAGGGGGTGACCTCTGAGATTCTTTCTAGCTCTGAGATTCTGGCATTCAGTCACAGCTGTAGCAGCTGAGATGAGGAGCCCCAGTTAAAACTTTGATTATAATTGACCCTGCCCCTTCCTCTCTCTCAACCTACCTTTGGTGACTATGAGGAAATCTGGAAACACTGCTGTTAAGGTGGGATGTGGGCTTTTCTGTGTGCTGTTTACTCTCAGAGAAAGGAGAGGCCTCTTCCATAGCTGTTGAATAAAACAGGAAGGAAATTTTACCCCTGGCATCCCACCATCATACGGATGAGGAGGCTAGGGATGTTTGAGGTGAGAAGGGGATACTCTTCACCAAATGTTCTGAGTGGACATTTCCCCTCATTGTTCTGAGGCAAGATCTTGAGCACCTCATAAGCATTTAATAAACGCTTTTTCATTTATCCATTCAGGAAAGAGGAAGGATATAAAGCTCTTACTTAAAAAAGCCTTCCTCTCTCCCTCCCTTTCTCCTTTGCTTCCTTCCTCCCTTCCTTTCTCCTTTCCTTCCTTCTTCCCTCGCTCCCTCCCTTCCTTCCTTTCTTCCTCCCGCCTCCCTCCTTCCCTTCTTTCCTTCCTCCTTCCTTCCTTCTTTCTACCTGCAGCAATAAAAAGTGAGATGACATTTAAACCAAGTCTTCTTGACCCCACACCTGACTCTCAGCTCTGCTACCCCACCTTTCAGTTCATAACATGCATTTAATGCCTCCAGAAAAGCTGTCTTGGCCTAGACCGAGGTTTGATCACACCCCACCTTGGACTATGATGAAGCCTGAGTCAAAGAACAAAATGCTCCCCTCCCCCCAGTTTCCTTTAGGAGAGTCGGACTTTTCTGCCTGTGCCTGGGTGTGGGCATGCTGGGTTCCTTCAGACCAGCAAAGTTAGAGAATCTCCTTTTTTCTTCTGCTAGATGCACGATCATCTGAAAAATACTTGCTCATTGCACGTGCATGTATCAGGCTTGTCTGATTCCTCCTCCTGGGTGAATGGAGGCTGCCAATAGCTTCTGACTCCTGCTAACCTAACAGTGTTGTGGTGAGCTCTGCCCCCGGGACCTCGCCACGCCCTGATGTCCTGTAAGCTTGCGATGTGACAAAGACAAGTCCTTTGGGATTCTTTTCTGTTCCTTCTATGAAGAAACTTAGTGTTTGAGGTGGCAAAAGTATTTTATTTTTTTCTACTTTTAAAGGAAAAAATAAGTTCACTCTGGATTTCTGGATACTGTTGTTATTGTTCAGTCGTGTCCTCTTCATGGCCCCATTTGGGGTTTTCTTGGCAAAGGCACTGAGGTGGTTTGCCATTTCCTTCCCCCACTCGTTTTACAGATGAGGAAACCGAGGCAAATAGGGTGAAGTGACTTGCCCAGAATCACATTCTGGTAGGTGTCTAAGGCCAGATTTGAACTCAGAAAGATGAGTCTTCTGGATTCCATGCCTAGTGCTGTATCCACTGTGCCACCTAGCTGCCTCCTTTTCTAGATACTAAAAAATAGCAGGCAAAACACAGGATGTATTTATCAGTCATTGGGTTGAACTGGTGCTGGCTAGACTGCCCTGTCAAAGAATAGGCTTTCCAAGCTCTGAGTCTCAAGGAACTGCTTGGTGAAAATATTAATAGCATGGAGTGTTACAGTATGTTATTAATTCTAATAAAGAACTGATAACCACCACGAAGTCATGGCCCACGGCAGATTGTTCCTTTCTGTCTTTTTCTTTCTTTCCTTTGGATGTGGAATGATTGAACTTGAACCTGCATGAGAAATAAAGATAAGACAAGCATGAGCTCAGGCCTCTTGGGTGAAATTAAATTAGGAGGGAATGAGAAGACATGTGGCAGACCAGGAGCTGAATAAAGTTGGACAGCGCCCCCTCCTCACCCTTTATTCATAGGTTCCTGATGGCATCTCTTCCTTGCAGGCTTTGTGGTGACCCCACTTTGGTCATTGTGAAATGCCCTGCTTGCCTTGGGGAGGAGAACACACATTTAGGCTGGGTGGCTAGGAGTGTGCTCAGTTCTCCCGAGATCAGCCCCCTCACAGGCATTGATCTTCATTCACCCCAAGCAGATGTTGCTTGCTATGTTTCTTAAGATCTGCTCACTCACATACATCACAAGCTCTCTCTTCTAAACAATCCAGGATTAGCACTGTTGGGAAGCAAAGCAAATGCCCTGTTGCTGTCAGAGCAAAAACTGGGGGCTTATCTCCTTCCCTTCAAGCCCTGGAGGAAGTTTTTCATCCTTAACCCCGCCTCTTATCAAGCTCATCCTTTCCCTCTATGATGCCCTTGTATGGTGTCCTTTATTGCTGAGTGTTTGTGAAGAGAGCTTTGTCCTTCCTATGCCTGTTTTCCAATATTTAAGGCCTGGAGGAAAGTAGATGTGGGGGGGGGGGGACGAGGATCTGAAGTGCTGTCTGGTTAATGGGGATCAGACTTGTGCTGCTTGGCCCCAGGGACCACACCTGGCAAAAAGGGGCAGAAGTGGCAGACTTGGTGGAAGGGAAAACTTCCTCTGGATTGGAGCTGTCCCAAAGTGGCAGTGGCCATCCTAGCCTCCTCCTCACTGGACATCTCAATGCAAAGACTGAATGGTGGTCTCTATGACTTCTTCAGACCGAACACTGTCCAAGGTCCCTTTCCACACTGAGATCCCAGACTTCCGGATATAATCTCTATGAAGATGGGCACTATACATTGTGCTCCTAAGCCCAATGAGTCAATATCAAACAAGCTTCATTTTCAAAGCTAGTACTAAGGCTGTTAGCCTTAGTTCATGCTGATTGACAATGGCCAAAAGGAACATGTTCCAAACCCTGTACACTCCCTTCCCTAGGTCTAGAATGCCCTCCCCATCTTCACGCTCTACTCGTAGTCCAATATCATAAACACTTATTAAGTGCCTACTGTATACCAGGCACTTTACTAGGTGCTAATGATAAAAGTCAAAAAAGAATAGTCCCTGCCCTCTCCTGAAGGAGCTTATGTTCTAGCTTTTAAACAGAAGAGTAAGTACAAGGTCATCTGAGGAGGCTGAGCCTAGTAAAGGCTTCTATAGAAGATGGTCCTTGAGCTAAGACTTGGAGAGAACTGCAGATTCTAAGAGATGAAAGTGAGGAGGGATGGTATCCCAGACACGGGGGACAGCCTATCTAATGGCAGGGAGGCAAGGGCTGGAATTCTGAGTTCAAGGAACAACCAGCACATTGTGAGAAACATGTCTCTTAGAGCAGGGGTCCATTAAAAATGTTTTTGGATCATTATTTCTGTCTCATTGTTTTCCTTTGTTCTCCTGTGTATTTTATTGTAAGCATTTAAAAGCATAATTCTGAGAAGGCATCCACAGGGTGCTGAATTCCTCCTACCCGTGGGTGCCCCTCAAGAACCCTATCTTGGGCCCTCTCCTCTCCTCCCTCTACACTCTTCCTTTGTGTTTTTTTTTTCACTTTTTGGTGAGGCAATCGGGGTTAAGTGACTTGCCCAGGGTCACACAGCTAGTAAATGTCCAGTGTCTGAGGTCAGATCTGAACTCAGGTTCTCTTGACTCCAAGGCCAGAGCTCTATCCACTGCCCCTTCCTTTGTGTTTTCATTGGCTCCTGTGGGTTCAACTATTTTCTCTTCCTGGATGATTCCCAAATCCATATGTTTAATCCTGACCCTTCTCCAAATCTTCAACCCTGAATTACCAGCTACTTTCTGGACACCCCGTTTCAGTGACTCAAACATTATATCCTTTCTCACTGGCCTAATAGCTATTCCCCAAACACAACATGGCACCCCTACCTCCATGCATTTATACAATCTCTTCCCATACCAAGAAGGTGTTCTCTTCTCACCTTCACTTTGAATCCTTATTTCCCTTTGAGGCTCAGTTCAGGGAAGCACCCTCCACCATGAAGCCTTCTCTGATCCCCTCCCTCCCCCCGTCCTCCATTGTTAGCATCTGCTTCTTCTTCCAAGCATCTTGTATTTCTTTACCTTGATGGGATGTCTATTCTTGTAGAATGTAAGCTTCTCGAGGTCAGGGCCAGCTTCTCTTCTTTCCTGGCATCTGCAGTATTTGGTACAGAGCCTTGAATACAGTAGTTGCTTAATAAGTGCTCTTTGAATTGAATCAGCACAGAGAGGGAAGTGAGGAGAAGCAAGAAGGTCTCAGAAGGACACAAACATGCATTTCTCTATCTTCATGCTCTCATTTTCTTACTTTTTCAAGCAGCTTTTTAGTACATTTCCCTCCCAATCTGCATACTTGGGTGTGAAAATCACAACGTTCCAGAAAGCAGCCTTGTTTATCCATTACCTCTGCAGTGGGTACATGTGTCAGAAAGTGTTTCACACATGGGTTCGCTCCCGTCTCCATCCCTCTCTCTGCTTGGCCACTCAGGGCAGCATAACTCCATACATAGGCTCAGATTTCCTTCCCCTGGCTTTGGGGGAAACTTTCCAGCCTTCTTGGGGTGGCTGGGGGCAGAGGACTGGGAAGTGGCAAGAACCATGGAACACACACCTCCCTCCCTCCCACACTCTGGGATCCAGCCAAACTGGCTTCCTCCATTCCTTCTGACATCTCTCACCTCTGTGCCTTTGCCCAGCCATCCTGGAAGGTGCATCCTCACTTCCACCCTCTCTGCCTTCAAGATGCATCTCAAGGACCCCCTTCTACCTGCATCCTTCTTCCCCCCACTGCTCCCCAAGATGATAACAATCTTGGACTGATTTGTGTTTCTGTACATTTCTGTGTGTGTGCTTGTTCTCTTCCCCATTAGAATGTAAGCTCGAGAGTAGGGATTGTTTCATTCTTTGTATTTTTAGCCTCATTTTGGTGCTTGGCTCATAGATGGTGCTTAATAAATGCTTATTGATTAACTGACTGAAGGCCAAGAGAGCTGGCAGTCTCTGAATGTTCTGATCCTTAGCTCCTTCAGCTATCAACCCAGAGGCATTTGTTAAGAGCCTTCCGTGCACCAGGCACTGTACTAGGCACTGGGGGTACCAAGATGAGTGAGACAGCCCCTACCCTCAGGGAGCTCACAGTCTCTGATAAGAGATGATGTGGGTAAAATACTTTGTCAATGGCTATCTGAGTTGGCTGAAGGATGAGGCTTCAGTGCAGGAGACTTGGTTGGGGGAGCGGGAGGTCACAATGCAGTTTTGAGACCTCACTGAGGCTCCAGTGGAGGGATCTGCCCCCATGTTGATGGCCAGGCTCACCCTGGAATCTTATCATGGTATTCCCAGGATAGCAAGGTCTGGACTCTTCCCGAAGGAGCCAGCTTTCCTAGAAGCCGCTGGCAGAGAACAGCTACCATTCCTTCCCCCTCCCAATACCCCAGCCATAGGGTCCAGAAAAGGGACCTTCTTGCCTTTGCATAAGGAGAGACAACACGGTGGATAGTGCGCTGGGCTTGGAGAAAGGGAGATTGGTGTTCACATCTTACCTCAAATACTAAAGAATAATAGCTACCATTTACATGATACTTTAAGGTTGGCAAAAGTTTCACACATGGTGTCTCATGTGATCCTCACAACAACCTTGGGAGGTAGGTGCTATTATAATACCCATTTTACAGATGAGGAAAGTGAGGCAGACAGGTTAAATGACTTGCCCAAGGTCACACAGCTGGTATGTGTCTGAGTGAGGATTTGAACTTAGGTCTTGCTAAAGTCCACGGTCCTAACTACTATGTCACCTAGCTGCTCCTCCTTATTAGTTGTCTGACCCTGGACAAGCCCCTTAGCCTCTCTGGGCCTCGGTTTCCTCCTCTGAAAAGAAAGGGACGGACCTGGTGGTGTCTGAGGTCATGTCCAGCTCTAGCCAGCTCCTGTGGATGCAGCCAGTTATGCCAAACTCGGGAGTCCTCTTGGTCGTGTTGAGCCCCAGCCCTTCTTCCCCCCTCATTTCCCTGGGCAAATCTTGTCCCCCTCGCTCTGACCGCTGGGGGCCTGAGGGTGGGTGAAGAAGTCCACAGTCACACCTGGTGCTCCGCCTCTTGGTCTGCTGCCTGGTGGTCCTCTGTGACGTCTTGGGCCACCCCCAGCTCCCTGGTCCAGGCCATTTCAGTTGGGATGATGCTTCCTGACACTTGTCTTAGTTTCTGGCTCTTCCCTTCAGCTCTCTGAGTGCCAGGACATAGAATGTCAGAGCTGGGAGGGTTCTTAGAACAGGGAATGTCAGAACTGGGAGGGGCCTTAGAACAGGCAATGTCAGAGCTTGGAGGATTTTTAGAATAGAGAATGGCAGAACTGGGAGGATCCTTAGAACAGGAAAGGTCAGAATTGAAAGGGTCCTTAGAACAGAGGATGTCAGACCTGGGAGGGTCCTTAGAACAGGGGATGTCAGAGCTGGGAGGGGCCTTAGAACAGGGGATGTCAGGGCTGGGAGGGGTCTTAGAAGAGGGAATGTCAGACCTGGGAAGGTCTTTAGAACAGGGAATGTCAGACCTGGGAGGGGGTCTTAGGAAAAAGCTATTCCCACAACCTTGCTTCATAGAAAAGGAAACTGGGGATGATGAAGGGGCAGTGATTGTCCCAAGGTCTCACAGCCCTCTGGCGGCAGGGTGACACCCCAGGACCCTGCCTTTCCCCCAGGGCAGTACTCTGTGCCAGAGTCCAGGCTTCCTTTGCAGTCATCATGTGCTTATATCACCCTCCCCTCACCCCCGCAGCCCCTGGTGCCTTGGGGGCAGATGCAGGGTGTCTGCAGGGCCTGTGAACTTGCCCTTGGACAGACAACCCTCGCAGGGTTGTGGGAGGAAGTGAGCAGTTTGTAGGAGTCTCTGCCGCCACAGACCTGGCTGGGACTTCCGCTGGGGCTGCTCCTGGTTGCTCTGAGCTCCAGGCTGGGGGGCTTCTTTTTGACGGCCAGGAGGGCTGCCTACTGTCCCCCAGACCACCCTCGGTCTTTCTCTTTTGTTTCTGCTTCCTCCGGCGCCTGAGCTCCCAGAAAGGTAAGTTCCTCATTTTTCCAGCCCCCGCCTGGGCAATAGCAGGGGGCCGGGAAGACTTTGGGACCTGGAATCTAATCCTCTCTCTGACACTTAAAAGCTGTGTGACATTAAGCCCGTCACTAAACTTCTCTGGGCCTCAGATGTCTCCTCTGTCCAACGGGGGTCGTTCAAGACAGAGCCATTAAGCACCCACTTTGTGTGAGGCTTGTGCGTGGTGCTGGGGACCCAGGGATGGATCGGACCCAGAACCTGCTCTTGAGGGCCTTAGAATTGAGGGGTGGGCGTGGGGGGACAGGAACACAAAGAACAAGTGGCCAGTGAAGAAGGGAGGGGCCGGCTAGGGGCAGGGAGGAAACAGTAGGTGGGGGAGGGTGAGGCCCGACTTCTGGGAGGAAGCAGAAGCTCAGACGGGCCTTGAATGAAGGGACACAGCCAAGGGAGGTAGGGAGGGGGGCGGAGTTCAGGGCCTGGATGAGGAAAGGCCCAGGGCAGGGAGAGCCGCCCGGTTTGGCTTCCCCTTGTGTCGCCTTGGGCAGTGTTCCTTAATGGTTAGAACACTATAGGTGGAGTCAGGAAGACCTGGGTTCGAATCCTAGCCCAGACACTTCTTTGTCAAGCTCTGGGAAAGCTGCTTTCCGCACTGCCTGCCCTCCGGGCATCTGCTTTTGCCCTGGCTAAATGAGGGGGTCGGTTGGAGTGGATCCAGCCTGCACGGTCCAGGAGGCTGCGGGGCGTCCACGGCGGTGTCGTCCCCACCAGAAGCCGCCGTCGCTATTTTCAGACTCCCTGCATCCCCCCCCCCTCCAATCTCAGCCATGGGAGGTTCTGTTCTGTCCTCTAGCCATGCATTGACTCATCAGCCCCACGGGGAGCCTGCTGATCAGCAAATAACAGCTGGCTGCCTGGGAAGAGCTAAATTGGTACCATTGTCTCGGCTCCCCCTCCTGGAATAGGATGTGTCTGTGAGAGCTCAGGCAGCCCGGCCCAGGCCAATGAGAGCCACCGTCCCTGGGCCTGGGCCTGGGCCTGGCAGGTGGTCTTTGTGAGCCCGAGTCAGCTGTGACAGTCAGTCAATTACTGCACTTGAGGCTGTGTCCACAGGTCGATATCTGCTGCCTGCCCAGGCTTAGAGATGCCTGGTAGTGTAAAAATGAGGGGGAGAGAGGGGGCTAGGGAGCAAGGGGGGAGGGAGAGAGAAAAGGAAAGGGAGAGACAGAGAGAGACAGAGACAGAGACAGAGAGAGACAGGGAGAGAGAGACAGAGGGAGAGAGAGAGATTGGGAGAGAGAGAGGTGAGACAGAGAAAGAGAGAGAGACAGAGAGAGAGGGAGAAACTAGGAGAAAGAGAGACAGAGAGAGACAGGGAGAGAGAGAGAGAGGTGAGTGAGACAGAGAAAAGAAAGCAGGGAGAGAGGGGGTTATGTAGCAAGGGGAAGAGGGAGAAAGAAAAGGAAAGGGAGACAGAGAGAGAGACAGAGAGACAGAGAAAAACAGAGAGACAGAGAGAGAGACAGAAAGAGAGGTGAGTGAGAGACAGAAAGGAAAGAGGGAAGAGAGAGAGGGTTATGGAGCAAGGGGAAGAGGGAGAAATGAAGAAAGAAGGGGAGGAGAGAAGAGAAGAGAAAAAGAGAAGGGAAGGAAGGAGGGGAGAGAAACAGAGTGAAGAGAAAGGAGGAGAGAGGGATTATACCCTCAAGATTAAATAAACTGATAAAAACAGGAAAGAAGGTTAGACTGGGTTCTAAACCTGCTCTTCCTTCCTAAAGAGAAATCCTAGAGTCCTTGAATGTCAGAGTTTGAAGGGACCCTAGAGGTTGAGGAAGCTGAGGCCCAGAGAAGACTCCTGCCTTGGCCAGGGCTGCACGTACGATTGCAGCAGGACCAGACCTGGGTCTGGCTCCCCTGGGCTCATAGTGCAGGCCAGGATTCTCCCATGGAGGCAGAGGTGAGCTGCCTCTGTCCTCACTCACACTATCCAGAGTTTAAATGGAACCATGTGATTGGCACTCCTTAGCTTGGGGGCCCTTGGTGACTGAGCCCTGGCTTTGGGGAAGGGTCTAGGGCAGGGGTCCCAGAACCTAGTGTGAAGATAAGCCCCTCAAAGCCTGGACACCATGGGAGCTAGAGGTGTAAGGGTCTCAAATAGCAGAACTCAGGGGGGAGGTTGGGTATTCTTGCCCAGGGAAGCTGGCCTCCACTGCACATCCTTGCAGATCTCCGGGAGTCTGTAGAGTGCAGGAGGCAGCAGAGCCTCCTGGGGTCCTCAAAGCCCTGTTTGCACCATGCATTGACGTTTTGAACTTTGTTTCCAGTTCCACCAACATTTGCTGATCGATTAATTGATAAGCATTTATGAATTGTCTCCTCTGGGCCCGGCTGTGCTGGGTGCTGAGTGTCCAAAGAAACACAAAACCACAACCCTTCCCCTTTAGCAGCTCATTCCATGGGATGGCAGTCATCCTACAGGCTGGCGTGATGGTCCAGGCTTTGAGATAAGGAGGTAGATCTCGGTCTATGGGACGGCCTCTCGGCTTCGTACTTGCTGCTCTGAGCCCATCCCTAGATCACTCACCTCAAGACATCTGAGTGTGTCTAGGGAACTCCCTTCCCATCCAGATTTAAGCCCATTTTCTCCTCTGTAAACTGAGGCTGATTGGCTCAGGCAGAGTTTGAACTGGATGCCCCTTGAAGTCCATCCCAGCTCAGAGATTCAGGGATTCTAAGATGGTTGTCTGTAAAGATGAAAACCAAACTGAGCCACCACCCAGTGGTCTCTTAGTAGCTACGTCTGATGACCAGGCCACTTGATGCAACGCTCTGCTCTCGTGAGACTCTTTCTCAGCTGCCACTGGCCTTCAGGGGTGGGGGGTTAGGTCTACACCCACACTGAAGGCGTTTTCCCTTGGTGTTTCTTAGGGGCCTCAAGAAGATCATGGAGTCAGAGTGTATCTACAATCTTCTGCAGCTCCCTGCCAACGTGGAGCCCCCAGTGGTGGACCTGGCTCAAGGTAGGGGTTTCATGAGATGGTTGGGGCAGCGGTGCAATGGGATCGGGTCCTGGAGATGGGGTCACCCAACAGACATGGACTGAATCCCATCTGGGCAGGGCCTGTGATGGACCAAGGAGGACATGGGAGGGCTTGGCCTGGGTCTTCTTGGCCCCAGTGGACAGAGCTCGGACCAATGGCAGGGAGGCCAAAAAGCAAATTCAGAGGGAGGAGCTAACAATTAGAGTGGGAGGAGCTCTTCCTTGAAGGTATCCTGAGGCCCCACCTTCTCCCTGAAGCCTTTCCCCATCCTCCTGCTCCCTAATTACCGTAGTACTTCCTTTGGTATTTAGTCTGTATATGCTTACATAGGGATGTGTTCTCTCCCATGATAAAATCAATCAATAATTAATCATTCACCAAGCATTTATTTTGTGCCTACTGTGTGCCAGGCACAGGGGATAAAAATAGAATAAAAAAAACAATCCCTGCTTTCAAGGAGTTCCCATTCTGTTGGGAGAGACAATGTGAGCAAACAGAATAAATGTGTGTGTGTGTGTGTGTGTGTACATGTGTGAATGTGAGTGTTCATGTTTTCCGAATAATGTTAATTATTTTTCTTTTAGGCAATGAAAGATTTTGGAGGTACAGACTATTGATAAGTAAGATGTTCACAAGTATACATAGGGTAGCTAGCTGGTGCATTGGATAAAACTGTGGGCCTGGAGTCAGGAAGACTCAGCATCTTCCTATCTGTGTGACCTTGGGCAAGTCGCTTAACCTCTCTTTGCCTCAGTTTCCTCAACTGTAAAATGGGTATAATAACAGCACCAATTTCCCAGGGTTGTTGTGAGGATCTAATGAGATAATATTTGTAAAGCACTTGGTTTAGGGCCTGGCACATAGTAGGCGCTACAAAGATGCTTATTCCTTTTTCTTCCCCTCCAATAGAGTCCAGTTGTGCCTGGTCATGGAGACAAGGTCTACAGCTGCCCCTTGCCCCCAAGTAATGCTCTCAGTGATATCTGGCCTTTCTTTATCTAGTGCCCCTTTGCTACCTTGTATTGCTCATTCATTTCTCTGGGGATTCATTTTAGTGATTTTAAATAAAAGCTGTTCATATCATGGAAATTCTTAATTAGGCCAGAAGCTAAGGAGAATAAATTCAGAATAAATACCAGGTAGCTTGGGAGGGAGGGTAAGAGAAGTTGGGGGAGAGTCAGGAAAGCTGCTGAGCTACATCTTTCAGGAAGTGAGGTGGGTGGAGTTGAGGAGGGAGGACACCCCCGGTAAGGGACACTATCAGTGCAAAAGCATGGGGGCTAGAGATGGAATATTCTATGTGAAAAACAGAGTGGGAGCCCGTTTGACTGCCAGACCTTCGAGGGAAAGGGAAATCATGTATAATGAGTGTGGAGAGATAGGAGGGGGCCAGACTGGGAAAGACTGGAAAAGCCAAGGAGCAACATTCATATTTCTTCCTAGAGGTAATAGGGAGCTATTGGAATTTATAGAGAGATGTCAAAGCTGGGAGGGGCCTCAGAACAGGGAATGTCAGACCTGGGGGTGGCCTCAGAACGGGGGATGTCAGAGCTAGGAGGGGCCTCAGAACAAGGGATGTCAGGGCTGGGAGGGACCTGAGAACAGGGGATGTCAGACCTGGGAGGAGCCTTAGTTCATATTTCTTCCTAGAGGTAATAGGGGACCATTGGAATTCATAGAGTAAAGGAGTGCCATGGTAAGATCTGCGCCTGGGGAAAATCACTTTGGTAGCTGTTTGGAGAATGACTCAGACAATATAAGCTCCTTGAGAGCAGACACTTTTTTTTTGGCTTTCTTTGTATCCCATGGGCTTGGCATGGTACCTGGCACCCACCTGCTTAATAAATGCTTGAGACTGAGGTGTAGTGGGCCTGACCTCACTGGAGTGACCGCAGAGGGAGAGAGACAGAGACACACAGAGAGAGCTGTCCCAAAGAGTACAGTGCTGATTTGGGAGGTAGCATGCTCCTCGCTCCCTGGAAGTGTGAGCTTTGGGAATAACCTGGGAGTCAGGAGACGAGGCTCCTAACTCCAGCTCTGCCCCCTGAGCTCCTCCTCTCTCCTTTGCCGGCCTCAGTTCATCTGTGAAGGGCAGGAGATGCCCCGGCCTCCCCCTGGCAGACCTCCGAGGCTCCTTCAGCTGTAGATTTCTGTCATCACAGCTGGCCGAGCCCCGCTCCCCAAACTCCTGAAACTCGCTCACATTTCTCAGCCTTTCTCGAAGTTTTAATCAAGCCCAAATCTCTTGTCTGTAATTGAGTTTCCACAGGCAGCTGAAGAGGCAATGCAAGTGTGAGCTAATCCTTTAAATGCGCTTTAATCAGCACAAAATTAGAATTAAACAAAGTTTTCTTAAAGGGAAAGTCCCTCAAGTCTCATTGATTTTTGCCTTCATTACAAATTCTTATCAAACAACAAGTTCCTGCTTCCTTTCCAGTCCACACTGTAATGGGAAAGTGGAACTCAGCAGGGCGACCAGGGAGGGTCTGAAATCCTTTGAATCTTGAGATATCAGAGTGAACCAAAGAACAGAGGAGAGATGGCAGAGCTGGGAGGGGCCTCAGAACAGGGGATGTCAGGGCTGGGAGGGACCTTAGAACGTGGGACATTAGAGCTTGGCCTTAGGACAGGGGATGGCAGAGCTGGGAGGGGCCTCAGAACAGGGGATGGCAGAGCTAGGAGGGACCTCAGA
>NW_020950172.1:7827883-7837995 GCF_900497805.2 Vombatus ursinus | reverse complement strand
GAGGGACCTCAGAACAGGGCATGGCAGAACTAGGAGGGACCTTAGAACGTGAGACATCAGAGCTTGGCCTCAGAACAGGGGATGGAAGAGCTAGGAGGGGCCTCAGAACAGGGGATGTCAGGGCTGGAAAGTACCATAGAACACAGAACAAGCATGTAGTCTAGCATGACATCTTCTTGATAAAGCTATGCCTCTCCACAGTGACCGCCTCTTTCCTCACTGGGTAGAGTGGATAGAACACAGAACTCAGCGCCCAAATACTTGGGTCTGAGCCCTAGATCTGACCCTGGGCCAGTCACTTAACCTTTTTAAACCTTGGTTTCTTAATCTATACTTGTAAGACCTGCCTCGAAGGGTGAAGAATGTGCTTCATGATCTATAAAAGGCCACATAATCCGGAGCCATTTCTACCTGATGTTGCATTACTTGGAGGTCCCTTTAGGCCCTGCCCTGGCTTCCCCTCCCCCTCCCTCACCAACTCTCGGCTGAAGCATCACTTCCTCCCGAGGCTCTGGCTCTTCTTGAGCAATCTTTCATTTCCTTGTTGGTCAGAGTGAGGCTCAGTATGGAGGCTTCTTCATCACTTCCTCCACCTTCCAAGAAACAGACTCATTAGCGAGATATGGCAGGAACTTATCAGCTGCCCTCTAGCCCATCAGAGGGAATAGGGATGGGGCCTGGACCCTAGATTTCTCTCATGTAGGGCACTCCCAGATGAGCATGCTCCTTCCACTGGTGCAGGCAGCACCTCCTCTATGACTTCTAGTTCTAGAGAGGTGTCCAGAGTGGGGCTTGAACCCCAGCCTTCCTGACTGAGCCCAGCTCTCCATCCATTATGCCCTGCTGTCCTGCAGTAAATGATAGGTCCATGGATCTAGGAGTGGTTGGCAACTTATGGGTCAGACCAAACTGGCCTTCTCCCAGTTCCTCATGCATGACACTCC
This sequence comes from Vombatus ursinus, assembly GCF_900497805.2. Taxonomy (NCBI): domain Eukaryota; kingdom Metazoa; phylum Chordata; class Mammalia; order Diprotodontia; family Vombatidae; genus Vombatus; species Vombatus ursinus. Next base: position 7,837,051 of record NW_020950172.1, on the reverse strand, counting down.
CTCCTTCCTCTTGTGCCTGGAATGTCCTCCCTCCTCCCATGCCCCATCTCATCCTTCCCTTTCTTCAAGATGGCAGCCACAGCCCCACCTTCTGCATCAGTGTAGAAAAGGACCCTTTCGGGCTGAATATTGACTTAGAAAACCACAAATTGACATTATCTGTGTCCTATGGAATTTTTATTTGTTTTGTTAAACATTTCCCAATAACATTTTAATCTGGTTGGCCCACACTGGGGAGTTTTGGGCCTGTGGGTCTCAATTTTGACACCTCTGTTCTACCTGAAGCCTTTCTCAGTTCCCTCCCTCCCAAACTACCTAGAGTCTAACTACGTCATCGTACGGATTTGTATTGATTCTGTATGTACTTATATCACTACTTGTCAGCTCTCTTGTTAGAATGTAAACTTTCTGAGGGCAGGGATCACTTCATGTTTTGTGTTTGTATCTGTAGCACCTAGAACTGTGCCTGATATACAGCAGATACCTCATAAATGCTTCCTGATCAATCTGGTCCAACCCTCTCACTTTCCACATAAGGAAACAGACACGGAGGTGATTTGTCTAAGGTCATGCCAGTAGGAAGCTGAACTCAGGTCTTGGGACTTCAAGGTCAGCCCTAGGCAAACGTGGCACCATGGCCTTCCTGGATGTCTAGAAAGGTGGAGCTCCTCATCGACGCCATGTTCTGCCTGAATATTGAGCTCCCAATTCAGCCTCCGGATGCTTTATTGTGAAGAGCTGACTCAGGAGTGAAGGGGGGAGTTGTCTGGTTTCCTTATCTTGCCCTTCTGTGTCCAGGATGGGTTTGGAGTCAGGGGTGGGGAACCTGCCTCCTTGAGGCCACATGTGGCCCTCTAGGTCCTCAAGTGCGGTCCTTTGACTGAATCTGCTTAGCTGCATCCGAGGACCTAGAGGGCCACATGTGGCCCCGAGGTCACAGGTTCCCCACCCCTGGTTTAGATAGTAGTACCTTTCAGGGTCATACACATGATCATTATGACCAAAGTTCCACTTTCTAAGTTGTTTTCCATTATATATAGTTCAGCCCCTTCAGTTCGCAAATGAAAGCCAGACACAGCTGCATTCCTGAGGAGATAAGGGACTTACTCAAGGTCCCACGATGAGTTAGTGGCAGAAATGGCCCCAGAACTGAGGTCTGACAACATCTGTCACATTTAATGCATATTTTTATTTACAGGAGAAAAGAAGAAATATTTACAGCCTGATTCTCAAAAGAACCCGAAATTCAAAGAGCTACAAAAGGTACAATTTATTTCCTTTAATTTGCTTTTCCCCCACCAGGGCTGGGTTTATCACATGGGCTGTAGTAATCAGGGAAGGTTTCTATAGAGGAGGTAAATCTTGACTTGGGCCTAGAAGGACGGATTGCTTCTTATTCCATTCTCAAATATCTCTCACCAGCCTACCATGGTACCTCAAATTCTCGTCATGTAATGTCTCTGATAGGCAGTCATCTGTGCTTTTCTTGAACACTTCTAGTGATGGAGAACTCACTACCTCATATGAATCTGAGATTCTGGTTTTTTATTATTTTATTTTAAGCATTTAAAACTCTAAGTTGATAAGATGATGGTAGGATAATCCTCAAGGTCTCAGATGCAGAAAAAATGAAAGCTTTTGAAGCAAAGTCCACAGTTCTCTTGCCTCTTTTTCTGTGTGATGCATAAAAAGTCTCACACTGAAACACCAGTCTAAACAGAGTTCATCCCTCCCTTTCTTGGCTTCCATGATCTTATGACGCTGAAGATTTAGAATCAGGAGACTTGGCCCCGCCACTTCTTAGCTGTATGACTTCCTGTCTGTGGGTCTCAGTTTCCTCACCTGTAGAGTGGGTCTATGTACATTGCTGATTTCTAAAGGGCTGCCTAAGAAGAAAGTGTCAGTCCTAAAAGTCCGTGGAAGTCCTAATCTTCTGGAGAGTTGTGAGCTGTGGGGATTCTTGAGTCTTATTTCTCTGACCTGTATTTTCCCTACGGGATAAGTGGGAAGGAGATAATTGTGTATTTTAGGCTTATGAGCTATCTCTACCTCTCCTTCAGAAGGAGAGTAAACAGTTTCAATGTTGACCAAACACTTAATTAAGTGGAATTCACAGGAGATGGGCTGAAGCCTCCTGGAAAACCCCCTAAATTGGGAAGCAACATAGGCATTGTAGAGCAATGGAATGAAGGATGCATAGGCCAAGGATCTGGGTTCAAGTCACACCCCTGCCACTAACTAGGCTGGTGACCCTGACCAGGTCACTTAAGTTCACCTTAAGGGGCTCAGCTTCCTCACCTGTCAAGTGAAGGGGCCGAACAAATTGACCTTTGAGGTCCCTCCTGGTCCCACACTGTTATGACACACGACCGAGTTTCTTAATCTTTTTCTACTGATCTTCCATTCACGATTGTTCCTTCAGTGAGGTCTCCAAATCCTGGTACATCCCAGACCTATAGAACTGGGAGGTCTGGGAGGGGCCGAAGAATAGGGAAGATTAAAGCTGAAGAGGCCTTAGAACAAGGGATGGCAAAGCTGGAGGGGCCTTAGAACAGGGGATGTCAGAGCTGGCAGGGGCCTTAGATATCTTCTAATAGAATGCTCTCAACATTACACCGGAAGAAAGTGAGGTCTAGAGAGAGGAAAGGACTTTTCCTGAGGTCACATACTGGCAATATTTGACTGAGACAGCACCTGATCTCCAGTCTTTGGGCTGAATAGTTAAGGTTCTTGCTAAGAGATTGCGCTGTTCTTCTCTGGCCTCCCCACATAACAACAACAATAATCAATCTGATGGTGCTTTTAGGTTTGCTGAATACTTTCTCTCCATCATCTCCTCTGATTCTTGCAATGGTATCACGCAGTAGATGCTACAGATGTTATTTCTATTTTGCAGATGAAGAAATTGAGACTCAGGCAGTCAAGTGACTTGCCCAGAGGCAGGCAGTTACTGCTGGTCAGAAGCTAGAGTCCAGTATAAGTCTCTCACGTTCAATTCCAATGATTTCTATAGTATTTAGAGGCTTGCAAAGCATTCTACAAATGTTAAATCATTTGATCCTTACAATAGTCCTGGGAGGTGGGTGCTATTATTATTTCCATTTTACAGATGATAAAACTGAAGCTATGAGAGGTTAAGTGACCTCCCCAGTATCACTCACCTGGTAAATATCTGAGGCAGGATTTAAACTCAAGTCTTCCTGATTCCAAAGTCTTTTACTCTATCCACTGGTCCACCAAACACTCCTATTGAAACATGGCTTTTCCAATCTGATTTGGGGCTCAATGGAATTAGCTCAGTGTCACCCATAAACAGGAATATCTGGAGACCCCAACGTTAACAAGGAATCCCTCCATGACTTGGTCTATGTCCTGACCCTTCTCCATGGCTGTGGAGAATGTCTTTGGTGAATGTTGATCTCCCTGTTTCACATTTTGATAAATAAATAAGGAACTAATAAATCAGGAACTCACAGAGCATGGTTCTGTTTGTTGCTGCAGAATCTTAGAAAGGAGATCCATAATCACTCAAAAGACTCTGTGCTAATTCTTCATCCACATGGGAAAAACCAAGTGGATGAAGAAGTTTTCTTGTCTAGACAATGAGATGGACATCTCATAGAACTGGTCCATCAGTAGTATCTTTTTTTTTTTTTTTTGGGTAATTGGGGTTAAGTGACTTGCCCAGGGTCACACAGCTAGTAAATGTGTCAAGTGTTTGGTCTGAGGCCGGATTTGAACTCAGGTCCTCCTGACTTCAGGGCTGGTGCTCTATCCACTGCACCACCTAGCTGCCCCCATCAGTAGTATCTTTATCTCAAATGATGCCCATTGACAATAGACTGGTCCCAGAATTGAGGAGGGCGAGTTGGATTACCTTTGGGAAATGGTCAACTTCTTTCAATGACCTCCTGCTTGTGCTGGAAATAGAGGCCAATCTCTTTGATACCAATGTCTTCTGGCATTGTCAAAGGCCTATCAAGACATGACAGTCTTTGAAGAATTGAGATGGAATATAACCCATGAGGCAACAGAGAGGCATATGGCAGATGTGAGCAGGAGGTGGCATGTTACCAGAAATTATAGAGTGGTGATTTTCCTGAGGCACAAGTCCTACTCCGTCACTTCCCTAGTCAGTAACCTCCAGTGGCTCCTTATCACCTCCAAGATCAAGTCCAAAATCTTGTTTGGCATTCAAAGCTCTCCATAACCCAGCCCCCTCCTCCCTTTCCAGTCTTCTGACACCTTACCCCCAAACACATACTCTTCCATCCAGTGACACCAACCTCCTGGCTGTTCCAAGTACAAGACCCTCTCTCTCTGAGCTCGGGGCATTTCCTCTGACTGTCCCCCACGCCTGGAATGCTGTCCCTCCTCATCTCTGCTTTTTGACTTTCCCGGCTTCCTTCGAGTCTCATCTAAAATCCCACCTTCTCGGGAAGCCTTTCCTTATTGTGGTTGTTCAGTTATTTCTAACTCTCTGTGACCCCATTTGGGGTTTCCTTGGCAAAGATACTGGAATAATTTGCCATTTCCTTCTCCGGCTCATTTTACAGATGAGGAAACTGAGGCAAACAGCGTTAAGTGACTTGCCCAGGGTGACACAACTAGGATGTATCTGAGGCCAGATTTGAACTTGGGTCTTCCTGACTCTAGGCCCAGCACTCTATCCATTGTACCCCCTACCTGCCCTCTAGCTTTTCCAAACCCCTCTCAATTCTAGTGCCTTTTCCCTGTTAATTATTTCTTATTTAGTTTGGCACAGCACTTCTTAGCATGATGCGCCCACATCAGAGAAGGTGCCGTCCTCTATGAGCAAAACAGAATTGAAACAGCCCAAAGGAAATGCAGGATGTGCAGATTTAGAGAAACCGCCCCAAATGTTCACACAGCCTATTTGTGGTCCTGTGGTAGAGCATTCCGAGCTCCTATTGGTCTGGCCCACCACAGTCGGATACGCTGTAACTTGACTCTGGTGTAGTGATGTCACCTTGGTCCTCTTTGACAACAGCCAGCCAACCTGTAGGTAGTCTGTTTGGACATATTAGTTTGCATGCTGTCTACCCCATTAAACTTCAAGCTTCTTGAGGGCAGGAACTGTCTTTTGCCTCTTTTTGTGTCCCCAGTGCTTAACACAATGCCTGACACATAGTAGGCATTTAATAAATGTTTATTGGTGGCGAATTTATGGCAGGACATGGGCAAGAGTCATGGAGGATGGGTGGGCACAGGTGGGTGGTGATGTGCTTCTTTGGAGGAAACATCAAATCAGTGAGATGGCCGATCCATTGGTATAGTGGAGTATTCTCTCTCACTGGTTTTTTCTCCACCAGGGAATGTTTGAATAGCTGCTCAGGAAATTTGGTGGGGGAGTAGGGTAGGGGAAAGGGTGGACAAGAGAATCACTTGGGACCAGCATTGTAGCTGCACAACCGGTAAATCTTATATGCTTTGTGGTTACTTAATTATGTGCTGTTTTTCCCAAGAGAATATAAGCTACTCGAGGGCAGGGATGGTTTCATTCTTATCCTTGTATCCCCCATGCCTGGCACTTAGTAGGTATTTAATAAATGTTTGCTGAATTGAATGAAGCTGAATCGATTTCCTCCATGGGGAAAAAGACTAACTTTGTTCTTTTTTTGGCTAGATAGGCAGGGATTCTATTTCACAGAATCATAGCTTCTCAGAGCTGGAAGGGCTCACAAAGGCAATTCTCTTCCATCTCCTGGGTGAAGCATAACTCCCCTCTTTAGCATCTTTGACCTGTCACCTACCCAGTCACCTCTAGAGATGGGGAGCTCACTCCCTATCCAAGGCAACCTGTTTCAGTCTCAGGCAGTTCTAACTGTGATGAGATCCCACCCTACCCCCTCTTATTTTGAGCTGAAGGCTGCCTCCCTGTAGCTTTTCCCCATCTGTAGCATTGCCTCCCCTTGCAAAGACGAAGATGATTAGAAGGGAGAGAAGCATTCTGGGCAGCTGGGAATGAGTCATGGCAGAACTAATGAATTCTTCCCCGCGGTCAGATTTGCTGAAGTAGCGAGATGCAGGCGTGAGTCCCAAATTCAGATCATCTTATTCCTTGGAACTGTTTTTCTTTTCCTTTTCTTTACGCTGGAGTCCAAGAAGCTTCCCCCCCCTCCCAGCCTCTAGAGGGACAAGGCAGTTTGACCAAATCTGGATGCATGGAATGCTGCCCCCCCCATCTCTACCTATTAGTTTCCATCTCTTCTCTCCAAGCCCAGCTCCCCTTCTATGTCCTCTAGGAAGTCCCCATCCCCCAGCTGAAAGTGACCTTTTCTTACTTATATTTCTCTCAGAATGACCCATGGTCCAGAACCAGTCCTGAGCTTGTATCGATCCGTTCACTCTTGGAGTTATTCTCCCCCAAATCACTTTCCTTTTCTCATTTCATCCTATCCACTGATACTTCTGGGAAACCTCAGAATGCAACTTATGTTTAGGTCTCTACATATGTAGGCAAAGGAGTCTCCAGATCCTGTACGAATACTCAAGGTAGCCTTCTCTAATGCAGAGTTGGGAGGGAGAGAAGGACACAACTCAGAATTCGAAATGTAACAGAAAGTGAATAAAGAAAATCAATGTAAGATAATTCGTAAAAATCCGACAAGAAATCACAAGAAAAAAATAAATTCTTCCAAGTTGTCATGGGAAAAAAATACTCCAGGTAACCCAAATATATTAGGTACCAGACAGCTTTTATTTTGTCACCACGGAAAATGCAGAAAACACATTAAGGACTCACAATAGCCTATAAACAAGATATGCCATTCTCTTTCCAGTGGTTAGCACAGTGCCTGACACATAGTAGGTGCTTCATAAATGCTCACGGATTGACCTTTCCCTAGAACACCATGTAGTCCTTTAGATTCACAGCTTTGCTGGGGTTTTAGCTCCTCTTAGAAGGAAAATGAATTTGGGGTCACTGCACAAGCAACTCCCTTTCCCATCAGGCCTGCCATTTTGGAATCTCTTCTGGTAACAGTGCAAGATAAAGTCCAGGCTTCGTGTTCCTCCACCTGTTGCTGGGGGCACTGCTTCACATTCCTCAGTGGTAGAGCAGTGTTATTCAAAGAACGCTTCATCTGGAGTCAAATGAACTGAGGTTAAATCCTAGCCCTGACGCTTACTGGTTGTGTGACCCTGGGGGGTTTGCTGGACCTAAAAAGATGATAACGATATTCACCTTCCCAACCTCTCAGGGCTGCCAGTTAATTAGCCAGTAAGTAAGTATTTATTAAGTGCTTACTATGTGCCAGGCACCATTCTAAGTACTGGGAATGCAAAGAAACAGAAAATCAATGGTTTCCTCCCACAAGGAGCTCATATTCTAGTGAGGAAAGGACAGGTAACAGAGGAGATGGAAAGCTGTGTCTGAGGGAAGGCACCAGCAATAGAGCAGGGAAGTGCTGTGGAGATGAAAGTTCTAGTGTTACTATTAATTTTAGTCCTCATTTTTATCACCTTGTGTCACATTTACTTGTGTAAATGACTTCCTTTCACGTGACATTATTCATGAACGCTCAGCTCCTGCCTTTTCCCAAAATTCCTATTCTACTCCCTGCCTGCAGATTTTGCGTGAGGCTTTACCGAAGTCCTAACGGTCCAGCTGTAGGGAAGATGACCAGGCCCAGGAGTCCCTAAGCTGTACCCAGCATCTGCCCCATCGCTGTGGCTCTCCACCAACCGGGAGAGGACATTAGAGAGATGCTTGGGGCAGGCTATGGGGAAGGGGAAAGGCTCCACTCATACTCAGATGACCCCTTGGGTCTGGGTCAGCCTCCCAGCTGGGGGAGGGGGGATAATCTCTCAGGGCCCCTCCAGCACTAAAACTCAGTGATTCTGTCTTGTTTGTGTGGCAGGCCTTGATGGAGTGGATCAATAGCAGCCTTTTTCGGGAACACATAGTGGTCCAAAACCTGGAGGAGGACTTGTTTGATGGGCTTGTCCTGCATCATCTCCTGCGTAAGATGCCAACAAGAGAAAGCCTCAGTCCATGGCTTGGTAGAGAGAGAAGGAACACCAGAGATGACTGGCTGCAGCCTCCCCTCTGCAGACGAGGAAACAGAGGCTCAGAAAGGGGGTGGTCAATAGGGAGTCAGCCTGGTGCAGTGGGACAAATGAAAAACTTGAACTCAAGCCTGGGATTCAAACCATGGATCTGTCCCTCCCAGTCATGTGACCTTGGACAAGTCCCATGCCTCCTATGGGCTCAAAGGAATCCTAGAACTGGAACTAGAAAGGATCTCTGAGGCCACCTGATCCACCTTCGTCTCTCCCCCTCCCCACACTTTAAAAATGAGGAAAATGAGGCTCCAGGAAATGACTTGCCCAAGGTCACACAAGCAGTAAGCATTAGAAGTAAAATTTTAACCCAGGTTCTCCGACTCTAGAGCCAGTGTTCTTTCCACTATCTAGCACTGCCTCATACCTCAGTTTCTTCTTCTATAAAATGAGGGAACTTGATCTCTAAGTCCCCTCTAAGATCTGAATCTCTGATCCTGTGACTCGCCCACGGTCACACAATAAGTTAGTGGCAGAGTTGGGTTTGGAACCCAGGTATCTGGAGTTCTGGGCCTGGGTTCTGGCTCTTGCACCATGCAATGGCCTTTTTCTGATGGCAAAGAAATGACCTGTGTGCTTACTGTGTGTGCCTATGACTGTAAGAGGTTTTCCCAAGAAGGAATCATTGTTGAGTTGGGGGGGGGCTGTACGGAAGGGAATGGGCACCAGGCTGGGCTGGGGCGGCGCTATCTGTGCTGGTTTCTAGACAGTAATGGGACAGGGGAAGGAAGAGCGGAGTTACAAGAAGCCAGGGTTGGAAGGATGGGCTGAAGCCACCAAGGCCAAACTTTGAGGAAAGGTCTCTGTAACTTACTCAACAAGTTTTTATCCAACTTCTCCTGGAACACCTCCAGGAAGACGGAACTCACTACCTTGCTAGAGTCATACCCGTTTTGAACAAATAAAGCGTCAGAGCTTTTTACATGTTCTAGGAAAGGTACTCAGCTCAGATTGTTCTGTGTTCTTTGGCCTACCCTAGTTCTGACCTTCCCTGTTCTAAGCTCCCTCCCAGCTCTGACCTTCCCTATTCTAAGGCCCCTCCCAGCTCTGACATTCCAGGTTCTCAGCTCCCTCCCAGCTCTG
>NW_020950172.1:7822955-7827873 GCF_900497805.2 Vombatus ursinus | reverse complement strand
CTCCCAGCTCTGACATTCCAGGTTCTCAGCTCCCTCCCAGCTCTGACTTTCTTTGAGGCTGTTTCTGAGACTGAAAGAGAAATTAAACACTTAGCCTCCCCACACCTGGGGTCTTCACTGTCCCATTTGCTGTATCCTGGCTCAGTTCTTGTTTTCCCTTTCTCTGCCACCTTCAGAGAAGCTCGCGTCTGTCACATTGGAGGTTGAAGAGATCGCTTTGACCGCCAGCAACCAGAAGCGGAAGCTGGCTATTGTGTTGGAGGCACTGCACCAGCGTTTGCAGCTAGAGGAGAGCTCGGCCAAATGGAATGTGGAGAGTAGGTATCACTCAGCTCTGTGTGAGACATTGCTCAGCAACAACACAGTGTGATGGAGCCTCTAGTCAGAACCTGCTTATAAAGTCAGGTGGTACTTCTGAAGCCAAGTCCTCTGTCCAGAACCCAGCCTGGAACTGGGAGGAAGGAGGACAGGTCCCTGAGCTATTGAAGTAACAACACCTATAATACTGTGACTACTCAAAGTTCCTTTTTTTTTTTTAAGCTAGATTTGGGATTTCATTGGTGGTGAGAATTCCTGATGAGGAAACTCCTTGTCTGTAGCTCATGGACTTAGAGTTGCCTGAGATGATAAAAGATCAAGTGATTTGTCTAGGATCCCATCAGAGTAGATTCCTCCAAGTTCCTATTTCTTAAACATTTTCACAAAGTGCCTTCCTTACAGCGGCCTCAAAGAGACAGAGAGGGCAGGCATGGACTTTTCTCCTCCTTGTACTAGGCGTGGAGGGGCCTGCCCTGTGCCCTGATCTCCCACCCTCTGTCAGTGGGACTGGCCCTTATTTAGTAAAGTTGATTCAACAATCTGTTTCTTGCCTTAGGAGTGGTTTGCACTGTTCCAGGCACGACAAATTCTATTGATGGCTCTGCCTCTAGAGGGGAGTCACATGAGTCAAGACTCCAGCTCTGACACTGACTCGCTGTGTGACTCCTTTTCCCTCTCTGAGCCCTTGGTCTCTTCCTCTGTAAAAAGGACCCTCTTGTTTTTAGCCTAGGTGATAGCTAAGGTCCTTTCCAGCTCCACATCTCACGACCTTCCCACTTGACACTCTCACTGCTGAGAGCTGGGAAGGACCTGGGAGGTCAGCTAGCACAATACATCCACCACTGCAGAATCCCTTCTCCATCATCCCTGACCAGGGATCCTCTAGACTTCTCTTGAAGAACTCAGTTAAAGAGGAAGAAGAAGAGGTGCGTGGGGATAGCTCTAAGGGTTAGCAAGTTAGATGGAGCCCAAATCTGCCTGGTAGTAGCTCTTGGCCCCACCCCCCACTCCCTGGGCCAAGCCTCTGGTCCCCACAGGAGCTCTTGAAGATAACTCTGATATTTCCTACCTCCCTGCCCCCAATGCCTAGTCTTTTTTTTCTCTATGCTAAACATTCTTACTTTATTACTAAAAAAAAAAAAAAGCAAGCAGATTTGTATAAATTTTTAAAGATTTTTTTTTCAATCAACAAGCATTTATTTTCTCTTTCTCCTACCTTCCTTTCCACATTGGAAAACAAACAAACTAAACCTTGTAGCAAATATGCATAATCAGACAGAATAAATTCCCTCCTTGGCCTCCTTCAGAAACAGATGTCTCTTTCTGCATCTTAATTGATACTTGTACGGCATGGACTTGAGGCCCATCACCATCCTGGTCTCTTTCCTCTGGATGGTCTTCAGTGCATCATGGTCCTTCCTTAACTCCTGTGCCAAGGACAGAACACAGTCCTCCAGGTGTGGGCTTCCCAGAACATAGTGCAGGGGGACCTATCACCTCCTATACGGGAGACACTCTACCTCTCTTAATTCATCCTAAGGTTGCATTATGGCTTTTATGGAGGTCATGCTATTTCGTTGACTCACACTGAACTTGTGGGCCACTAAAACCCCCAGCCTTTCTTTTTCTTGCTACCTCCCAGTTGTTCTTCATATGGACCCCCACCTGGCCCTGCCCCCTCTACCCCATACTTAATTTAATTCTGTTTGATTTCAACAGGCATCTTCAATAAGGACTTGTTGTCCACTCTTCATCTTCTGGTGGCCATGGCCAAGCACTTCCAACCTGACCTGCCCCTCCCTGCAAATGTCCAAGTGGAAGTAATAACCATTGAGGTAACTGGATGCTTGTGGAGACCAGGAAGGTCGTCTCTGCCCTTCTCACAACCTCACCTGACCATCTGCATGGGTGGGTGTGTTGGCGTGTGCTCAGATTTGCAGGGACCTATCCACCATTCCAGTCGCCAGGACCATTAGTCCAAGCCTCACTTCCTCAAAGAAGGCTTCCATGATTACTCTGGACCACAGTGATCTCTCTCTTTGTCTCCTACATTCCTCTCACATTATTGTCAGGGTGGAACAGTGGCAAAAGAACAGGATTTGGAACCAGAAGCCGGGTTCAAATCCCAGCTCTTCCGCCTGGGTCACCTCAGGCAAGTTACTTTCCCTCTCTAGACCTCAGTTTCCTCATGTGTAAAAAGAGGGAGTTGAACTAGATGACTCTTAAGGTCGGCTCTAGCTCCATGATCTTCTCTGGGCCTCGGTTTCTTCTTCTGTAAAAGGAGATTAGAATAGGTAATCTCTAAGGCCTTTCCTTGAGGCAGCAAGGTGGCACAGTGGATAGTCAGGACAACTTGAGTTCAAATCCAGCCCGACCCTGTTTGCCTCAGTTTCTTCATCTATAAAATGAGCTGGAGAAGGAAAAAGCAAACCACTCTAGTATCTCTGCCAAGCAAACCCCAAAAGGGGTCATGAAGAGTCAGACACGACTGAAACAACTGAACAACCGCAACAGCAAGGCCTTTCCAGCTCTAGATTGACCATCCAGGGCCTGGCCTCCTCACCTGACCCTTAGCGCACAACGCCCTGTGAGGGTCATCGTCAAACATGTGCATGGAGGTGCAGTGCATAGAGCAGTGAACCGGGAGTCAGGAAGGCCTGGGCTCAAATGTTGCTTCAGACCCACACTAGCACTGCGACCCTGGGTAAGCCACTTGATCTCAGAGACTTAATTTCCTTATCTACAAAATGGAGACAATAAGAGCTTCTCCCTTATAAGGTTGTCATGAGCTGTGACGCAAAACAATTCATCAACAAGCATTTATTAGGTGCCAGGCAGCGTGCTATGTGCTGGGAAGACAAAGGCAGCAGTGGGGCTGCCCTCCGGGAGTTTACCTTCCACAGAAAGGGACAGTCTGTAACGAGGGAATGGTTGTAAGGTGCTTTGAAGCCTTGGAATGCTGGAGATGGGGGCGGCTGGTGCTGTTATGACTCAAGTTCTCTTACTCTGTGCTTGGTGCTGATGAAGCAATGATGAGAAAGGGTACCTTGCCTGCCCTCAATGAGCTTACATTCCATTAGAGGGAATGTGATGTGCCCAGGACAGTCCAGGAAGGGTCCAACATGGGAGGGGCAAAGCAGAAATCCATGACAAGAGAGCTCTTCTAATGGGGGGCAGGGGAGAAAATCACAGATGGCTCCATGGAGGAGGAGAAGGAAGAGGAAGGACATGAGGAATCTTTGAGGCATGGGAGCAGCCTGTATGAATGCTTGGAGGCTGGAGACAGCAGGTTAAGATTGGGGAACAGCCAGCTAGCTGGACTGGAATGTAGTGTGTGGGAAGGGGGGTAACCTGAAGAAAGACCGTAAAGGAGCTTTCATTCCCCTTGACGATGGCCCTGGCTGACTGGTTGGGGGATTTCTACTTTATCCCGGAAGCCAAGGAAGGATTTTGAGCAGGGAGTTAACATGGCCAGACCAGACCTCAGAAGATGAAGCAGGACCAGATGGCCTTTGAGGTCTCTTTCAGCCCTCACTGCTCATGAGCTTGTGGGACCATCTGTCATGTTGGTCTGAGTATCGTGGTTGTTGTGGTTTGTCCTTCGTTCTCAAAGAGGACCATGATGTCAGGAAGATGATGCCGTGACTTGTAAGTGAATTGGATTGAAGTGCAGGGAAGGCTGTGCAAAGTCACCTGCCTCACTTTCTCCTCTGGAGCCATCTAGGTCCAGTGGCCAGATGTGGATCGAGATGCCTGGAGATGGTCTAGCAGTCTGAGTGTAAGCTGCTCTTGGATATGAGCCATACCCCTTAAATTAGATCTCTGTGGAAGAACTGGAAGGTATCTCAGAGAGCAATGCCCCCGTTTGGGAAACTGAGGCTCAGAGATGACGTGACTCGCCTACAGTCACACAGAACTTGGCAGAGCTGGGATTTGAGCATTTGCTTCTGGATTGAAGTCCACATCTCTTTGCACAGCATCCCTCGGTTGCACAGATGGTGAGCTGCATGGCGGTGCTTGTACGCAGGTTGTGTACAAGCCAGGTTCAATGGGAAAATGGGAAATGGGTATTTTCAGACCAGTGAGACCCCAAGGCTTTGATGCTTTCCTCCTGAGTGGAGCTCTGGGCACTCACCGCCATCTCTTCCCTTCTTTGCCTGCTAGAGCACCAAGAACGGCTTAAAGTCTGGGAAGGCTGTGGAGCAGATCACTGACTGCAAGTAAGCAAGGGGGAGAGGAGGCACTGGCTGGGACATGGGGGTGGTCTGGCAAAGGAGACTGAGAAAGGAATGCCAGACAGGTGGAGAGAGGATGTCAACAGAGCCCGGTCAAGCATAACAGAGGAGAAAGCAGAGAGGGAAAGGGGCTGATCAATGATGCCATGTGTTGAGGAGAAGTCAAGAAGGAGGAGGATTGGTAAGGATGAGGCCACTGGATTTAGCAATAAAGGAACATTGGTGATCTTGGAGAGAACAGTTTCAGTTGAGTGGTGGGGATAGAAAATAAATTTCCAGGCTTGAAAAGTGAGTGGGCTCCTTCTAGCTCTGACCTTCCCTATTGTAAGCTCCCCCCCAATCCTGACATTCCCTGTTCTAAGCTC
>NW_020950172.1:7789405-7822945 GCF_900497805.2 Vombatus ursinus | reverse complement strand
CCTATTCTAAGCTCCCCCCAATCCTGACATTCCCTGTTCTAAGCTCCTTCCCAGTCCTGACGTTCCCTGTTCTAAGCTCCCTCCCAGCCCTGACGTTCCCTGTTCTAAGCTCCTTCCCAGTCCTGACGTTCCCTGTTCTAAGCTCCTTCCCAGTCCTGACGTTCCCTGTTCTAAGGCCCCTCCCAGCTCTAATATTTTGTCTCTTAAAATCTTCTCATCTCTGATATTCTTTGGTTCTGTGATTGAAATTCTGAAGACATAAATTTTGAAATGCAATATTAAAAAGCTCATATGTGCTGACGAATTAATATACCAAGCTCATTTACCAAGTCCCTTTCCTCCAAGCATCCTATTGATCCAATGAATTTCATCTAGGATGAGAGTGCTGTGGCATCCAATCTGAGTGCACCAGCAGGTCTGACCAAGCCTTCTGCCTGTATTTCTACACAGAAGGGATGCCCATGGTTTGTTCCATGTTGGCAAAAAAAAATGCCACCCCCATTTTACAATTGAGGAAATAGACACCCAGAGAGGACAAATGACTTATCCAGGATGACACAGCTAATAAATGGTAGACCTCCTGGACCACAAGTAATTAATTACTGACCGATAAAGGGCCGTTGTTGGTAAACTGAGAATTTGGGGCTTCCATAGGGAAGGCTGAATGCTGAGAGAGGCATTCCAAGAATTCGCTTCCCTTCAGTGGTGCTGCAATTAGTATTTATGATCATCATATGTTCTTCCCTCTTGAGGTCATAGAAGCCCCATTCTCAGTTCAGGGTTATGGGTCATTAAATGACCCATTTAATGAATTCTGCCCTTGTTTTCGATTTGGGCTTTAAGATACATTGGGGGCCTGTGTTCAGAGTTAGGGCTTCGCCCCTTCACAGAAGGCAGTCTGCTTCTTCTGAGTCCCAGACCTCATTTGCTTCTGTCCGTGTGTGTACCCAGTCCCTGCAGCTTGTCCAAAGGTACAGGTGATGGGTGGTCCTTTTAAGAGTCTCTGGAATGGCCTGGAGCCTGGACAGCCTCACTGACTGGCAAACCAAGGCTGGGGGAGCTGCTGATTCAGGAAGCTTTGCTTGAGAGGGTTTTGTTTACCCAGCTCCCTGTCGTGCTGAAGTGCGGCCAGCCATAGAGGGAAAGACCGATGTTAGCAGCAGATGGGTTTTAACCACTTTTTTCTTTTGTCTTTAGCATGGATTCAGATCAGCAGTCAAGTAAGTCTTTGCCCCCAGGTGGAAAAGCGGAAATCTCTCCCTATTACTTGGCTGTTGCTAGCGACATGCATGATGAATGATCTTTCCTTGTGTTCAATTCAGTTTCTCCCAACAAACACTTATCAAACATCTCTTATGTTCTTGGGGAGGGGAAGCAGGTCATAGGGAATACAGAGCCATTTAGCCAGGAGGACCTGGGTTCAAGTCCAGCTTACCAAGTCATGTACTCTCAGTGCCCCAGGCCAATCTCCAAGACTAAAGGTCACAGACAGGTGGATGAAATGCTTTCATAAAGGGAATTTTTGTATTGGAAGGTCTCTATTCTGAAAAAAAAATCATAGACCTGGACTTCCCTGACCCTCTATAATGTTGTAGGTCTGTTTTGGGTGCTGAGAATACCAAAATGAAAAAAAAAATACAGTACCTGCCCTTAGGGAGCTTATAGTCTAATGGGGGATACATGTGCGAGTCTCATAATCTAGCATGCACCTCTCAAGTGTCCTGTCTATTTGTTTGCCTCCCCGCCTGTCCATCTGTCTTTTTGGCAGTAGGGTGTATTAGGAATAGGAAGGGACTCAGAGTTAGGAGATCTGGGGCCCAATTTTAGCCCCACTCTCAAATGGCTGTATAACCATTGAGAAGTCACCTTCCCCATCTCGGAGCCTATTTACTCACCTGTGAAATGGGCTAACAACATTTTCATGACTTACCTTCCAGGGCTGTCATGCCATGGGGTTCAAAAGAAATAGTGACCATAAAGGGTTCCATTACTGTGTGAGAGAATTGAGTTTATTGTTTTCCAAGACTCCAGAATTGTAGAATTTCAGAACGAGAAGGGACTCCAGAGGGCATCTAGTCCAGCTCATAGCAGACTAGAAGTTCCCTCCACATAAACCCCAATAAGCAATTATCCAGCCAGTACTTAGAGCCCATCAGGAAAGGGGAGCCCACTATTTCCCAACATAGCCCATTCTGCTGGATAGCTCCTATTGTTGGGAAGAGCAGCCCAGTCTCCAGGCTCATGTATCATAGGTTAAAGATTTGTGATTTTGCTAATGCAGATTTTAGTATCTCTGTCCAAAGGAAAAAAAAAAAGAAAAGAAATTCAACATGATGAGCCTCATGACTAAATACGTACAATTATATTTGATTCATATTCAGTATCTCTGTCTACCCTGAGCTACTGTGAGAATCAAAGCAGATTATGCATGTGAAACCTTTGGAAGCTGTACCTCACCCAATGAATATAAAGGATTTTTATTCTCTTCATATGTTCTGACTAATACTTCAGAACTGGTTAGTGTTGACTTCATTCCTCTTATTGTGATGGTTCAGTAGTACATTTGTGCAGAACTTTCTGCTTTGCAAAGTACCTGAACATGAACCACACGATGAATGAAAGACACATGGATGAATTGACCTCATACTCAAACCTTTTCAACCATGATAGAATGGACCAACACTTGTGCCAGCACCTAGTGAGCATTCAATAAGTGTTTGATAGACTGATGGATTATACTTTATTAGTTTGGCCTTTGAGAACTTGGAATCACCTCTGATGAAGACAAGTGTGACAACATCGGGGAGTGCATGAGCTCAGACAGCTCAACTCCCCTGTCTTTGCCCCTGTCTAAGGGCAAACCAAGGGAAACATTTAAATATGAAAAACAAACAGGTATATGAGGGCGTCACAAGGTCCAGGGAGAAAAAGGAATAGGTTTTTGCAGGTCAGAGAGGGGAAAGATGTTCTCCAGCCTTCACATAGACTTGGGGACCTGGGGTCCAAGACTCACATAGTGAGTTTGCAGTGACACAGCTCTTTGTAGATCTGCCAACGAAGTTTGGGCACATCCTGCTGTGTGAAGCTGAAGGTTATCAGTGGGCATATGTATTATTCCTCAAATAGAGTCTGAGCATCAGGTGTTAAATTCTTTGGATCTCTCACATCGAAAGGATGTTCCATAACTATTTGTTGGTTAAGTGAGTAACTGAGAGTGTAAGTGGAAAAATGGGTGCCTGAAGGAATTTGTTAGTGGATAAGTAAATGAGTGAGTGAATAATTGAATATGTGAATGAATGAGCAAATAAATAAAGGAATAAATGAATTGAATGAATGAATGAATGAATGGGCAAATAAATGAATGAGTAAATGAGGGAACAAGTGAGTTAGTGAATGAATAACTGAATAAGTGGATATGTGAGTAAATGAGTGAATAAAGGAAGAAGTGAGTTGAATAAGAGACTAAGTGAATAAATGAATGAGTAAATGAGTGAAAAGTAAGTGAATGAATGAGTGAATAAATACATGGGTGAATGAATAAATGAAGGCACAAATGAGGTGAATAGATGAATGAGTGAATGAATGAAGTGAATAAATGAATGAGTGAATGAATGAAGTGAATAAATGAATGAGTGAATGAATAAATGAAGGAATAAACAAGGTGAATAGATGAAATGAGTAAATGAATATGTGAATAAATGAATAAGGGTGAGTGAATGAATTAGTGAATAAGTAAATGAGTGAGTGAATAAATGAATAAGAGAGTGAATGAATGGGTGAGTGAATGAATATCAAATTATCAGGTTGATAATAAGTGTATTAGGGCTAGGCTCCAGAGAAGGGGAGTCCTCTAATGACAGCTCCCTCTGGCTCAGCCTTTGGTCGTCTTGCAGGTAATAGAATCCTAATGAAGCCTTTATTGAATATGTTTCTACAGAAGTCGACATCTTTGATGAATTATTTAAACTTGCCCCGGAGAAAGTGAATGCTGTCAAAGAGGTAAGTGAGACCCCAGCTCTGCTGAAAGCTGACACACAGTGGTCCATCGCAGGTTGCTCTGGGATACTCAGTTCTGTTTTGTCCTCTTTTTCATAGGCAATCATAAAGTTTGTCAACAAGAAGATGGAGCGTTTGGGGTTGTCTGTGCGAAATATTGATACCCAGGTAGGGACTCCCAGACTAGTACCTGGGTTCACCCAGGGGGCCTGGGTAGCAGGTGGCTCACTTTTCCTTTGGATATTCACTTAAAAAATAGATTTTTGCTCTTGTGATAACTTGGGTGGTGGCTGGGAGATACCTTTAGTTCAAAGCAGACAGAGAGGATTTGTGCTGACAAGTCCTTTCCTGTGAAGCTGTGATGCCCTTCTCATGTTAGACACCATTCCTTTTTTTCCTTTCAACAAACATCTTGTATGCAGACCCTTGTGCCAGGCACTGGGAGAGGGAGAAGGTAGTTAGGGTGAGATTCAACACAGTCTATTAAATGTCTACGTATGGCAGAGCACTGTGCATGGTGCTGGGGATATACAAATGAAGTAAGACGTAGTCCCCAACCTTAAGGAGCTTACAATCCATTCGTGGGTGTATGACACGGAGAGACATCATGGCCTAGAGGAAAGGGAGCTGGCAAGACAGGAAGACCTGGATCAAGTTCCACTTTGGTGACCCAAGAGTAAGTCACACTATCTCAGTGCCTCAGGCAACTCTCTATGGCAATGAGTTGTCCAAAAGGCACCATTCAGTGTGGGCAAAAGGAGTTTCATCACTGGGAGTTATCGATATGACATAAAGACAAATGAGTATGATGTAAGAGCAAAGGAGAGAGTGAAGGAAAGCGCTTTAGAAACAATGAAGGAAGAGATCTGGGAAGATCAGGGAAGGCTTCATGGAAGAGGCAGTATTTGAGCTGAGCCTCAAAGAATGGAGGATTTTAACCAACAGAAACGAGGGAGATAGCTGTCCCAGGCATGCAAGATGCCAGTTGCTCAGAGGTGAAAGATGCAATGTTGCAGTCAGGAAAGATGTAATAATCCAGTTTGGCTGGGACGTAGACTGTATAGAAAGGAATAGGGGGTGAGAGGCTAGAGCTAGATTCTGGAGAACTTTCACCGCTCAGCTGAAGAGGCTGTATGTCTGTACTAGAGGCAAGAGGGAGCCCTGAAGATTTTTGATCAGCTGAATGAAACAGGAGGCAGTGAGAGGTGATAGTTCTTTCTAAGAGCTTGGCAGGAAAACAGGAGAGATATGAGATGATAGCTTGAGGGGATGGTGGGGTCAAGGGATTTTATTCATTCATTTCACAAACATTGAAGCACCTACTAAGTGTTAGCCCCAAGATTCGGTGCTAGAAAGTCTTTGATTTCTCCCCGCATTTGTAAATGTCTTATTAAAACATTCAGACTTTGCCTGCCTGTTACTAAAATGCCTTCTCTGGGTCCCTCTCTCTCTGTGCATCCTCATCATTCATGGGTTTTAGCTCCGAGGTCTCTCTGCTGTCTCTGACCTGGTGGGTGACCCCTGTAAAATGATCAGATCTGGAAGAGAATAACACAGGATGGAGAAAGCGTTTGCAGAGGCCTGAATAGAAGGGATGACATTACAAGCACGGCTATTGTGTTATTCTGCAGTATCCACTGAGAAACTCTTAGCCCGAGACAAATAGCAGGCGGCCAAAACTCATCTAAGGAAATTCCATTATGGGACGTGAATAATGACTTCCCTCAGATAACTAATCTCCTCTTTGATACCCCTGAGGCTGCTCCGTGGGATTGTATTAGCGGAGGATGTGGCTGGCACGGCTTACAGCTTTGTCTCCCTATCTACAGGCAGGAAGGCTCATGAGATCCCCACGGATGCCCCTGTCTGATGGTTCATGCTGGCAGGAAGGCGAACCTGGGTTCTCAAAGGCTCTTCTGGGGGAATCCACATGCTATCAGGTTCCACAGAGATTGAAAAAGCTTTTTAGCTGGAAGGCAACTCCAAGGCCATGTGGTCCTACCCCTCATTTTTATGGAATAGGGAACTGAGGCACAGGGTAGGAGAAATAACTCAGGATCATAGGAACATAAGCTTAGACATAGAAGCAGAGGTATACTGGAACCCATTCCTATTGAGAAAGCTGGTTGTTAAAACTTCAATGTGAGCTTTTAAACCTTGAAAATCAGCAAATGCAACAAATCAAGGCTTGATTTATTTTTTTCTTGGTTGTTGCTCTAGACTTAAGAAAGTGATGGAGAAAATAGTAACAATGCAGATTGAGCTTCGGACACAGTTTTTCTTTTGGAAACCTGGTTGTTATTTACCAGCATACCCTTGCCATAAGTGACCTAAGAAGACGTCTAGTCTGACTCTCCTTTTTTATAGATGAAGAAACTGAGACCCAGGGAGATTAAGCAATTTTCCCGAGATCACTAAGAAAAACATAGAAAAATAGGTCTAGAGTTACACAATAACAGTGCTGGGACTTATACCATAAGTCTATATTTTTCCTTCCTCCTTCCTTCCTTCTTCATTCCTTCCCACCTTCTTTCCTTCCTTCCTTCTTCATTCCTTCCCATCTTCTTTCCTTCCTTCCCTTCTTTCCTCCCTCCCTGCCTCTTTCCCTCCTTCCTTCTTTTTTCCTTCCTTTCCTCCTTCTTTCCTTTTTCCTTCCTTCTTTTAAAAAATTAGATCTGTGCTTTCATTGATATAAGGAATTTCTCATGAGGAAACTTCCTCTACCCAAGAAGATTGCCTCACTGTTCTGCCTGCTATAGTTATAAAAAGTTGCCTGAGACCCTGAGAGATTAACTAAAGTCCTACAGCTAGTGTGTGTCAGAGGCAGGACCATTGTCTTAACAATGAGGCTCACTCTTTAGCCACTACTCCACATGGTCTCTCTCCATGTTCTTTCTGCTCTAGTGATGTGGAAGGGTTGAGATCTATACCAGAGAGAACACACACACACACACACACACACACACACACACACACACACAGACACACACACACAGACACACACATGTGAAATCAAAGACATTGAATATGAGACTCCTAGAAATAAATGGGATTTTTGCTCCCTTTCTTGTCCTTCCCAAATGGACTGGAATCTCAGCAGGATAATAGAATACCAGAGCTGTAAGGGATCTCAGAGGTCAACCCTGCCAACATCTCTGATGAATACTTTGTTCCCTTGAAGACTTCCAGTGACAGGCAGCTCATTCCCTCTAGGGGAATTCCATTTACTTGTTGGAATACCTGAGCATTTTTTCATCTGCAGAGCCCCAAGTAAAACCAGGTTAGAATCTTCTATGCCTCTCTCCTGCCTCTGGGGTAAAATCGTCTCCTCTGTTTGGCATTTTGAATCCGTCACAACTGGCCACAGCTTCCCTTTGCAGGCTGGTTAGATATTTCTCCAGTCACACTGGCCTGCTTTCTCTGACATTCTATTCCCTCCCCCCTCCCCATGCATGCAATGTTACTTCTCCTTGTATCTACCTCTTGGAAGCCTTAGATTCCTTCCAGACTTGGGTCTTATTCCACTAAGTGCCTAGCACTTAGTAGGTGCTTAATCAGTGCTTAATAGGTGATTAGTAGGTGCTTAATCGGTGCTCACTGGATTGAGTGGAATCCAGTTCTCAGAAGCACAGCCACCAAGCTGGCCCTCACTGTGCCTTCTCTTGCAGTTTGCAGATGGGGTTATTCTAATCTTGTTGATTGGACAGCTTGAAGGCTATTTCCTGAACTTAAAAGATTTTTTCCTGACCCCCAGTTCTCCTGCTGAAATGGTGAGTTACTCCTCACTCCCCCCAAAATGTACCAGGTGCCAAGGAGACAAAAGCAAAAGTGAGACAATCCTTATCCTCAAGGACCTTGTATTCTCCTGGAAGCCTGGACAATTCCAGCGCCTGGCACAATGCCTGGCAGGCAGGCAGGCAGGCAGTCAATAAACCTTTATGAAGTTCTCCTGCCTGTCAGGTGCTTTATAAATGCTTGCTAATTGACTGACTGATAAGGCCACTTGAGCTTTCTGACCCTTAGTCTCTTTATGTGTCAAGTGGAACTGGAGATAGTAGCTCCTGCCCCTGCAGGGCACTTGAAAAACACTGCTAACAGATGTGGGCTGCTGCTCCTGATGGAATCCCAGATCCCTTAAGGGGAGAAGCAGAGGTCATCTTCCCGGTTTTAGTTTCCTTCCTTCCCCAGAGGCAGATGGATGGAAGCAGGAGATGGGTGCAGCTGGGCGCTCACTCACTGCGGGGTCCTGTTTGGGGCAGAAGGGGGTTACGGGGGCAGGTCTGGAGGAAGGGCCCCCAGCTTCGCAGTGATGAAGCTGATGGAGGGAGGCTGCCCAGGCTGATGAACATCACACTGGGTCCGGAGGATGCGGCCGTTGTGTGGCTCTGCTCCTCTCCCCACCCCTCCCCCTCTAGGCTGGGGCCCCTTGTCACCCAGAGCTCCATCAGGGTTTCCTTTCCATTGTCCGAGTACAAGGCGCCTTCTGAAATAGATGAGCTCCATGCGATGGGGGAACTGCTCTTTGCCCAGGCAATGGCGGCAAACGTGTTTGCGAGAGAATTAGATGGTTTTCCTTTTGTCAAACCCTGTCAAGGGCATTGTGAGAGAGGACAACTCACCCAGCAGCTTAGAGAATCACAGAAGAAGCCTGAAAGGGACCTTGGAACATATGATGTTAGAACATGGACCATAGAATGCCAGCTTTGGGAGGGAACATAGAACAGGGGATGTCAGGGCTGGGAGGGAACATAGAACAGGGGATGTCAGGGCTGGGAGGGCCTGAGTTTTCAGTTGGCGAAGCTCCCTCCTTTCTAGGTTCTAAGACTGAGGCCCAGAGTCATGCAGTGACTTGTTCAAAGTCACACTGTCAGTCTGTGGCAGAGCCAGGACCAACCCCTAGGCCTGTGCTCTGCTCCCTTTCTTGCCAGCCAGAGCCTGAGGAGCTGTCTTTGGGTTTCCGTGTCTCCTGGCCTCCCCCTGCCCATCCTGGGTGGTCTCCGGGACCCTTTCTCAGGTGAGGATAGACTGCTCTTTTCTGTTGTCCCAGGTGACTTTTTCTCTTTCCCAGCTGCATAATGTTAACCTGGCCATGGACCTACTGAAGGAAGGAGACCTGCTCAATTATCCGGTCAACCCCGAAGGTCAGTGGGCACCTCAGAAGATGCTCTCGAGTAGGGAGTCGATTGCTTTGCCCTTGTTAGCTAGAAACAGGGCTCGCCTTCCTGGCTGGCAGGCAAACAGGCTCTCCTCGAGAGCCCAGAAGCCCACGCTTCTCACTCAGCTGTAGCCTGTGCACTTGTCAGAGGGACTAATGTCAATCAGTTAGTCAATCAACAAACATTTATTAAGCACTTCCTATGTGACCCACTCCACTGGGGATACAAAGAAATGAGATGATAGTCAGAAAACCACGTTCTGTATCCCAGCTCAAAGTAGGTGCTTCCTCAGCTGCGTGAGTTTGAGCGCGTATGCCATATGTCTGATCCTCAGCTCCCTTGTCTGTAAAACGAAGATGATAGCATCTGCTGTGGCTCACTACCTCACAGGTTTGTCAGAAGTCTCAGGATCTTCAAGGATCAGGATGGGGTTAGTCCAAATCAGAGATTTCCTAGAGGAAGGGCCCCAGAACTAGCCATTTAAAAGCTCTAATGATTGTATCATGTGATGATCAGTCCCCAAGTCCTGTCCATTTCACCCCCAGGAATTGCTCTGGAGGCCCATGGGCGTCACCCTGGAACAGGTCTTCATTGCCACCTGCCTGGGCTACTGCACTAAGCATTCCCCACCTTCCTTCTCCTCCAATCCACCCTCCAGATTCCTTCCAGCATCATTTTTCTTATGAATAGATCTGCTCATGTCATTGCTCTTCTCAACCAGCTTCTAGGGTCCCCTGTTGCCTGTTGAGTAAAGTCTGACCTCTTCTGCCTGGCTCTTGAACACTTTTTTAATCAGGCACTACCCTCCCACTCCACGTTATGGTCCAATACTCCCTTCACTGGTAATCCCCTTCAGACTGGACAACTGGGGGCTTCCCACCCTTGCACCTTTTCTCATGCTGCTTCCTCTGCCTGGAATGCCCTCCCTTCCTTACCACTGGCCCATCTCCACCAATTCAATTCCTCCCCATCCTTGGTCCTGCCCCAATGCCACCTCTTCTATGAAGCCCTCCCTAATGCTCCCAACCAGAAAGGACTGCTTCATCTTTTGAATTCTCACAATGCTTTCTGTCCTTCCTCCAGCCCTTTTATATTCCGTCTTGTTTTCACTTGTCTGGTTGGTTTTATTTTATTTTGGTGCAGACCAGTGAGTTCATTGGTATAAGCAACAGCCAGTGAGGAAGCCCCCTCTACCAATGAAGACTGGTAACTTCCATAATTTACAGGCTTTGGAAGTTGTGTGGGAGCATAGGAAAGTTAAGTGACTGCCCCAAGGTCACACAGCCAGGAGATGTCAGAAGCTGCTGCCCAAGACAGCTCTGTGTCCACTTGTGTTGTTATTGTTGTTGTTGATACTTAGGCCACTCTCCACAGTGCTTTTCTCAAGGCTTCAATGACACTCGGAGCATTGGTGCAGTAGAAAGGGTGCTGGATTTGGAGAGCAAGGACCTGGGTTTAGGTCCCAGTCTTGTCCCCTGCTATCTCTGTGCCCTGAGCAAGGTCCTTGCCCTCTCTGGGCCTTCACTTTCCTCATCTGTAAAAAGAGAGGCTTGGATCAGATGACTTCTAAGGTCCCTTTTGGTTCCAAATGGGTGATTCCACTCTCTCCTGATTGTGATATACCCAGTCAAGGCTTTTTAAAATCTGTTTTACAGAAG
Source organism: Vombatus ursinus (assembly GCF_900497805.2). Lineage (NCBI taxonomy): Eukaryota > Metazoa > Chordata > Mammalia > Diprotodontia > Vombatidae > Vombatus > Vombatus ursinus. The sequence goes on along the minus strand of NW_020950172.1, from coordinate 7,812,135 downwards.
AGGAAACTGAGGCTCTGAGGGGAAATGATTTGCAGAGGGTCACAGAGATGAAATTGTGGAGCCAGGATTTGAACCTCGGTTTTGTGCCTCTAAGCCTGGGGCTGTACTCCATGCTGAGGTCTATGCCTTGCCTTCCTTACCGGGCTGTAAGCAGCCTGGGATGAGCTCAGCTAAGGATCCCCGGTAGGGCTCTGCATACCACCCTGAAAACAATAGGTATTTAATCAAGATTTGCTGAATAAATGAACAAACAGAAATGTGCACCTCCCTCTTCTGTCCACAGACATCACCAGTGGGGACCCCAAAGCTACACTGAGGGTACTCTACAGCTTGTTTTCCAAACACAAGAGGAGCGAGGACTCCGAGGAGACAAAGACTGAAGCTGGGAATTAGGCGTTCTTGAAGACAGTGCTCTGCTGAAGTGGTTTCAGCCCATGTGATCTTTGCAAGTGTGTTTAATCTTTGAAGTAACAGGAATCCATGGAAGTTAAGTGAGTGAGAAGTGGTGATGTGGTCTAGAATCTGGGAATCTGTTTATGTTTCAGCTGAGGCTTTATATCCCCAATAAATGTGAGCTTACCTCTGAAAGAATGTGGCCCTCTGACCTTGAACTTGACCTCAGTCCTTGTGAGATGGATGGCTGCCCAGGACATCTGATCAGCTCTTTAACCCCTGTGGTCATGAGTGAACAAGAAGCCTTCACCTAGGTTGCGGACAGCAGCTCTGAAGGCTTGTGTCTGACTTTCTGATAGCCCAGGAGAAGAGCTGGTGGAGAATGGCAACACCATTTCAGTCATGGAATCCCAGAACTAAGAGGAACCTTTGAGGTCATTGAATCCAGCCCATATTCATGTCAGAATCCCCTTTATTTCATTCCTGACAACTGTTCACCTAGTATTCCCTTGGATATTTTCAGTAAAGGGAAAATCCCACCCATTAAATTTTTGGACAGCACTTATTGTTAGGAAGCCTTTCCTTTTATCAAAGGGCTGAAAATTTGTCTCACTGGACAAGCATTACCTTGGTGGCTTGGTCATGCCAAGGTAGGCCTGTAGCATTTTGGGTGGACCTGTTGCAGTCAACTTATGGGAGGTTGAGGGTGCAAGGGACATAGGTGGGGGAGGCAAGAATGAGTTGCCTTCTTCCTCTTTGGAGGGAATGGCTATATTGATGAGATCAAAGATCCATCTGAATGTTCCAATATAACTCCCACCCAGAGAGTCACAGGGAATGAGAGCTGAATGGAACTTCAAAGGGGTAGAAAGCATGTCATCCAACCAGGAAGTGAACAGGACTCCTATGTTGTCCCTGACAAAGGATAATAGTCTCTGCTTGAAGATATCCAGGAAAGGGAACTTTACTACCTTCCACTAAAGGCTGGCTGCATCACCTAGTCAAGTCAAGTCAAGTCAATGAGCATTTATTAAGCCCTTGGTATGTGCCAGACACTGTATTAAGTGCTAGGGATGGCAAGAAAAACACCCACACCAAAAGAGACAGACCAGTGTAGTTATCTTGTTTAGAGAGATTGAAAGGGGTGGCATGGGAAGAAGAGAGTGAGTAGGGGGCTATCTAACCTTTTATTCTTCATGATTTATGTTAAAATTCTGGATATGACAGAATAGCCTTCCCTTCCTAGGTCTGGGTGTATATGGCCACTTGGGAGGGTCAGAGGAAAGAGGCACACCCAGATCCAAGGTTATAGAGTCCTGGAATATCAGAGCTGGGAGAGCCTTTAGGACATGCAATGTCAGAGCTGAGAAGGGCCTTAGAAATCCTTCTTCCTCATTGCCAACCACTGGAATTTATTGTTCTGAGATTCACCAGACATCTGGTGCCAACAAGTTTGAAAATAATCATCTTGCTTCTCCCAGAAAATTTAATTAAATCAGCTCACCGAAGGAACTGCATCTAAAGTGAAATCCTGTGGCTATTTTCAAATATTCTGTAGAAAAGAAATAAAAAACCCCTTTCCTTGGGGTGGCCTAATGGTCCTGCCTGCCTATGGGGGAGCTGGTGCAGAGCTTTCTCTTAACTAAGCCCTGGCATTTTCTGTTTTCCAAAGGAATCAAACCTTGCAAGAGGATTAAAGATGGTATTTGCAGGGCTTCATTTCTAGAGCTGAGGAGATTATGCCCAGAAATTGGCATTTTTGGTAGAAAACTATCAAGGGAGAAAAAAGCAGAGGAAAGGAGTGTAGGTGGCATCCACAGCTAATCAGGATGTTACCATGACCTTCTACAGTAAGTTCAAAAGCAGATCTGAATTTGGAGCCAGAGGACCTGGGTTCAAATTCCAGAATGGCTACTTCCTAAGTGACCTTACCCAAGTCACTTCCCCTCCTTGGGATGGAGGGGTTGCACCACCAAGATCCCTTTTAGATTTAGGTTAATTCCTCACCTTGAATTCCCAATTTGTCTATATAAGCAATTGTTCTACAGTGTAATGCCGCTGCAATTCAGAGGCTACGTCTCCATCTGATAAGTGGTGAGACAGAGTCCTAGAGAGCATTTGTGACTTGCCCAAGGTCACCCACCAACTATGTTGTAGGAGTACGTATGCATGTGGAACTGTTCTTGGTTACTCTTGGACATGCATTTTTGCTTTTCATTGTCCCCCTCACAATGCTTACTCCCACCTTGGTGCTTTCACCCATGCTGTTTTTCCCACCCCTAAAAAGCCCACGTCTTCTCTACCTTCTGAATGTGACCCATAAAAAGCCCATCTCCTTTACCCCACTCCATGCACATGGATTTATCTCTCCTCTGAGCATTTAGTTCACGTGTCATACAGTCTAATCCTTGCTAGCACCCAGAAAATGCTGGAAGGGACTTTAATGGGAGCAGATTCTTGGTGAATCAAGGAGAGGAGCAGGGAGGTGAGTGCTCTATAGTGTCAACAGGGTAGAGATTTAGGAGGCAAAGCCAGAGTACAGACCCATGGTTTAGAAATAGGAGGACTAGGTCTGAGGAAACAGATACAATAAATAGGATTGGACAATAAATAGTATTGGAGATCAAAATCCAGCCAGAACAAGTGTGCTAAGCCACAGCCAGGAACCCCAGGGTGAAGTCAAAGCCAAGTAGGATAGGGGAATCCTTAAGATTCAGGATCCTAGAACAGAGTCACAATGGCAGAGCCTCTGTGGAAAGGAAAGGCTATGAAGGCTCTAAGGATCTGACTGGCCTTGGGATGGTCTCCTTGGCTTCCCACCCCAGGTGTGAAGGTTAACTCCTATGCAGTCCACTTCACAGGGATCAGCCGTCATGATCTGAACTGAGCTGCTGGCCAAGGTGCTGACAGGGCTGCCCGAGAAAATCACTCTCATGCAGGTGTAGGTCATCAGATCAGAGCTCTAAGTCTATGATTAGGATTAGTGACTCTCTCACTCTCTGCATACCAATGGGTCTGCCACAAGATACCACAACTGTCATCCATCTAGTAGCAAGAGGGTGTCTGTAGTCCAACCCCTCATTTTCCAGAGGAGAAAGGTCATGGGATCTCAGACCTAGAGCTGGAAGGAACCTCTCAGATCATCTAGTCCAAATCGCTCATTTTACAGATGAAGAAACTGAGGAGGCTCAGAGAGTTTGTTCCTTGCCCGAGGTCATACAGTATCTCCACACCTCTCCATATTGGTCTCTCTCAGTGCTGTGCATCCTAGGCTGTAAGAACCCTGAAGAACAGGGTCTAATCTAGACCTTGGCTTTGCCCTGTAGAGGGCTCAAAATAACCATACAGAGATAAGCGCCTCCTGATGGTGATGATGGTAGAGGCAACATTGAGACTTGAGACCCACTGTCACTAATCCTAGCCCCAATTCCAAAGTATTGCTTCCTAAACGTTCTCAGTTCCATTCAGTAAGCATTCCCTATCTACTCTTAGTTGAAAGCGACCTTTTGGGGAAGTAATATGCTGAGAGCTGTTCATTCTCTTCACCTCAATGAATCCCCTACTAGAAGGATTCCCTAAAGAGTTTATTAAGGTGTGGAAAAAATCAGTGGTAGCAGGATATCCACAGCCGATTTTCTTTTGTTAACAGCAAAACATTGGAAACAACCTGCATGCTGGTGATTGGGAAATGGCTGGAGAAATTGTGACATATGGACTAGAATGATATTACCCACAGAGGACATGGTGACTAGAAAGAAGACAAAGAAATATGGGAAGACATGTGAAGTGGTGCAGAGGGAGGAAATCAGCACAGCCTCATATAAATAATATGCCAGGAATAAATAATAATAACAATAATAACCACATTTCATAGCATCTGGCCTTGGCATCTTTTTTGCATTTATCATAGGATCATGTCCAAATTCATGGACATAGAAATGGAAAGGACCTCAAAGACTATCTGGATCAATCCCTCATTTACAGATGAAGAAACTGAGGCCCAGTGAGGCAAAGAGACTTGTCCAAGGTCACTCAGCAGCAGATGGAGGATTTGAACCCATACTTTCCAAACTTAGAACCAAGGCTCTTTTCCCTAAACTACATTGTCACCCCATCACACACTCCCCCTTGTATAACAGTGATGTGCATGTTTGTTCCTCTCTTCCATTTGATTGTAAATTCCCAATAGTCTTACAGAAACTTTTCTGGTCTTTGGGACTTGGGCTTTCTCGCAATAGAATGCTTCTGGTTTAGACATGCCTTTTCCTCCAGCACGGTCCTCAACCCACTTCTGGGATTTCTCCTTTGCCCATTAGCATCCTTCCCTGTGGCCTCCCTGACTGTGGCATCAGAGGAGGGACATCAGACTAGTCTGAATCAGTCAACATGCATTCATTGTGCTAACACTGAGTCCATTTCTCCCTCTAACACCCATGGTCTTGTCCCGTGGCCACCCAGGAGTTGGGATGTTGTAGTATGCATGTGGAGGTGGGATGTGTTGGCTTCACCCCTGGTCTTGCTGACCCTATTACAGAGGCTTGGTGACCTGCCAGAAGGTTTGTGGGCCAGATTCTGAGATAAAATCTACATTGGAGGCAGTTTCAGAAGACTTTACCATTAGAGGCTGACTTCTATAACCCAAAGGGAAGTATGAGTATAGTCATAGCATATAAGATGGTTAGGAGGAGAGAAAGCTGAAACACCATACATGGCCCCTTGGTGTTCCCCTTCATGGGAGGAGTCCTCAGAGAGACACTGAAACAAACACCCTGGGAGTCCAAATTGTGTGGATTTCCAAGCCCAGAGTCTTATCTGTATCCATGGGTCTACCTAGAAGGGACAGGCAAAGTCTGTCCACATACCTAGCCTACACTTTCTTCACTCACATGCCCACATTTTCCTCACTCTCTGCATACCAATGGGTCTGCCACAAGATACCACAACTGTCATCCATCTAGTAGCAAGCAGGAGGGTTCTTTAATTTCTCCCCATTACATTCAGCTCCACCTGCTTCATCCATCACGGTAGCCCAACACAGTTACTCTGGCAGTGGTTTGGTGCTGTCCTTTGCCAAAGGACAGATCTGGTTAGTGGCTCCCATCTTCACCATTACCCCTGGCCATGGTCCTGACTGCCTGCTTCTAGGTCAGTCCCTGGCAGATTGATAATTTGGATAAGAGCTGGCCCTCAGGCTACTCAGTCATTACACTTCTATTTGAGATATGGCATTCCGAGGCCTTAGCTGTACCCAACTGTAAATGGAGTTGAAGGAGGGGAACTTTATTAAGGCCAGCCATCCCAGGCTCACTCTTTCCTTGTGTTTTCTGTGGCACCGAGCCCAGGACTACATGCACTGTAGGTGCTCTGTAAATACTTGTGGATGGATTGGTAGATGAGTCACCATGGCCCCGAGGAGTGAAATGGAAAATGTTCTGAACCTTGTACCTGCAGAAATGCAATCAGCAGCAGCTTCTGCCACTCACCAGGAGAGTCAGGGTGTTTTTGCTGAAAGGAAAAGAGAGGAGAGAGAAAGGGAAAGGGAGAGAGAGAGAGGGAGAGAGAAAAAGAGAGAAGAATGGAGGAGGGAGGGACAGAGGATGTAAGAGTGGGTAGAGGAGAGGGAAGAAAACAGAGAGAGACAGGAAAAGAGGAAAGGAAGGAGAGAGAGGTAGAGAGAAAAGGAGGAGGGAAAGAAGATAGAGAAAGATAGAGAGGGAGGGAGGGAGATAAGGGGAGAAAGGCAGGGAATAAGAGAGGGAGAAAAAGAAGAAGGATGGCCATGAGGGAGAGAAAGACAGGGGTAAAAGGATAGAAGAAGAATGTGTAGGAGAGGAGGAGGAAGAGAGAGAAAATGTGTGAGAGAGGGAAACAGAGAGGGAGAAAAAGGAACACTGGGGGAAGAAGGGAAGAGAGGGAGAAGAAGGGGAGAGTGTTTCCTTTCTCTTTCTTTCTGGAGGCATGGATATGTCTATGTGTAAGTAGTGTGTGTGTGTGTGTGTGTGTGTGTGTGTGTGTGTGTGTGAGTGAGAGAGAGAGAGAGAGAGAGATCTGCATACATCTGTGTGTGTGTGTGTGTGGATGTGGATTATACATGCATGTTTCTATGTCTGTATAGAAGGGGAGGATGCTGCAGGGAACATCAAGTCCTTAGCTTTTACACTGAGCATCCTCTCTAGGAAAGGTTCTGTGGGACTTAAGGTGGGAGTCATGGGAGTGAGCCTCACACTGTGGTGATCTTTGCTGAGGGAATTGATTGAATAAAAGGCAAGAAGGTAAAGGTCCCAATCCACCTGAAATATTGCAGGATTAAAGCCCTAGGGGGAACACAGGGATTTCTGAAAGGAGGAGGAAGGAGCTTGGGACTTGGATCCAGGAGACACTGATTCTAGTTCTGGCTCTTAGATTTGCTAGTTGTAAACTCGGAGGCAAGAGTTTTATTTCTTGGACCCTCAGTTTTCTCTTTTGTAAAATGGGGAGAGTAATGTTATCTGCCTGACAAGGTGCCACACTGAGGAAAATGCTTTGAAAACCTTAAAGCTTTTGGGTACTATGAGATGATATTTTTATTCATTCAACAGCTCAATTTTACAGAAGAGGAAAGTGAGGCCTAGAGAAGGGAAAGGATTTAGAAAAGGGATTGCCCGGGCTGGGAGGGAACTTGGAATAGGGAAGGTCAAAGCTGAGAGGGGCTTCAGAACAGGGAGTGTAAGAGCTGGAAAAGTTTTAGAACAGGCAGAAGGGCCCTTAGAACAGGGAACGTCAGAGTTGGAGGGGCCTTGGAAGTCATTTAGCTCAATTTTTCCAATTTACAAATGAAGAAATTAAGACCCAGAAAGGGTGAGTGATCTACCAATGGTCCCATAGGAATCAGGGAAAAGTCCAGCCTCCATCTCAGGGTCCCAATGTAGTCCTCCCTCTAGAATACCGTGATGCCTGGAGGAAATAAGATCATTTTCTTTCTTCCTACCCATCCCTTCCAAAATCACCAGATGTTATCTTTTGTAGCTAATCTAGCTAACTATTTATTTTTTTTTTTTGGTAATAAGCAGTAAAAAGCCCATAATCCCCAAAGAGAAAATGTGTCGTAGATGAGGCCCAAGCACATCCTAAGCTCCTCCCTCCATCTGTCTACACTAAGTTTTTGGCATCAGAATGTTTGCAGCCCAAAGCTGGCCTCACTTACATGAAACACTAAATTCTTCCCAGAGGGTAACCTTGAATCTTCATACCCACGAAGCTTCACAAACAAAAGTAGAGACTAACACCTGCCATACCCCAGGGAGGTGCCATGCTTGGGTCCAGGTGCAGCAGGCTAGACTACACACCATCCAACCTCTTCCAGCTCCAGACAAGGCAACGGTATCATCAGACAGAGGGTGACCAGAGAAAGTGATGGGTAGGTCATGGAATGAGATGGAGGGATGACAAATGGATGGCCCTAATTTTCCACTGGTGTCCATGCAATGTCAGGAAGTCCAAAGGAGGGATTCTAGCCTGCTGGACTGACTTTTGTGGGGAATTTATGGAAAGAGACATATAGGATGACATGGTGTCTGATAGGTTCTAGTCTGTACCATGGGGGGGGCATATGCCCATCAAAGAGATTGAAACACTGAATCCAGCCTTTTAAATGACTTCCTGATGTTGTTTAATTTCATAGACCCAGAGCTGTAAAGAAGTTTGGAGATCATCTAGTGCCACCCTCTCACTTTACACATGGGGAAACTGAGGCCCAAAGTGGTGTAGTGAATTTCCCACAATCCCACAGAGCCAGGATTTGAACCAAAGTCCTCTAAATCCAGGGCCATCACACCAGATGATCAAATTTGACCAACTGAGATGATGTTTATAAAGCACTTAGCCTGGTGCATGGAACATAGTAGGTGTTTAATAAATGTTGGCTCCCTCCCCTCCTTGACTGGATGGATCAGACCTAGGATCACAGAATCTCAGAGCTGAAAGGGACTTCAGAGGCCATCTAGTCTAGCACTTACCCAGAATCCCCTCCATGATATCCCCAATAAGTAGTTGTCCAACATCCACTTGAAGACTTCCAATGACAGGAAATTCACTACTTTTGTAGGCACTAACCCCTCTTTTGGATAGCTCCAGTTGTTAGGAAATTCTACCCTGAGCCCTTCAACTGAAAGTGATCTCTTCCTCTTCAAGTTTCTTAAAGCAAATTCCTCTTTTTCCCACACTCCAGTTTATCAATGTCCTTCCTAAAAACCCAGTGCCACAAAGTAAATACAATAGCTTACATGGGGTATGACTAGGGCAAATGAGGATGTGCTTATCACCTCTCTTATTCTGTACACTCTACCTCTTTTCAATGCAATCCAAAATTCCATTAATTTTATTGGCCACCATATTGCATTGACTCATAGTTAGCTCCTGATTATGGAAATTCTAACTCTACCTTCCTCCATTCTGTCCTGTGTAACATTTTTTTTTCTGCTTCAATGAATGAATGCTCATGCCTCTTTGTCATTGCACAATTTGGAATCAACTACCATGTTCTACTCACTTACCTGAGTTCTCCTTATCTTTGAAGTCCCAACCCATGACTTCTCAATGCAGCAAATTCCACTTTGGGGTAGCTCTAATTGACAGGAAGTTCTTCCCTGATCATTCCAGCTGAAAGAGACTTTCATCTGAAGATCTTTCCTTGAGTTCACCAGACTTCTTGCCTTCAAATTTCCATCATGCAACTTCTTATAATGGAAAGAACCATGGATTTGGAGGAAAGCCTAGACCTGCATCCAGGGTCATAAGATCACAGATTTAGAGTTGGACACCCCTATAGTGGTCCAAACATCCAAACCTCTAATTTTATGGATAAAGAAACAGAAGCCTATAAAGGGAAATGGGCTTCTGAAAGGTCCCCCAGATCATAAATAGCTTGTTTCCCAAATTCTCTGACTCCAAACTCAGTGATCTTTTCCCCTCCTTTTCCTTTCTCTGTGTGACTTTGGACATGTCATTCAACCACGTTTGACTTCAATTTGTTTCTTTTTAGCTCTAAATCCTGTGATCTCTTATTAGCTTTCCATCTCTTCTCTCTTAGACTACAAATTTCTTGAGGACAGGACTGTGTCTCTTTATCCTGAACATTGCTGAATGTGGTGCTTGAAGGCATAGGCCAGTGCTCAGTAAGTGTTTAGTAAATAAATGAACCAATCAACAAACAATCAGTTCATCAACAAGCATTAATTAAGCACCTACTATGTACCAGTACCACTGTGCTAAATATTGGCGATACAAAACCAAAAAACTCCTTACCCTCATGGAGCTTACATTATATCAGGGTAGATAACATGGCACTCATATATAGGTACACACAAAACAGATACAAGGTAACTTTAGGGGCAAAGTTATGAATTTGTATTTATGAGATTCTGGTACAGTTGTCATAGGATAGAAAACTTGAAAATCTTCCCTTCAAACTTCTTAATTTGTTAGAGGAGGAAACTGAGGCTCTTGGTGTTGGTAAATTCAGATTGATTACATAGCACATTAATGAAACACCTGGGACTTAAACCTAGGTCCCCCGATTCTAAATCAAATGCTCTTTCCACTTCTCCCCCACACTACCATGTTGGTTTCAGTTGGTGTTGTTTATCTTGGGTTCTAAGTCCTTGAAGAGCAGGGTCTAGACCTTTACTATGCCTTGTAGAGACAAGGATTTTTTTTTTTTGGTGAGGCAATTGGTGACTTGCCTCAAGCATCTGAGTTTGGATTTGAACTCAGGTCTTCCTGACTCCAGGGCCCGTGCTCTATCCACTGCACCACCTAGCTGCCCCCACCCCCACCCAAGACAAGCATCTTCTGATGTGATGAGGGCCGGGGAAGAATCACTGAGGCTTGAGACTTACTCTTACTTACTTGGGGTTTTATTGTTGGAGGGTCGCTGACAAACCAGAGGAGAGTTAGCAAGATTGGAGAGGGACTGGAGATCATGCCATAAGATGACTAGTTGAAGTAACTGGGGGTATTTCACCTAGAAGAGAGAAGATGAGGAGGGGATGGGGAATTACCCTCAAATATTAGAGTTTCTATTAAGAGAAAGAGGGATCAGATACTCTGTTTGGCTGCATAGATTTAAGAAGTAATGGGTGGAAGATAAGGCAGATTTTTCTCAATATAAAGAACTTCATCATAAGGAAAGCTGTCCCATGATGTGATGTGTTATCCTACAAAACAACAATCTCTTTCAATAGTAAAATTCTGTGAATCTTTGTTTGTCTTCAGAAGTGACACAGCCTACAAATCCTGCTCTAAGGAAGCCTTCCCCAGTGCCCATTTTCAGAATCAGCCAAAATCATCCAGCCAGTTGGATGGGAAATAAAGGAGAGAGGGAAGGCTTCTGTCAACCCCACCTTCACTTCAGGGTCCTCCCTGGCCTCCATGGTCCCTTCACTAGTTGATACCCAAAAACTCCAAAGCTTCCAAATTTTGGACCAAGTAACATTTACTTTCCAATGAATATAAGGATAAACTAAGGCTACCCTCTCTTTCCCCTATTATTTGATGTAATTCTATTGCAAGAAATGCTTGCAATAGGAATAATACAACAAAAATAAATTGAAGGTATAAACAAGGAGACAATATTATAAGCATTTGAAGATGGCATGATAATTTACTTAGAAAATCCCAAGGAATCAGCAAAGATACCAACCAAGATGATTACTGGCTTCAGTAAGTTATGGAACAGAATTTATATAGCCTCTATTGTGTGCAAATGGAACAAACTCCTACTGTGTGCCAGGCACTGTGTTAAGTGCTTTTTTTTTTAACAAATATTATCTCATTTAATCCTTATGACAACTCTGAGAGGTAGGTGCTATTATGATCCCCACTTTACATTTGAGGAAACTGAGGCAGAGGTTAAGTGACTTGCTCAGGTTCACCCTGTTAGTAAGTGCCTGAGGCAGGATTTGAACTTGGGTCTGCACACAAGTTTTCCTCCATGTTTGGTTTACTAGTTGTGTCAGCGTTTAAGTAGAGAAGATCATTGGAGTGGTTTGCAAACACTTAGAAAAAGAAGCAAGAAGCAATAGCTATGGCAGCTAGGGGGCACAGAGCCCTGGGCTTGGAGTCAGTACAATGTGAGTTCAAATCCTGCCTCAGACATTTTCTAGCTGTGTAACCCTAGGCAAATCACTTAACCTCTGTCGGTCTCCGATTCCTCAACTATAAAACATTACTAATAATAGTACCTCCCTCTCAGGGTTATTGTGAGGATCAAATAAGATGACATGTAAAATGCTTTGCAAACCTTTTATAGTGTTATTGAAGTGCCAGCTATGATAATGTGCTTTATCAGGGAGAGCTAATGCTAGTTTAAAATAATTTCCTTCTTTTGACAAGCTGGAAGATCATGGGGAAATCCACAAATATAGTTAGCCTAGATTTCAGCAAGTCATTTGATGAAGTCTCTCCTGATATCCTTATGAAAAAGGCAAATAGCTGTGGGCTGAAAGATTGCGCGATTGGGGGGATAGAATGATCGGAACTAAAGAGTCTTGATTCATTCAGCAATATCAGCCTGGGGGAGGTCCCTAGTGGAGTGCCCCAGGGATCTATCTGCCTTTAGCTCTGTTCTGTAACTTCTTTTCCTAGTGACTTAGATGAAGGTGCAGATAGCATGCTTATCAACTCTACAGATGACATAATGCTGGGAGGGAAAGTTAATATGTTGGAGGACAGAATGTGGATCCCAAAAGAGCTAAATAGGTTGAAATATTGAATCAAATCTGATGAAATAAAATCAAGTAGGTAAAAACCAGCATTCTACAAAATCATCTATACAATTACAGGATGCCAGATTTAGAGCCAGGAAAGACCTTAGAGTCCCCATCTAGTCTCATACTACAGATGAAGAAATTGAATTCTAGAGTGTTGAAGATGACTAGATCAATTTGTGTGAAAAAATTCCGGAGCGCTGGTGGATTTGACCTCAATCTGCTTCCACAGGGCACCATGCCAGTCACAAAGTGCTAAGCTGCATTTGTGTTCAACGTCAATGCCCTGAGGGATGGAGGTGATTGTCTTGCTGCCTTCTGCAGTCTCTGCTCAGACCACATCCAGAGGATTTTCTCCAGTTTGGGCATCATCCTTAGGAAGACATTGACAAGTGGGAGTGTGTCCAGCAGAGGGCATGCTCGATGGTAGGGTACTGGAGACTGCCAGATGAAGGTCTCTTGGGGAAACTGAGGCTGCTTAGCCTGGAAAGCAGACAATTTTGGGGGATGTGGTTGTGACCTTCAACAACCTGAGAGGCTTTCATGGAGAAGAGGGACCAGATCAATTCTTTCTGCTTCCAGAGGCTAGATCCAGGGGCATTAGAGAGGAGGTACATGGAAGCAAATTTTGGACCATTGTAAGGGAGATGATGAACAAAAGAGGGGGCCACTGTGTGGCCACAAAGGTTTGGGTTGGGGGGCCACCCTCTACCCTGACTTGTAGCACCACAAGACCTGGCAGAGTTAGAACCATTGGAGCACACTTACTAGCTGGGTCTCAGCCTGCCTGATATGCAAGAGAGAGAGAATCAAAAGGTTATGATGCTAGAGAGAGGAGATGGGGAGAGCTGGTGGTGGGCCCTGTTTCCCAGCGCTAGTCCATGTGACTTCACAGCTCACTTGCAAGGTAGTGAACTGTCCATTATTGGAGGTATTCAAGTGGAGGTTATGTAATCCTTGCTTGTCATGGCTGCTGCAGAAAGAATGAACTCTTTAGGTGGTGGTGGTGGGGGGGGTTAATCTCAATAGTTTCTAAGGTCCCTTCCAAACCTCAAAATCTCAGACTCTGTAATAGCCAAATCATTCCACGGACTCAGCATTTATTTTGTATTTACTTGTCTGTATACATGTTTTTTCCTTCCAAAGGAAGGGAAGCTCCCTGAAGGCAGATGCTTCTTTCTCTTTGTAGCCCTAGTTTGAATTCCTTGCCTGGCACATAGTAAGTCCTTAATATGTGCTTGTTGAATTGAATTAATTCAATTGAATGGGCTAAAATGACCAAAAGAATACTGAGATGGATAATTGTAATCCCTTGTGTTGGGATCATTCAGGGCCTTTTCCTTGGGCTCATGAGAAGCTCCAAGATGACAGGAATCATTTAAGGTCAGGAGTGACTAAGGCAAAATCATTCCCCTAAATGGTCACAGAATCTCAGACCTGGACCAGGGAACTCAGTGACCAGAGTTAGTCCAACCCCCACCCAAGAGGAATCCCCATTCTAACTCAAAGGGGCAGGCTTCCAACAATCCCCACTCTAATACCCTGACAAGCGGCCATCCAGCCTCTCCTTGAAGATCTCCAAGGACAAGGATACTGCTGTGCCCTGGATGCTCATTCTACTTTAGGACAGCTCCGAGTCCAAACTGCCAATTATGGGGTCCCTGTCCCTCTGAGCTAAAGGAATTAATCTCTCATAATCACAGTGATTCTGTCTCCTTGGAACACCAGAATCTTATCCTCCCAGAAGCCCCCCAGAATCACTCTTACTGTTGCTTGGGAACAGATGGCTCTAGGCTTTTTATTTATTTTTTTAGACCACAGGCAGCTGGTAAGAGAACAGATTGTCTAGAGAAAGCATCCCCCCTCCTTCCCTTGCCTGCCCCTCTTGGCAGGTGATTAAATTTCTCACACAGTATGGAGCCTGTATTCTTTATAAGACTTCAGCACGATAGGGGAGCCCTGGAAACTTCTTGTCAGGGAGCTCACTGACACACCCTTCAACATGACAGTTGTACCAAAAGACAAGTTGTATGCTTAATCATCCCTAGCTGACTTCACTTGCCGGGCTCATGTTGCACGGCTGCTTGACTTTTGTCTTTGTCTCTTCAATGTGCACACAGTTGATGTTTAATCAATGCTTATCAAATAGATTTGAATTGAATCGAATAAGCAGAATTGGATTTGAATCCACAGAATTACTCAATCAATTGGTAAGTATTTATTAAGTCCTTACTATGTGCTAGACACAAAGAAAAAGCAAAGCCAGTCCCTGCCTTCAAGGTGCTTTCATTCTAAGGGGAGAGACAACATGTATGTATGTATGTATATGTGTATGTATGCATGTATTGAGGAAATTGAGTGAACCCCACTGACTCCATCTTGGGATTCAAAGCTGGAGCTAGCTCAGTTTCCTTTCTATTTGATTACGCAATTTGTGTCTAGTGAGAAAACTTTATTCAATTATGAGAATTATGAGAAAGCTTTATTGCATTGTTTGAACCTATCTCTGTGTGGCTGGGAAGCTGCACCACCTCTACCTGTTGACCTAAGGGCCTAGGTTAAGCTGGTCAGAAACCAGTCAGATCTGAAGATGAATGCAAGGGGTTTTCTCACAATGATACATCTCAAACAATTCCTATGTCTTATCTGGAAACTGGCCCCATACACATCAGTCAGTTATTGTTTCCATGTTCCTTTGATTGAATATAGACACTTGGGGGAAGGGGAACATCTTTTTTTTCTGGTTTCAGGGAATTGCACCTGTTTACTCTCCCCCTCCCAAGTTGGAAAGTTTTTAATCTTTCCTTCAATTAGAAATCAGATTGCCTCATCTTGTATCCTGGTTTATATCCTGCTAATTATTTGCTTTTAATGCATAAAAATCTGTCTCTCCCCATATTTGGGGTCCATTGCCAAGCTGGGAAGGCCCAGCCCTAATTTGTTATGCCATTTGCATCCATACCTTAATAATTTGATATGCTGGGAAACTAAAACCTTTGTTTCTTTAGTCATTTCAGATTCACTTGCCACAGCATGTGTGTGTGTGCATATATATATGTATATATATATACGCACACGTGTACATGTATATATATATATATATACACACACATATATAGTATATATATATACATATAAGACATTCAGAACAGATGAAAGAGGACTTTGGAGAAGAAGGCTGTAGTAATAGAATGTCAGGAGGACTTCACCCTCATTATCTCCAAAAGAATATAAACTCCCTGAGGGCAGGGACTGCTTTGTTTTTGTCTTTATACTCCCAGCACCTAAGACAACTACAGCTGGTACAATGTGGAAATGCTTTTGCATATATCCTTAAAAGTGTTTAAATTCAGAATCGAAAGACTCCAGAGGAGTAGATACTTAATACACGTTTGCTGGGTTTGTTAAGTCTCATTTGATCCTGATAACAACCCTGTAAGGCAGATATTACTAGAATCATTATCCCTATTTTTATAGGGGAGAAAATAGACTCAGAGAAGGTTAAGGGATTTGTTCATGATCACATAGCTAATGGGTGTAAAAGGTGGGATCCAAACCAGATTTCATCTGATTCCAGGTCTAAGGCTTTTTCTATTCTATAGCAGAGCCTTTGGGAGAATGGGGGTGGGGTGGGGCTCTTGGACTTGAGGTATTGTGGGCATACAGGGAAGAACTGGTTTGGGAGCTCCTGGGGCCTTTGTCAGCGATAACAGTGGGAGTAGGATGAGGGGATCCTTTGTTTGGAAGACATCTGTGACTGTGGAGCCTCTGGGGTGGGGGTGAAGAGACAGAGGAAGGATGTCTAGGGCTGGCCTGAGGCTCTAGGCTCAGGGGAGATCAGGAGATCAGAAAGGGGAACTCCAATTTCCTTCCAGGAGGGCAGCAGAGCCCTGGGTTGGGAGTTAGGACACCTGAGTTAGCACCTGATTCTTGCTCCATCATTTACTAGCTGTGAGACCTGGGTTAAGTCACTCCAAGACACCTTGTGGTGGTGCACAAAGAGCCATGAATTAGCCATTAGAGGATTTGGACTGGATTTTGGCTCTGCCACAAACTAGCTGTGTGACTGAGCCAGTTAATGTAACACTCTGGGTCTACATGATCCTTCCAGTTCTGCTCACTGAGAAAGCAGTGAGTTGGCCAAGTGAATAGAGCCCTGAAGTTTGAGCAAGAGGACCTCGTTCACCCCCCAGTTCACTAAATCACTCCAAGGTCTTTTCAACTCTAAGGGTTTTTGATTCTTAGTCGGTGGAAGAAATATTTTCTTGACCTTGTTAAGTTCCTCTTGGTGTTCCCCAGAGGCAGCATGCCCCTGAGTTTCCAGACAGGTTCAGAGTGATGTAAAATAGCCTCTGGTCTCTTGGGAAGTAAGCTCTGTCTCAGGTAAGAATCCTTTTGGTTTGGGAGAGGAAAAGTTTCTGTGTTCTCTCCCAGGTTGGGAGTCCTCCCCTCTGGACTTTCCCTCTTTATTGCTCTCTTGGACCCAGAGTTTTGGCCCCTGGATAATTGATTGAGTTAACGGATCTTGGTAAGATTAGGGTTCAGAGGGTTAAGAAGACAGTCCTGGTTCCCAGGGTTGGGCCAAGGTTGAACTTTCTCACTGGGCTGTAGGGACCAGAGCCCTGGAGGCTGCTAAGGGTGGAGCCTGAGGATGTGAGAACCTTGACTTGTGTCTGATATACACACTTAGTCTGTCCCAGCCTGGGCAGATGTTTTGGTCCAATCTTGCCATACATGGATATTGGCTTCATCTGAGAATGTTCTTGACTGAATGACCTTCAGAAATGTCTCACTGGGGCCTCTGAACCAACCCTTAATAGTAAAACCAATGCCTGACACCCAGTAGGTGCTTACAAAGTGTTTGCTGAGCAGATGAATGAATGAGGGAATAAATAGACGAATAAATGAATGATTGAATGATTGAATGCCACATGGGAATAAGCCGAAGTAATTGAGGGTCATTGTGAGAAAATACTTAGGGGCATATGCAAAGATCAAATATCTAAATGAAGGACAGAACTTCTTTCCATGACATAAGAGCACTTTTCCAGAGGAGGACAGTGTCCCCCTCTGATGCCACAGCATCATGGTGCTGGAGGGGACCAGATAGATTTCAGCCCAAAGGAGAGGTTTTCTTACAATTGGAGCTGTACAACAAAGGAGTGAATTTCCTTGGGAAGTAGTGGGGTCCTGGTACCTGGTAATCATAGGATGATCTATTCAGAGTTGAGAGAGACTCTAGATTATCTATGGTCCAACCTCATTTTACCGGTGAGGAAACTGAACCCCACAAAGGGGACACGACCTGCCCATAGTCAAGTGGCCAGGCTGGGATTCAAACTTAGGCCCAGCCACTCTGCTACATTGAACTGCTCTGAGCTCACTTTCCTCATTTGCATGTCCTTATACTATGGCCCTCAGGGTGCTAGGCTCAAGTTTTCTGCTGGCATTTCTGATTCTTCATTTTCCACATGTGACATCTGAGTAGACCTGAACCTTCCTGCTGTGCTCTGTCCTCAAATCTTAGGAGAGGAGAGGAGAGACTCTTGGAGTAAATGACTCAACCCCCTCCTCCCGCTCCTGGCCCCTTCCCCTCTTCTGGTGGGGAGGACTCTCACTGGGAAGCATTTCTGAAGGATGCTCTTAAGGATGGGACTGTGGGGAAATTTCAGCTACCCTAGAGAGCTCTGTGAGACCAAAGGCTGAGGTCAGAGCTGGAAATGCCCTTCTTATCCACCACTGATTTCATTCCCCATGGCAGACACTCCAGGTAAAACTTGGAGGACCATTTTACTAACTGGAATGAATAAAATTCCAATAATAATGATAGGGATTGGACCTGTGATTTCATTGGTATAAGGAGCTCCCAGGAAAAGAAACTCTACCAATGCAGGTCAGTACCTTCTCTGCCCTATGTGGTCCAGGTTAAGTGACCTGGCCAGGGTCATGCAGCCAGGATGTGTTAAAGGGAGAACTTGAATCCAGGGCTTCCTGGATTCAAAGCTAGCTCTCTATTTGCTGTCTTTCACCATAGCTACTACTTAATTGCTCATCCTCAGTGAAGTGCCCAGGACCTGGGTGTTCCCGAAAGCCTGTGAGAGTGACATCCTTAACCCTAGGTAGCCAGGTGACATAGTAGGTGGAGTGCTGGACCTGGAATCAAGAACACCTGGGTTTGAGTCCTGCCTCAGACACTTCCAACTCTCCCTTCACTTTGTCCTGTTGGCCAGGCCATTTCTGCTCACCGGCCCTGGAGCTGAGGAATCTCTGACGCCTCAGGGTGGGTGGAATGATGATAATATGACTCCATTTTCTTTCTGTTTTCTCTATGCAAGAAAAGGATCTTCTGGAAATGGTGAAACAAGGGGGCTAATTAGAAGTTAATACCCCAAACAAGAGGAGGCTTAGAGAGGCTGTGTCACTTATTACCTATGGGGCTTTAACTCCCCACCCCCACCCCAGGGCCTCTGTTTCCTTATGTGTAAAATGAAGGGGTTGGGCGAGATGGCCTCTCAGCTCCCTCCTTCTCTAGATCCAGGACCTGCTGCTTCCCGATCTGCAAGGACCTTTGTGGGCTGAGTCTTAGGAGACGCCATCCTTCCAGAGAGAGCCGGCTGTTCACAGCTGTCAGCTGTAAGGAGACCGCAGAGGGCCCAGGGCATCACACAAACCTCTCTAGGATTTCCTTTTGTCCTGTCTCAGGCTCTCTGCTTTAAGCTCTTCTGTTGTCTCTAATCTCTTTATTGGGAGGTGAAGCCTGCCAGATGGGGAGAAGAAAAGAGGAGAGGGGGTGGTGGTTGGGAGGATGGGAAAGGAGGGGGAAAATCATGGACTCTCTCCCTTCCTCTCTTGTGTTATCAGGCTCCCCTCAGGCTCAGTACAGGACCAGGGACTTAGGGATAGGGATCCTAGAATATTGGCATCATAGGATATTGTAGTAGACAGAGCACCCAACTTAGAGCTCAGAAAGTCTGGGTTCAAATCCTGATTCTGATACTTAACAGTCTTATGACCTTGGGTAAGACATTTAAGTTCTCTGGGCATCAGTTACCTCATCTGTAAAAGAAAGGGGTTGGGGAAGTTGTTTTATTTGACTTTACATTTTTATTAAGGGAGTTTTTCTCCCCTTCTCTATTCCTCTTCTTTATTTCCCTTCCCTTCCTTATTCTTCCCTTCCCTTTTCTTTTTTTTCCCTTTCTTTTTTTTCTCAGAGGGAGAGAAAATGAATGCTTGTTAATTGAGCAAAGAATTGATTAAAATGTGTAAAATGAGGTGGTTGAATCAGATGACCTCGAAGGTCCCTTCAGCTGTCCAGTTTTGATGCTATGCCCCAAGCTGAACAATTCTCCCACCCCTCCAATATTTCTAGCACATTTGTTAGAAGCCAGTGGCCCAGTGGGTGAAGCATTGACCTCAAGTCAGGGATTGTGGGCTCCTGATTCCCATCTGAGGTAGTTTTGTGTCCTCAAAAATCCTCCCCATTCCTGAGTCACTAGGGAAAAATGCCTGATTTTACTTCCAGAGCCTCCAACAGTGCTTGACACAATAGGAGCTTAATATATGCCTATTGATCGATTGATTGGCTAATCGTTGGAGTTTTAGGGGAAACACAGTCTGGCAAGAGAGAGAGACATCAGCCTGTGGTTATTGAAAGAGTGTTGGACACTGTGTAATGATCAGCTATGATGGACTTCACTCTTCTCAGCAATACCATGATCCCAGACAATTCCAAAAGGTCCATGATAGAAAATGCTGTCCACATCCAGAGAAAGAACTATGGAGTCTAAATGCAGATCGAAGCCAACTGTTTTCACTTTTTTTTGTTGTATTTTTCCCCTTGTGGTTTTTTCCCTTTGTTTTGATTCTTCTTTCACAACACGACTAATGCAGAAATATGTTTAACATGATTGTACATGTATAACCTATATCAGATTGCTTGCTGTCTTGGGGAGAGGGGAAGGAAGGGAGTGAGGAGGAAAAACTGGAACTCAAAATTTTACAGGAGTGAATGTTGAAAACTATCTTTACAAGTAATTGGGAAAAATAAACTATGAATAAGAGCAAAAAAATAGAGTGTTGGACCTGGAGTCAGAAGTCCCCAGTTCAAATCCTGGCTCTCCCAGTTACTAGCCGCATAAGTAACCCTGAAAAGACTACTTCATCTTTCTGAACCTCTGCTTCCGTATCTGCAAAGTGAAGACAAGAATGCTGATGCTCGCCCATCTTCAGTGGGTCTTGTGAGGTGAGCATGTAGCGAAGCTTCAGGGGCTGTTGAGGACAGAGCATTCCTAACCAGCTCTGCCAGGGTGGGGGAAAGCTGCCTTGGGAGCACTGGTAACACAGCTGCCTTATCACCAGTAACAGTAGCTAGCATTTCTAGACAGCTTTAAGATTTGCAAAGCACTTTGCAAATATTACTTCAGGTAACTCCCAACAGTCTTGGGGATAACCTTGCTACTCTCCCCATTTTGTGGGTGAGGAAACTGAGGCAGGCAGTGGCTAAGTGACTTGTTTAAGATCACATGGTGAACTCAGGTCTTTTTGGCTCCAAGGCAAGCTCTCTATCCACTATACCACACTGTCTCTCACCTAAGAGAGGGATGAGAAGGAGGGGAAAAGGAGAGAAAGGGATGAAAGGGGAGTGAGGGAGAGAGGGGGAAGGGCCCACATGTTTCTCTGGAGGGTAGGGAACAGCCAGGGAATGGCATTCCCTGACATAGTCAGGCCTGTGAGTGGCTGGGGGATCTACATGCGTTGTTAGGACTAACAGTTGCTCACTGCCCAAATCATTTTGTTTTTTTCATTTTATTTTATTTTATTTTTTTGTTGTTGGTTTTTTTTTTTTTTTGGTTAGGCAATGGGGTTAAGTGACTTGCCCAGGGTCACACAGCTAGTAGTGTTATGTGTCTGAGGCCGGATTTGAACTCAGGTCCTTCTGAATCCAGGGCCAGTGCTCTATCCACTGCACCACCTAGCTGCTCCCATTTTCTTCATTTTAACAAAATATTTCCATGTTCTGGTGTGACTACTGCAGATAAGGAGTCGGTCCCACCAGGCATCTGACTGCCCAATCTCTTCTCAGAGTAAACTCAGCCCATGGGGTCATGGGAGCCCTCTGGTATGGTAGTGTGGACTAGTGGAGAGAGCCAGGCCCGAGCTTGAGTTTGGTCTCTGACACTGCCTAGCTGTGTGACCTTGGACAGGTCCCTCCACTTCTATCTTGTCATCTCCAAAACAAGGATGCTGGCCAGCCTCCAGACTTCCTCCCACTGTAAATCCGATCCAGTAGCATCCTTCAAGGCCTTGTGTTCGAGCCTGCTGGGAGAGCTGAGTGGAAAGCTCCCTCCTTCAGACTGGGAAGAAATAGAAGGGTTTTGCCATATGTGGCCTCATACTCTCCCTTCCTTCTGCCTGTGGAAGGCTGGGGCGGGGGAGGAGTGGGACTCTGGGGGGCTGGAAGGAACGTGAGGGACACGTCAGAGCAGCAGGTGCTGAAGGCTGGGGTCAGGGGGCTGGTTTCCATCTGTCCCTCTCCCCTGGTGCCTTCCCCAATCTTGGCAGAGAGGCCCAGGTCTCCCATCCTAAAAAAAGCCTTCTTTTGACCCTTCCACCCCCTCATGCTAGCTCCTTCTCTCCTCCCCTTCACAGCAAGACTTCTAAGAAGATCCATCCGCACTGGGTGCCTCCCTGTCTACACCACCTGTTCTCTCCTCCAAGCTGTCGGGCACCTTTCCTGGGCCAGCCAGGCCATTCTGTGCTTCTCATATCTGTCAAGGGTCCCCCACCCTCTACCAGAAGCCCTGTTCAGTAAGGGGCAGATGGCCACCAGCTCCCAAGGCAGCCACCTTTGTCATGAAGCATTTCCAGACTTTAAGCCTCAACTGGCCTCTTTGGAGCTTTGCCCAGCCCAACCTGGCTCTGTCCACGGGGGCCAAGCAGAGCAAGGTGGCCCTCCCCACCCATAGGAGCCCCGGCTTCCCTTCTTCCTCTTCTCTCTCCTGGCTGGGTACCCCCTGGGCTCTTGGAGTCATCTCTAATTGTCCATGGATCTGTGTCTGCATTTGCTGGAGGGAGGAGACACAACAGAGGAGTAGAGCAGCCAGCAGCCCTGCCCTCCTGGGGTTTACATTTCATAGAGTTGGGTATCAGGGGAATAAGAGATTTTCTGTAGCCTGGTACAGGAGCCCTCTGATTGTAACGGACCCTAGAAGGGACTCAGCTTTGAATCATGTGTCCAGCCCTAACTAGCTCTGTATCCTTGGGCCAGTCATTTACCACCCTGGAGCCCTGGAGTCCTCATGTATAACACAGGAACTTGGACTTTCTTCAGAAGGTAACAAAGAGCCACGCAAAGTCCTTGAGCTGAAGAGGGACACATTCGCTGTCTGGCATTAGAAGATTGCTTGGTCACTCAAGTCACAGTCTCAGACTATTCCAGCAGGTTTTTATGCCCATTTGCTTTTGGTCTGCTCAGAATCTGGACCATCCAGATATCCACGCGGACACAATTAACAAAGTATAATGCTTTTCCTTACATTTCCATTACATTTGGTATACTATTAGCAGAACCACTGCTCAGTCTATTAAGATCCC
>NW_020950172.1:7782132-7789395 GCF_900497805.2 Vombatus ursinus | reverse complement strand
CACTCACCCATCCATCCATCCCTCCACTCATCCATCTATCCATCCCTCCCTTTCTCCCTCCATGGATCCGTCCACTCATTCATCCATCCCTCCCTCCACCCATCCCTCATCCATCAGGGTGAGGCATGTGAGGATTGGTTGAGGGAACTGGGGATGAGAATTCTTGCAGAAAAGAAGATGAAGGATGAATGGATGGCCACAGATTTCATAGCTAAAAATCATCAGATCATAGATTTGGAGCCAGAAGTTCAACCCCTCATTTTACAGATGAAGAAACTGAGGATAAGAACAATTAAATGACTTGTCCATGGTCACACAGCTAGTAAGCTTCTGAAACAAGGTTGAAATTCAGTTCTTTTTGAACCTAGGTCCATCATTCTATCGACTATGTCATCTACCTCAGTGGATAAAGTTTAAGACTTGGAGTCAGGAAGACCTGAGTTCAAAACCTGCCCATGGCGCTTACTGTGTGATCCAGGACAAGTCACTTAACCTCCATCTGACTCATTTTCTTCATCTGTAAAATGAGGATAATAACAGCACCTCCCTTACAGAGAAAATCAAGTGAAATGATAGATTTAAAGTGCTTTGTGATTCTACATAAATGCTTGATGCTGCTGAAGTATCTGAAGGACTATTTTGGAGAAGAATGTTTAAATCCATTGTATGTGACCCCAGAAAGAAAGACTAGAAGCAGATGTGCCTGTGTGTGAGGGGGGAGAACTGCAGACAGGCAGATTTAGAATTGAGAGGAGAAACTTCTCAATAATGATTCCTGTTCAGAGGCAGAATGGCTTCCACTGAGGTAGGGAGTTCCCCATTCCTGGAAGTCTTTAACCAGAGCCCGGATGAACACCAGTTGGTTGCACTGTTCAGGGGATGCCTATCCAGGTACTTACTGGGTGACTCCAAAGGTCTTTTTCAGCTCTGAGCTTTGTGATTCCGAGGTCCTGTGGTCCAAGCTTGGTTTTCAGATAAGCAAGCAGCAGCTTTCTCCAGAAGATGAGATAATTACAGGGCAGGGGGCCCAGAAATCTTGATTGCAGGGTCGGGGCTGTGTCCCAAATCACCTTTCCCTCGAGGACTGAGAGAAATGGGATCAACTCAGAGAGATGTTAGCAATTATTCTGGGAGAGACACCTGGGGTGGGAGTGAGCCCAGAGGAAATGGTACTGACCAAGGAAATAGATTACGTTTAAATTTTAATAGTCTGGTGAATGGGAGGAAGGTCAGTCAACCAATTAAGCCCAGTTCCAGGACCTCTTTGGACCATTAGCAGCCATGAATTTTTAAAGTTACCCTCTACATCAGAGGCACCAACGGGGCCCTTTGATCTAAAGGCATTGTCAGCTGTCAGACCTGCCTCCTGTAACCTGCCCACCCGCAGCCTCCCACAGTTGGGTTCCTGACCACATGGTGAGACCTCAAATCTATCTCCAAGGCTTTGCCATTTAAAAGACATGTCTCCTCTCCAGCCCTGAGAAGTAGGTATGACATATATTATTACTACCTCCATTTTACAGAAGAGAGAAACTGAGGCTCAAGGGAAGGAAGTAGTGGACCAGCTGGATGGCATAGGAGATACTCTTCTGGCCATGAAGTTGGAGGGATCTGGATTCAAATTCTGATTCACTTACTTCCTCAGTTTACTCATCTGCAAAAACAGTCTATCTTTTCTCTCCTACCCTCACAAGGTTGTTGTGAAGAAAATTCTTTGCAAACCCAGGGAAAGGGAGTTATTCTTAGATGTACCAGAGCTGGGGCCTGAACATAAGTCTCTGGACTCCTTGGCTCATGATTGCCTTGTTAAATTACTCTCTTAAGAAAATCCCGAGGCCCCACATCAGGCTTGACTCGCTCTCGCCTCTAGGATGAAATCCAGACCCCTCAGCCCACCATAAATCCCTTCACAGCCTGGCTCCTGCCTGCCTTGTTTATGTCCCCGACTTCCCTGAGTTTTTGCCAGACTTACCTCCCCCCCATCTCCTTCCTCAGGACCTTTGCATCCCTGCCAGGCTCACCCTCTTCCCCTGCTCCTATGGGGGGTCTTCCCCCATGGACCCCCTCAATGATTAGCACTGTCTCCCTGCTGAAATCTTCTTGCATTGACTCATGCCTCAGTGGAAGATGAGCAGAGACTGGTGGGCTTTTGTGTCAGTCTCCAGTGCCTAGCCCGGTACCTGGCGGAGACCGGGAACTTAAATCGCAGCCTCTTCATCACTGGACATGCCTATTCGTAGAGGCGTCTGAAGACAGACAGGAAATGCTGCCGACTCCTATGAGTCCTAAGACTCTGAGGGGCTTCCTGGGCGAGGCTTACGTCTTGTACATGTGGGCACTGTCGTCTGCTGCCACCGAATGGAGCCTCCTTGAAGGCTTCCTTGGCACCTCTGTCACAGTGCCCGAGGACACACAGTCAGCTCTCATGGAAAGCTGGCTGCTGGAGTGAGTTACTGATGAGACGTGACCTCAGTCTATCAACAAGTATTGATATTGGGGACATTAATGCAAAGGAACCAAGAATGAGGTTATCCGTGGTGAGGGTGACCCAGGGGTTAGCATTAGAACAGCGGGCACTGGAAAAACAGGGAGCAAGGACCAGGAGGCAGAGGGCAGCATGCTCTAAAATGTCTGGACGTGGGGAAATTAGAGGCACAGCGATTGATTACTAGAGAGCCCGATGGGCCACTGAGCCTAGACACTGGGCACTGGTCCCAGCTACATGGCTTTTGTCCTCCCCTGCCAGGAATGCACCTCCCCCTACCCCACTTCTGCCTTTCGGAATCCCTTCTTTCCCTCAAAACTCTGCTCAAAGACCCCCTTCTACATGAAGCCCACCCCTTCCCCAAAATCATCTTAGGGTTATTTTATGCAGACTTATAGAACTAGAATCAGAGGTCCATCTAGTACAGTCAGTGTGTTGGTCAATCAGCAAGCATTTATTAAGTGCCTACTGTGTACTTGACTGGGTACTAAAACACTGGGGATACAAATACAGGTGAAAAGCCCCTCAAGGGGCTTACATTCTAATAGGGGAAAACAGCACATAAAGGGAGCTGGAAAGGGAGGATGGTGATGAAGTCTTGAGAATCAAGCACAATGGGGGAGGCGTGAAGGGTGTTCACCTTGGGGCCTTTTCTCAAAATGGTGGCTCTCCCCAGTGGCAGAATGGAGTTGCAGCTGATCCAAGGGGAGAAGGCATAGGGTTCTTCTTAACCTTTCTTGTGTTATGGACCTTTTGGGATGTTTGGGGATGTTTATGGACCCACTTCTCAGAAACATTTTTTTAAAATGCATAAAATAAAATATACAGGATTACGAAGGAGACTAATTATACTGAAATAAAGATGGCATTTTTCCCCATCCAAGTTCACAGATCCCTGATAGCCATCCATGGACCCCTTGGACTTGATCTAACCAACCTTCCTCATTTTACAGAGGAGGAAACTGAGGCTCCAAGATTACCAACTGTGTGACCTTAGGACAGTCATTCATCTCCATGAGCCTCAGTTCCCTCCTTTGTAAAATGGGGGGAGTTGGAGTAGCTTCTGAGGTCCCTTCTCTCTACCTGCGATTCTACGATTCTGCAAGGTGTTTGATAAGGATTGTTTGGAGCGGGAGCTTGAGGAAGAGTAGGGGGAGCACGGCCTAGGAAGGAGCCAGAAACCTGAGTCCCCAGGGCTCCCCAAAGACCCTCTGGGCTCTTGCCCATCCTACACTTGGCACATCCCTGCCACCCTCTCATTCGCCCGACTCCCTTCATAAAGTTGGCCCAGCTGTTCTGCAAATCCCACTTGGCTGCTGCCTCCTTCAGGAAGCCCCTCCTGATCTCACATCTGGACGGAAGCCCTTGCCCCTTCAATGCCAGGAAAGCCATCAGGGAGCCCTGTCTGCTGACCCGGACTAGGGAAAGAGAGTAATAAAAACAACTCACTTTGATGTATCGCTGAGGTTTGCAAGGTGCTCTCTATAAACTATCAGATACAGATAACATTCAATAAGAGCAACGAACATTGAACACTTTTAAGGCTTGCAAAGCGTTGTACCAATTTTAAACAGACAATACCCTGGGAGATAGGTTTTATTATCATCCCTGTTTTCTTGTGCCATTTTTCAGTCGTGTCTGACTCTCCGTGACCCCATTTGTGGTTTTCTTGGTAGAGATACTGGAGTGGTTTGCCATTTCCTTCTCCAGCTCATTTTACAGATAAGGAAACTGAGGCAAACAAGGTGAAGTGACCTACCAGCTAGTAGGTGCCTGAGTCAGGATTTGAACTCTGCTCTCCCTAACCCTGTGTCTATCCATTGTGCTACATAGCTGCCTTGACCGATGGCAGTGGGAGAGACCTATGCTTTGCAGATTCCTTCAAGGCTCAACTCAGGCATCCTCTCCTCCAGGAAGCCCTCCCTGATCCCCTGCTCTGAATCTATCTTTTGCTTGTATCACGCATGTCTATTTGTTACTTTCTAACTCGTTTCTTTCTCTGTTTGTGCATATTTATGCATGTCTCCTCTGTTAGAATGCTAGTGCTTTAAAGGTAGGGCATGGCTTTTTGTAAGTGCTTAATAAATTCAGACAGACCATGTCTGTGTCGGTGCTGAATCTCACTCCATCTTTAACCCCAGCAGACTAGAGCCTCTTTAAGGGTGGAGGATAGCGTAGGGTCTTTTGGGTGGTCCTGCAGTACTAAGTAGTGTAATATTGACTAGCCGTGTGACCCTGGACAAGTCACCTTACCTTTGTCCACCTCAGTTTCCTCATCTGTAAAATGAGGGGGCAATAAGAGCACCCACTTTCCAGGGTTGTTGTGAGGGTCAAATAAGCTAATCTTTGTAAATTATTTTGCAGCCTCAAGAACTCTCTAAGTGCTGGTTGTTATTATCATCACTACCATTCCTGTGATTTTGACCGTAGGTGCTTTGGGAACGTTTGTTACGAGAGTAGATGACTTACTTTTCCAAGCGCGGGAAGCATGGGGGTGGGTCGGGAGCCTCCGGGTCCCGCCCAGAACTCTCTTCCTCTCCCACTCGGGCTGCACAAGGCCTCCTTGACCCATTTTGTCCGTGTGAAAGGGAGGATGTGAGGGCTGAGCTCCGCAGGCCCCCGGGAGCCGCCAAAGATGGCCGAGGACGCGCTCGTTTTCTTCCATGTAGGAGCCGTGAAAGTAAAGCCAAGATCAAGACAAATGCCAGCACAGGAGAAAACTGCTTGGTAAGCTCTCTTCCACACTTGGATCCTGACCCCCCACGCTCCCTTCCTGCCCGGGGCCCCGAGCCACAACCTCGAGGCATCACCCGGAGCCTGAGAGGAGACCTGTGCCCGGAAGACCCTCAGTCGACGCTTCTCCATCACCCGGCCGCTGGTTTACGCGGTCCTGCTTCACTGGGGGCTTCATCCTCGGGGGGATGGCTCGCCTGGCCTCGGATGCTCCGCCGGTCACATTCGTTCGGAGGACGCTGGCGAAGGAAGGGATGCCTAGCAGAAGGTCCGATGCTGGAGCGGCCGCGTGACCCTGGGCCTGGCGCAGGCCTCGGCTTCTTCATTTGCGCAGCTGCCTTTCTCACACCATTCTGGGCCTAGATGAAAGCATTTACCTGTCTGAGGGAACCTTAGACATTTCCTAAGATTTCAAGCTGTGAGGGACCTTGGGATTTACTGGATCCTGGATCTAGAGTTCTAGGCACTGCACAGGCCACCTTCTCCAAATGCCCTCATTGACAGGTGGGGAAACTGAGGCCTAGGGAGGCAAACTTGCCCATGGTCATACAGATGCCATAATTAGTGGCAGTGCCAGGATTTGAACCTGGATTTTCTGACTCCAAACGCAGAACACTCTCCATTGCATAACGGCCTGCAGAGAGGAAAGGGCTCGTCCGAGGTGTTGAGTTCTTTAGTCATGTCCAGCTCCTCGTGACCCCATTTGAGGTTTTCTTGGCAAAGATACTGGAGTGGTTTGTCATTTCCTTCTCCACTGTGTCCCCATTTTACAGATGAGGAAACTGAGGCAAACAGGGGTTAAGTAACTTGCCCAGGGTCACACAACTAGTAAGTGTCTGATTCGAAGTCAGGCCTTCCTGATTTCAAGCCCAGCACTCTCTCCACTGTCCCACCCAACTGCCCAAGGTTACACATAGAATAAACCACATGACTGACTCCAGATTCAGGGTTCTCTCAATGCTGCCAGTTAATCAGTCGATCAAGCATTTGTTAAGCACCTACTATGTGCCGGGCATTGTGCTAGGTCCTTGGGATATAAAGACACAAACTCAATAGTTTATCATTAAGAGTCAGTGTGGCATAATAGAAAGAGTGCTGGATTTGGAGTCTTGCGACCTGGGTTGGAATCCTGTCCCTGCTACTTAATGCCTGTGTGACCCTGGGCAAGTCACTTAACCTCTGCCTACCTCAGTCTCCTCATCTGGAAATAACAGCACCTACCTCACAGGGTTGTTGCGTGGATCAAACGAGATAAGGTATAATCTTTGTAAATCTTAAAGTTTCTGTAAATGCCAGTTATTATTATTATTAGTCCCTTCTCGCTCTGACATCCTCAATGCTCTAAAAAAGGACTGGAGGAATTTTGACTTACGACGAGGCTTATAAAAGGCTGACTTTTATTCTCATGGAATGACAGCTCCCACCGGGAGGTACCCAGAGGTAGAGAGGTCCCGGGCTGGGCCCGAGTGTCTCTCTCCTAGATTCGGCCCATAAATCCTCGAGGTTTTTAATCCTCCCCAGTTCTGGTCCTGGCTGGGAGCTATCTGGGCAAGGGGGAGGTTGTGGGAGGACAGCAGAGAAAGCCTCTCTGCTAGGCCAGGGGCCTGTTCTATTTATCCCCAAGAAGTGAAGCCAAAAATATTCTGCAGCTTCGTCTAACCTGAGGTGGTTAAATTCACTCCAACATGCATTTCTTAAGCACCTACTATGTGCCGGTCCCTATCTCCCCCAGGGACTGCAAAGATGAAAAACAACACTGTGCCGGCCCTCAAAGGCATTTCAAAAGCTTGTAAAAACGTTTTATTGATGTGTTCAGTTTTTACAACCTTGCTGGGAGTCATTCCTCATCCTGGCCTATCTCATTAAATGAGATAATATTTGTAAAGTTCTTAGCACAGTGGCTGGCATGCCATAGGTGCTTCATAAATGTTTATTCCTTTCCCTACTTCCCCCATCTCAGGCACCAGGGAGCCTCCTCTCCTCCCCTCCCTCCCCTCTCTTCTTCTTCTTCTTCTTCTTCTTCTTCTTCTTCTTCTTCTTCTTCT
>NW_020950172.1:7773685-7782122 GCF_900497805.2 Vombatus ursinus | reverse complement strand
CTTCTTCTTCTTCTTCTTCTTCTTCTTCTTCTTCTTCTTCTTCTTCTCTCTCTCTTTCACTCTTTCTCTCTCTTTCTCTCTCTTTCGCTCTTTCTCTCTGTCTTTCACTCTCTCTCTCTCTCTCTTTCTCACACACACACACACACACACACACACACACACACACACACACACACACACAGCACAGGCAATGTAAGCCAGCCAGGACACCAGGCTCAGGAACACCGCTTTGCCACACAGAGGCCTCCCCCAGCTGGCTCCCTCTCTCTCCCAGGTAAAGCCCAAAGAGGGACCAGCCTTTAGCCTCAGCCTCCTCCTCTGGCTCTCTCCACGTCCATCTGGTTCTGCCTGGGAGGCCTAGGACGTGAGAGGCTGGTGGCCTCCTTGGGACCATTGCCTGCCCTGCTGCCTCCCTGCCCCCGGTGGCCCTGACTTCTTTGCTGTGTTTACACCGGAGACAAGGCAGAGGTAGCATCTATTAACCTCTACAGCCCAAGGAGAACATTTGGATTAGTAAAGAAGGAACACTGCAGATTCATAAAGAGAGACGAGATGGGGAACTGCAAATAGCATCGACTTAGTGAGATCCCGTCTGTTCCCCTGGCGAGCACGAGATGCCATCCTGCCTTCTGCACACAGCTTGCCTCATCCCTCGCTTGGCTCCTGGCTTGAACATTTGCCAGCAGAGGGGTTATTTCCCAGGGGGATTGATCACGAGGTGGGACAGTGGGCCTTGTCAAAGAAAGGAGGGTGCTTGGTGTCTCACCTCCAATTCCTCTCCTCTCTCCCTCCTAACCCTGTGGTTTCTGGGAACATCTGATGACCAAATGCACCCATTGATTCACACGTTGTGACCAGGTCCTGGGGCGCTGGGCACATCTCTTGGATTCAAGAGACCTGAATTCAAATCCAGCCTCAGACATTTACTTGCTTCATGGTCCTGGGCAAGTGCCTCAACTGGTTTCCTTATCTGTGAAATGGGGATAATAATAACACCTAGCTCCCAGGATTGGGGGATTATAATATATAATCCCACATATACATACATATAATCCCACATATACATAATAATTGGAAAGCACATTGCAAACCAGAACATGTTGTAAAAGCACTAACTGCTATCATTAAAGGGACCATATTGTGCTAAAGAAACAAAGGGTAAAAATTCAAGAGGCCCAGCCCTCCCCCTCTAAGTTGGGGTATTTTGTCTTTCGTGCTCTCTGAAGAACCCTGGTCTTGACAGCATCAGGTGAAGTGGAGGGAGGCCAGGCTCATATTCTGGCCTGGAATCTTGTCAGCTGCATGACCTTGGGTGTGACCTTGAACGTCTTTCCTACAGGATAAAGATACTTGCTACGATTTGTTCCCTCCTGGACTCTGGGAAGGGTCTGGCCCCAGTGGGGGCCTGGAGGCCCCTTCCAGCTCTAAGAGTCTGGATTCCTAAGGGACCCCACGGAGCTGGAGGGGGTCTCCGAGGGTCTTCAGTCCATCCTCTTCCCAAACAAGAATCTTCTCTACACTATCTGGGACAAGTGGCTGCACCCGGGAGCCTCTTAACATCTCCAGGGATGAGGCCTCAATGTATGCTCAAGTCAACAAGGATTTGTCAAGTGCTTAGGCGCTGTGCTAAGGGCTGGGGACGCGAAGAAAGCCCCCTCCTGCCGGTAAAAAGTGCCTGCCCTCCAGAAGCTTACGGTCTACTTACCCTCTCACTGTCGGGGAGCCAAAATTCGCTTCCTGATAACTTCTCCCCATTGCTTCTCATGATGCCTTCTGGGGACAAGCAGGATAAGACTAGTCCCTTGAGATACTTGGGGTAAGTAGGGCCTGGTCCTTGGGAGCTCAACCTTCCAGATGCGAAACTCCCTCTACCAAAGCAGGTAGCGTCTTCTCTGTGACATAGTCTTAGAAAGTTTCCAGGGCATTGAGAGGTTAAGTGACTTCCCAAGGCACTCAGCCAGGATCCATTGGTCAATTCATTGATTAATAAACCAACAAGCAATCAGTATGGTCTGGACACTGGGCTAAGCACAGGGGATGCACAGAAAAAGAAAAAATGATTTCTGTCCTCAAGGAGATTACATTTTTTTCCCCTTTTTAAAATGTTTTTTTAGGAGACTCCATTCTGATGAGGATATTGTAGATGAGCAGTAACAATCTCAAATAGAAACAGATCCCCATTGAATTAGAAAATCACAACTCACCAGGATCTACACCAGGGATTGGGAACTTGCTGCCTCAAGGCCACACGTGGTCCTCTAGGTCCTCAAGTGTGGCCCTTTGACTGAACCCAGACCTCACAGAACAAATCTCCATTCATGAAAGGATCAGCAGTATAGATTCTACACTGTAAGGTATTTATTTTCCGATTTTCATAGCCTGGTTCCAGGCTGACAAAGGGCAGTGGGGAGGGGGCAGGGGCGGTGGCGGGTGTTGCCTGGCCCTGTATTTCACACTTCTGACAACTGCCTTATTTTATCCATAAGCTCCTGGAGGGCGGGGACTGTCTTTTGCCTCTTTTTGTATACCCAGTACTTAGCACGGTGCCTGGCACACAGTAGGTACTTAATAAGTGTTTATTGAATGAATAAATGAAAACGACTCTCCCAGGGTCAGCCAGAATTTATACCCCAGGACAAGGGTAAGCATCCCTTGTCCCTTTAACAACAGTTCCTCATGACTCGTTCTCCAGGCCTGCACTCTAATGGTTAGTCACTCTTCCTTTCATGTGCTCTGGTTTGTTGAAATCCTTCCTAAATGTCAATATCTTTCTTCCAACATGGCGCCCAGACCTGGAGAGAGGCTGTCCAGCAGAGGCTGCTTCATGTAAAGGGCATTAGAGCCACATGTCCCTCCAGGGATGGAAGCTCTCTTCATGTGAAGGGTC
Source organism: Vombatus ursinus (assembly GCF_900497805.2). Classification (NCBI taxonomy): domain Eukaryota; kingdom Metazoa; phylum Chordata; class Mammalia; order Diprotodontia; family Vombatidae; genus Vombatus; species Vombatus ursinus. The sequence continues at coordinate 7,779,235 of NW_020950172.1, read as the reverse complement.
CAGAAAGAGGAATTTGGGGTGGTTAGAAGCAGAGGGGACCCCCCAAGACCATCTGGTCCAGCCCACTGCCCTCAGGCAGCCAAGGCCAGGAAGGGAAAGGAACTGCCTTGTCTGAGGACACACAGCTCACAAGTACTGCCTGCAGCCCCCATTAGAATTGGATAAAAACCTATTAATAAACAAGAACAGCACTTTCTGCGGAACTAACTCTGCAGATGCCAATATGCGTAGAGAGAGCTCATTGCTACCCACGTCTGTCCAAACGGTTGCATTTTACTGCGTGGCATTAATAAAGCAAGCATTTTTAGACTGTAGCATATTGTAAATGGTTCCATCTCCCATGTTTGTCCTCAGAAGAATTGAGGGTTTGCCCTTCAGTCTGTCCTGGAAGCTTTTTAAGGATGGGGCCTCGAGTTCTAAGGATAGGTGGGACAAGAAGAAGAATGGGCCGGGAGCAGAGGTGCTCTGTCATAATGAGACCAAACTGCCTTTATGCGGTGTTTGAAGACGTGCAAAGAAAGCAGTTTGTAAATCAGGAAGGAGGGGCAAGAGGAAGCCAGGCCTCCCAAAAAATCCTGTGTGTCCTTCAAGGCTGTGGTGCCACCTCTTCCGTGAAGCCTTCCCCGATTGCGCCCATGCTGCTCAAAGTGATCTCTCCCTTCTCCCATCTTTCTTCGTTTGACCAGTACACAGCCCTGGGCTGTAGTAGAGCATTTGTGACCTTGCCTCATCTTTCCTCCTAGCCCATAAAAGCTTTGGAGGTGGGCTGGGCTGCATCCTATCTCATCTCTGCATCCCCAGGGTTGAGCAAAGGGCTTGGCACATAGGATCTTAGGATCACCAGATTGTAGGTTTACACATGGGGGGAGGGGAGGCAAGGACCTTGGATCCCTGAATCTAAGCCCAGAGAGGGGAAGGAACTTACCTAAGGTCACACAGTGACCGGGCCGAGACTCAAAGCCTTCTATTCTGACTCCAAACCCAGGCTGGGGCTGGGGAGGCAATGAGGAAAAACAGGAGCCCTTATAGGTCCTCCTCAGAGTGGGCCAGCCTTCATAGCCACCACCATGGAAAAGACTCTCCCCCTTCTGCTGTCCCCTCCTCCATTAACTAAGCCCTTCCCTAGGAGGCAGGTAGGATGGAATGAGCATGCTAATGTTTAATTTTGTAAGCATCAGGAGAAATAGAATCTTCCTCTTCCAACTCCTTCTTCCCCCAGCGAAAGTAAAAGAATTTCCATGGTCCTGGAAAGACAGGCAAAGGCTCTTGGCTGTGGCGCAGGGGGGTGTGGTGGGCAGAGCTCTGGCCTTAGGAGTCCTGAGATCCAGCCCTCTCTCGGATGCTAACTTGCCGTGTGGCTTCCCCTGTCTTGGCCTCAGTTTCCTTCCATTTTTTCCCCTGGAAAATGGGGATAAGGCCCCTGCAGCCTTGCCCTCATAGGTCATGGATGGGGCTGAGTAACGCAACTCGTGCAGAAGTCCTTTAGAGATGAGAGCTGCCTGTGCCCTCTAGCGGAGCCCTCCTCCGATGCCTCCCTTGCCCCTGGACATGTCCTCGTGCCGCTGAAGCCTGTGCCGGTGCCCCTGGTTCTGACCTTGGGCTCCCACGTGGGGGCGTCTAGATACCCTTCCCATCATCCCCTGCCGTGATCGTCATCAGTCGGGGGCTGTGTTCTTGTCCGGCTCAGCTTTTCTAAACACAATCCCATTTCCCCAGCGACTCCCTTTGGTTTTGATGTGGAGTGGAAACTGGAGACGGAGGGCCTGGGATCAGATCTTACCTCTGGCACTTACTGACTGTATGGCCTTGCCCAAGTCCCTTCATCTCAGCTTCCTCATCTGGAAAAAGGAGGAGCTGAACTAGATCAGGGCCTCCTGACCATCACCATCTTGGCCTATATATATAATTAATTAATAATAAATAAATAAATAAATAATTAATACACTTTATACATGTATATGATCTATACATATAATATTCCTATGTTTCAATATAACTTTGTAATCCTCTGCATTTTATTTTATGCATTGAAATTTTATTCTGAAAAGGGGTCCTGAGGCTCCATCAGACTACACTGTCTGCTCAAGGGTCCAGGATACAAGAAAGGTTGAGAACCTCTGGTCCAAATGGTCCATCTCTGTTTCTACCACCCTTTGATCCCATGGCTCGGCCCTACATTCAACCTATGCCAATAATTAGCTGTGTGAGCCTCAGGGGGGTGGTGGGGGGGAACCTTCCGTCTGCGGCTCCCTTTGTGGTCCCCAGTTTACCTCTTGTGTCTCATGATGCAGAATCAAACACCTGAAGGAACCAGGAGCCAAGAGGCCTTTTAAAAGATGCCCTCCCCGGCATCCTTCTCAGTCAGAGGATAAACACACCCATCTCCCACCCTCCCAGGGACCTGGTCCAGGAGGTTGGTTTTTTCCTTTCTTTCTGTGGTTCAGGTTTCCTTAAACAATTGCCACTGGCAAAATTTCAGGGCTCTCTCCACGAGGTCCACAGCTTACAGTTTCATTTGGATGAATGAGCTTTTCAGGAAAATTGCAAATACATGGTGATAACAGCTACTAATAATAATAAACTAATGGATCAAATGATGTTAGTGTGAATTACTTTAAATAAGAAACCAGGTCTTCCATTAATGGAAAAGGTGAGGGAATTGGTGCTCAGAAGTTTATGAGTGGGTAGACTGAGGTTGAGGTTGGCAGGGAGACGGAGAGGAAAAGGCTTTTTTTTCTTTCATGGTCTGGGCTAGAGAAGTAAGCTTAGACATCAAATCTGTTCTTCTCCACCAAGGCCGATTTTACAGATCCTTGAGAAGGCAAGACTTGTCCAAGGTCACACAGCTAAGTCAGGGACAGAAGCACGTTTGAAATCCCGTTCTCTGACTTCAGATTCAGAGTTCTTTCTACTCAGAGGCTAGAAGGTGCATTTTCAGAGACAGTATCACTTTCATCCTCAGGTGGCCTTGCAATTGTGGGTGGGTTTTATCACCTGGACTGCCTGCCGGTGTTGGGAAGGGCATTATCACACAAATGGGCTGTTTGGAAGGGTCTTTAATACAGATTCCAAAGTCAGCAGAGAAGGTAGGATGCACTTAAGTTTACCCTGTAGAGGGATGGCCTCCGTCAATACAAATAGTAGCTGATTTTTTTAGCGTTGTCAGATTTACAAAGCATCGGTTTTCTTTACATCCGTGGTCTCATGTACTCGTAACAATCCCGGGAAGTGTGTGCTACAGGTATCATCAGCCCATTTCTTCTGCTGAGGAGACTGAGGCCATACAAGTGCTTGGGTGTCAGAGGTGAGATTTGAGCCCAAGTCGCAAGGGAAGGCTGTTCTTCAGGGGCTCAGGCCTGGAACTGATGGAAATCAAGTGGGTTTCTGGGACTATGGAATCCCTAAGGGTCTCTCCGTGGGTTGGAGGGGGGTCATCATTCATGGTGCAACTCTTTAGGCAAAATGGAGTCTTAGGGTTCTTCCAACTTTAAAGCCAGGGACACCCATCCCATTTGGAATTATGGACAAGGCCTTGCACACAGTAGGTGATTAATAAGTGCTTGTTTAATGGAAATTCTCTACATTGGGAATGTTCATAGTGAGTTTGTCCTTATTCTGCTCTAAATGTGGGTCTCTGGTGTATGATTATTACTTATGAATAGAACTTCTCCCAGCACACAGTAGGTGCTTAATAAATACTGAACAGAGTCTTTCTTTGCTGGGAATGTTCATAGAACTTTGTCCCTCTCTTATGTACTTAATAGAGCTGAATAACAACAGCTAACGTTTATTAAGCACCTGCTATGCACCAGGCACTGTGCTAAGCACTTTCTTATTTTTATCTCATTTTATCCCCCCTCTTCCCTGAAGTATATTGATTTAGAACCTCATATATTAGCATCATCTGTGTTCTATCATATTTTTATTTGTTTTGTTAAATATTTCTCAATTATATTTTCACCTGGTTCCTGCATCATTCCAGGTGTTTGTCACCTCGATACCTTCCAACTCTAGATCAGTAAGCTACTCGTTGTAGGCCTGGAGGTCCCTGCAGGACAGAATCTGCTAAGAAAACTGCCCCTCGCCCTTCGGGGCCCTCCCGTGTGAGCCTGGGGAATGGCACTAGTGCCCGAAGGAATGTTTTCCTGAGCCAGGGAAGGGTGTAATGTCACCAAAGGAACCAATGTTTCAACAACATAAAACGTCCTCTGGTTTTCTTCTTGGGGCATTGGAAGCATCCATTTATGTATAAATATTTGATATGCTATTTATAAATTATTCTTATCTGCTCAGGATCATTTAGAAGAGAGAACAGGGTGTGTTGGGTTGGAGGAGAGCTTGTATTCTAACTCCGACTGGGCCTGGACCTTGGACTTCTGATCAAATGGGGGTTTGGCCCAGATGACACCCAAGACCCCTGCCAGGCCTAACAGCAGGCTTGAAGTCAGGGAACTGGTTTAAATCCTGTGCCTCCTCACTGGACTTCGGGCTTCTTGAGGGCAGGGACCCCATTTCTGCCTTTCTTTGTATCCCCAGAGCTTAGCACAACACCCGGTACACAGCAGGCACTGAATAAATGCTCATTGACTCACCGATTGACTTGGTTGGCTCTGCTACTTACCTGCAGTTTAGGAGTTGGGAAAGTCACCACATCTTGGAACCTCAGTTTCCTCATGAGATTAATGGGGGAATAAATTACTTTTACTGCCTTTGGGCCTTTGAGCCATAAGGTGCTATATAAATGTGAGGCATTTGTTCTGACAGTGAGTGCTCTGGAACTCTTCCTAGTGCTAGCACTCTGTGTTCTAAGCTCCCTCCCAGCTCTGTCATCCTATATTCTGTGCTCTAAGTCCCCTTTCCCCTCTGACAGTCCATGTTCTAAGGGCCTCCTGGGCCTAGGGTGAGGGAGGGCAGAATGAGCAGGACCCCCAGACCCAAGGATGGAGAGTCAGTAGTGACGCTAGTAGATCTGGGAAAGCCTGAGGTTCCTCATCCCTTTATCATCATGCCAGCCCCTGGTACTGGTAAGCGTGATGACCCCTGGGGCTTTTAGGGGTCAGGCCGCCTCCTCTCTGGACCTGCCTCCTCCTCCTGCCCAACACTCTGTGGTTTTTCATAAAAAAGGGCCTAAGCTTTCTCATTACCTGAGGCCTTGACCCTTTTGAGAACATCTCTCACAGTCTGAAAACAGGAATGCACAGACTGGGTCGATTTCACAAAAAGACCAGACACACTGTTGTCTCCACCACAGCCATTAGGAATAGCCTGGGGCCAATTTTGAGCTTTTAGGGACGATGCCTGGGGATTTCAACCAATTCTGATATCTGTGCCAAGCACTAAGCACAATGGATGGGGGCTCTGATTCATTCGAATGGATTTATTTCCCCTGGACCTTGTGACCAACTGCTTCAGGGATCCTGGAAGTGGGCGCCTCTGTCTCTCTCTAGTGCTCTACGTCTTTTCCCTTCCTTCCTTCCTTCCTTCCTTCCTTCCTTCCTTCCTTCCTTCCTTCCTTCCTTCCTTCCTTCCTTCCTTCCTTCCTTCCTTCCT
>NW_020950172.1:7769999-7773675 GCF_900497805.2 Vombatus ursinus | reverse complement strand
TTCTTTCTTTCTTTCTTTCTTTCTTTCTTTCTTTCTTTCTTTCTTTCTTTCTTTCTTTCTTTCTTTCTTTCTTTCTTTCTTTCTTCAGATCAGCTGAGCTCAAGAGATGAGGCCTTGAGGTACGCTTGAAAAGGCACACTGAGTCCCTGACTTTTTGCCTGCCTTCCTCTCAGATGTCCTAGCAGCCCCACACTCTTGATAGAAGATGGGCGGAGCTGCAGGAGCTTGGTTTCTTTGCCTGTTATCTGAAGTCACTAAGAATTTTCCATTTGGAGGACTCCCCATTCTCCCCCTTGTAGGAGATGGTGGGAAGGGCAATGATTTTGGAGTCAGAGAACCTTCCTTTAAATCTTACCTCTGCCATGTCATGCCTGTGTGACCTTGGACAAGTCATTTAACTTTGACTGAATTCACTTTTCTAGGCCCTTCGTAAAATGAGGAGGTTGGACTCCACGGCCTTAAAGGTCGCTTCCAGCTCCCGTTCTATGTCTGGAGGAGGGAGGAGGGGGAGGACCTTGTGTGGCTGAAGCTGGAAGTGTCAGGAAGGAACACAGAGGAGGAGGGGGACGGAAGGGAGGGGCTGTTGCTTTCTCAAAGCTAAGACAAAATGAGCCAATTTATTTATAGTTGTCATGCCTTAATGTCAGTTCACATTCCTCCCTGGGACAGGTCATTTGAAAAGCCTGCAAAGTAGACTGTCTCTAGAGAAATTTGATTATACTTTAAAAGTCAGCAAAACGATCTTTGCTGTGAGGCTTGACCCTCAAAGGGATCATATTTTGCTGTGAGATTTACATGGAAACGGGCACGAATCATGCACGCTGGCCGTGGAATGTTTCTTCATCGTGGGGCCAGCAGTAAAAGCTTCTGCCCAGCGGACCAGATCTGGGGTGGAGTCCCAGAACAAAGGTCAGGTGGGAGCTGGAGGGAGAGGAAGCCGGGAGCCAGCCTTTCACGCCCTGACTCAGGCCGTCGGGCCCGTGCGCAGGCATCAGGGCAGCGCTTGGAGGAAATGGAAGGACAACGTACTGGGTGGCTGGGCCGTTGTACATTTTAGCCCATTAGCTAAATTGGAAGGAAAATGTACTTTAAAGTGCTCTATGAGCTTCGAATTGCTAGATCACTGTCAGATATGATTGGGATTGTTTTCTGAGCTATTTCTGTACCTGTTAAGCTTTGGAGAGACTTAAGAAAAAATGTTTAATGGACTCAATGGAGAGACTTCCTACTGCTGCCAGTAAGCGCGGCGCCTGCTAATATTGATGTAAGCGGGCAAATCATTAACCTGCTGCACCATGTCTCTGCGCTAAGTTTGCCGTTTCTGGCACGGCGGTACGTGCTGGGGCTGACGGCGTGGGGTGGGACCCACTGGGGCACTCGCTGAATCTTACTCGCTGGTTGTTTTGAGCTGGGTTTGCGCATCGGGTCAAATGTTTCTATTTTAGTAGGCTTACTGAATTTGAAGACCAAATTGGTGACTGAAGACATCGTAACCTCAACAAGGAGAGACTGGGACCAGAGAGCTGACTACAAGTGACATAGGAAATGATTATACTGTTGTATCCCTGGTACTAACACCAAACCCTGTCGTATATTCAGGAGTAGCAGGAAAGACGGGAGAAATGATCTTAGGAAGACAGTGGCTGAATTTGACATTGGAAAAATCACTTCCCTTATCTGATCCTCAGTTTCCTCATCCATAAAATGGGAAGTAGCAACAAAATGGCTCTGGAGCCTCCCTGGTTTTCTCTCCTGGAAGGCTGACCTGGTTGGTCACAGATCTGTCCATGCAATTCTATGGATAATGTGAAGATCTAGAATGATTGACGGTTCCAGATCCCAACTTTACAAAGGATCAAGGCAGTATGGAAGGAGATTTGGCCTAACAAAATGAAATAAGAGAAAACTCCAACTGTCCGGGTGGATGTAACAAGAACCCCTGAGTTAAAGGGGGTTGAGGGATGCTGCTGACCCAGGATGAGGTCCTAGCAGGTCTCAGGGATGGCCAGCTCATCTCTAGTGGGCTGTTTGTCATTTGAATCAGAGACTGCTTTTTGAACAAATCTCTCCACTAGTGTGAAAGCCCTGCGGAGTTATGGAAGGAATAGGTGAGGAGGGTAAAGGTATCTTGGCCTTTTCCACTTTTTCTCTATAAGCTGTATTGATAACGTCATTTCCCTCTGTGCCCTAACTGGGAATGTTGTCCCTGATTGGGGTGGGGGGGCACTGTGGGATAGTTTTGGACTCTCACATTCTACCCCTTGGCAGATGGGGTATGCATTAGGACTCTTTTACACAAGTAGGTATGCAGTTTTTTTTTTTAAAACTTACATCTCATACCTTCTGCTAGGTACTAGTTATTCTTAATTTTGCCAGAAACAAAGGTCATGGTGAATTTGGCTGTCACCAAGGAAGATTGTGGTTTGGGCAAATTTCCAGTGTATTTAGTCCTAAATTGCAATGGCCACTAGCTGATGGTTTGTGATAAAAGGGCCCATGTATGCTTGGTCCCCAGCTCCAGCTTCAGCCTAGAGGAAGGGACTCCAATGGTGCTGATGTGAACTACTGAGGGACTGGTCTCAGGGAAAAGGAACTCCAAGAAATGCATATTGATGAGAAGGTCATGATGCCAATTCTGCATCTGGGACCAATGAAAGAAAAGAGGGTCATAGAATTGAACCCACTGCCCAAAAAAGTTAATATTGGAATGGTCAGGCTTGTCCTCATTTACTTACTGCCCCATGTTCTTGTGGCGCTATTGTTTAAATTCTTTCCTTTTTGGCACCAAGGGTCTGCATGCCCAGTTGTGTAAAAAAGTCTTAAAACATACCCAGTCTGCCAAAGGGTGGAACGTGATAGTCCAAAAACCACTCTTTTCTTTGGGAGGGTAAGGGTGGGGTGGGGCGCTATTGTTGCAGGCTGTCTTTCCTCTGGATCTTTACTCATGTCACATTGAATATCACTTCATCCTGGTTTTTTTTTCTTTATTAATATTTCTGAAAACTGTGATATGCTTTTACAGTGGGATTCTTGCTGTTCAGTCTCCAGTGTCTACCTCCCTTTGACTTTAGAGATTGGAAACCAATCAGATTGCACTCGAGTGAGAACCTGCCCTCCTCCAATAAACTCATGGTCCTTGCCTGAGTCATCAAGCTACATTATGGAGGTGACAAAGGACCCATTGATTAATAGGATTGGCTAAACAAACAGACAAACTTGGTGAAACATGGTTGTGCCGAATCTGAAGGCAGCCTCCTAGGGGCTGTCCGTTGGGATGCCCCTTCCTTATCCAGCCCCATCCTGAAGACTACTGTGCCCAAGGTTCTGGTGACCACCCCCTGGGTGTTTCATGTTAGACCTCAGGCAATTCCTTGTGAACTAAAATGTGCCACAATAAAGACCTATTGCTTTAAGTATTCCTGGTCTGATTTCTTCTTTTGTGAAGACTTCCCTTAGCTCCTAAACTATGGAAATGGACCGGGTTGTTAGGGAAGGTGTCACAGAAATTAATGATTCCCGGGACTAGGAAAAACTAGCCTGCTGAAAGGAGAACAGTCTTAGAAAATGGAATGATAGTAAAGAAAACATACTACTGCTCTGAGATAAAGGGAAGTTGGAATCCAGAGCCACACACACACACACACACACACACACACACACACACACACACACACAC
>NW_020950172.1:7766063-7769989 GCF_900497805.2 Vombatus ursinus | reverse complement strand
CACACACACACACACACACACACACACACACACACACACACACACACTATAATAATCTTAAGGTTGAATTCATGTGTGGTAAAGAGGAGGAGCTGGTTTATACTGTATGTCGGTTGGAGTCTACAGATTTTCTATTATAGAATGGAAGGATGGGAAGGGAAGGGGATGTATGGGATGAGCTCGGTCGCTGCTTCTTTTTTTTTAATGGACTTCTTTTTTTGCTTCAGTTGCTGTTGCTTCTGTGCCCTGGCCAGCCGAATGGGCTCTCCTAGTCCTAGATATGGGTAGGATGAGTGTGACCAGGAAAGCCCTGACCTCCCATTTCAGCTCTGGTAGTCGGTCTGTCTCTGCCTCAGTGGCTCTGGTTCTCTTGGCCCTATTGGGACCTGTTCCAGTTCATGGCATGTGATGGAGACGGTGCATTTTCCTTGATCCCTCCGTCTGAACACATGCCTTCATATGGGTCCCCATCCCTGCCCCAAAAGCCTTCTCTCCATCCAGTGCAAGGTTATGAAGGCAACCTGCTCTTTCATGTTCTCCTGAAGCTGACAAAGAAAACACTTAAATTTCCAAAGAGCCATGTTGAAACATTAAAGCCAATTTTAATAGAGGGAGTAATTGACATCACACTCATTTATTAAAACCAGAAGACATCTTTATAAAAACTACGGTATAGAAAGACAAAAGCAGAGCAGTAACGCTCAGTGTAAAACACGTTGTGGTTATTATTATTTGTATTATTATTCATATTTATTAGTATTTGGTTTTCCCGGACACCGTTTCTTAGAAACACCCCATGACTGAGCCCATCCAGGGTTGATAAGAGAGAAACAGAAGCACTGATCCCAACCCAACCAGTCCACTCCTGGTCACTGGAGGGGATGGAAGAAAACACAGACTGCTTTGGTCGAGTGATATTTCCGACTAAAGAAGATGGATAAACTCTTTGTCCTTTAATACTCTCTCAGTTATTGCAAGTAAACTCGACTTGGACTCCATCAGTTATTTTATTGAGTTGTGAGACATTTTCTTAGCTCTGAAATAGAAACTTCAGGGGAAAATGATGAACAGAATAACACCATAGGAATTGGTGAAGACGCAAAAGAGTTGTTTCTGGCTAATCCCTAATGTGATCAACTCAACTGCCAAACAAATTCAATAGGTTCTAAGATCCAGTTTCATTTAACTTCAAGAATTTACTATGTAATCTGACTTTTTAAAAAAGCCTCTAAGTGGGAAATCTTTGTCTTGGTATTATCCAATTTATAAGGGTCAAATTCTTATTGACAGTTATTTCAACAACCTGAACCAATTTGGCTAAGAACGGGCCAGGTTTGGAAAAGATGATGTATGTAACAGGAATCATAGAATCTCAGAGCTAGAGGAGACATTCTAGAATCGCAGGATTAGAGTCAGGAGAATCCCAGGTTCTGATATCAGCTTGCTTTCAACCTGTGTGACTCTAGACAAGTCCCCTCCCCTCTCTGGGCTAGTTTTCTCCTCTGTAAAATGAGAGGGAGAACTTGGTGACCTCAATATTTCTTTCCAGTTCTGAAGTCTACTGGTGACCTCATTCAACACTTTATATGTTTGTAAAGTGTTACGTCAGTCATATAGCCCAAGACAGAAAACTTGGTCAATATGCCGGCTGCTTCTGCAGAAAACTCATTTCCCTCTCTTTTTTTTGTGTGTGGACACAACAAGGTGGTGCAGCTGCCATGAAATCTCCTTTCATGGTCATCCCTGCCATTTTCAGAGGGACAGTGCAGGCCTGAGTGTGTCTTCTTTGCTAGGGATTCAATGCCATAAACAGCTTGGCATACAGCCCAAGGAGAAATTTTTAATAGCAGTGGCATGTCTAATTGCACCAAAGAATTCAAACCTTCCAAACATTCATCTCTAGCTGTGTTATGGAATCTGCATTCTTGACTGGCGCCATATTGCCACTAGTGGTTGGGGAACACAGTGGCACCATCTGTGTCCTGTTCTATACATTGTTTTTTTGTTTCAAATGCTGCTATCTACACATAAGATGCTACCCTTTGATTCTTAAGCAATATTCTTATTGAAGGTGAATCCAAATTTGTGGAGAGGAGCTGCTACAAGGCTGCCAACCCATGGTTGGGTATACAACTATGCAGGGATTGGCACAGTGTTATAAGTCTTAAAAGAAATGTCTTATGGTGCCAGATGCTCATTATTGATGGATGTCAGAAATGACTGAAATCTTTGATGTTGAATTCAATTTGATGCAACAAACATTAATTTATTATCTACCCTGTGTCAGGCACTGTGGGAAGAAAGGGGGATGTAAAGACCAAAATGACAGTCTCGGAATTCAAGGAGCTTACATTCTGTGGGGGAGGGGAATACAAGTTCTTGGCATTGTGCATCTGTTTTGGCTGAGGACCCAGTAACTAACAGTAACTAACAGAGGATAATGTAAAACTTCATAAATCAATGTGATGTGATTCTGATAAGGGATTCTATCTTGACATGTCTGGGTTCAGTGTCCTGGTGGTAGCTTGTGGCAGCTGGTTTGGGGTCTTCCTATCAGGAACTCTGGTCCTGAATTGGTTAGGAGTTCTTGACCGTTTCATAGCCCATCTGTGGCCAGGCATGGGAATCCCAGGGCATAGACTGATAATGACGCTCTTGCTAATCAAAGAAAGAAGATGTCTTCACCACAACCTCATTCTTCCCAACACTGGGTATAAATGTACTCTCCACATCAGGGACTGAAGGACTTCCAAGCTGTCTGTAGAACCAGATTAGGAGGGTTTTGACAAGACCTAGGATTCCATGGTGTGTTTGTTCTCAATGCCCTCCTTTTATAGATGAGGCAATGGAGGATGAGGGAGAGGAAGGGCCACATGGGGAGTTAGAGGCAGAGCCAGAATTAGAACCCAGGTCTCCTGACTCCTAAGCCTGGGTTCTTTCCATTGCATCACACTGTCTCCCACACTTGGGAGGTTGCAGCAAAGGTGACCTTTTGAGGGATGGAATGAGCCAATTGGAAAACAATGGGCTCCAGGCATCATTTGCTCATGACCCCTTCCAGTCATTTGCCTTTGTCCTATGACTTATCAGAGCTATGCATCTGGGCTTGATACTGGAAGCATTTTTTTCTTTTTTGGTTTTCTGGAAAATAGAAAAGCGGCTTGTGTGTCTGACCCACTGAAGGTCAGACCATGTCCCCAAACTCACAGATCTCACTCATCATTTGGGTTTACGTAATGCTTCAGGCAGGGTCATTGCCTTAGATCTCTGTTCCCAGGTCTCTTGCAGCTTTGACATTCTATGAGTGCTGGATTGTTGGGAAAGTACTTGGTTCATTAATTTTGACCTGTGTTGACCCTTTCCTGATAAATGTACGAAATGGACATGGTCCATGGGACCCATGAATAGACTCCTTTATTATAGAACTAAGTTTTTTACTCAGTTTTCCCCAAGATAAAATACTCTATTGCCTCAGGAACACCCTTCTCCTACCTTTCTCCCAAGGCTCTCATGGGTAGGCATTGATGTACTGTGACCACTGCTCTGTGCCAGAGACATCTCAGAGGACTCTTGTGCAACAGGTTGCAAGTAACAAACTTGTACTTTCCCTAACCTTTCCTCTTGGGGTCCTCAGATATGATCAAGTCCGGAATGGAAAATTTTATCATAAGATTGAAGGATAGAATTATTATAATATGATATAATATATAATAGAATTATTGTGGAGATGTATGTTACAATGGAGGGCAGATGTCTAATCAATGTAATGTAGAACATAGCTACGTTTATGTCATGCCCTGAAGTGCAGTTGATTCAGATACAGTTGTGGCCGGACAATAATTAGAATGAAAACAATCAGGGGTTCTTAGTGGACCACAAAAACAAACAAACAAACAAACAAACAAACAAACAAACAAACAAACAAA
>NW_020950172.1:7735866-7766053 GCF_900497805.2 Vombatus ursinus | reverse complement strand
AAACAAACAAACAAACAAACAAACAAACAAACAAACAAACAAACAAACAAACAGTATGAATCAACAGAGTGGCATGGCAGACCAGAAAACTAATGAAATTTTAGGCTGTTTTAAGAGAGATGTAATGTCCAGGACTAGGGAGGTGCAAGTCCTTGTCCTTTTCCTTCATCAGGACACATTTGGATAATGTTCAGTTCAGGGCACATTAGTTTGAGAAAGACATTGTTCGAGGTGCTCACAAGAGAGCAGCCAGTATAGTGAAGGGGCTTGAGTTCATGCCACATGGGGATCAGTTAGAAAACTGGGGGATATTTAGCCTAGAAAAGAGAAGACTTAGAAAGGAGATGATATAAGTATCTAAAACACTATTAGAGGAAAGAGGGATTTGGCTTGTGCTTAGCCCCAGAGGGTAGAACTGGTAGTAACAGCAGAAAGTTCTAGGAAGCAGATTTTGGCTTGAGAGAAGAAAGAACAATTAGAACTTTCCAATTGGCTACCTGAACAGGTAGTGAGTTCCCCATCACTGGGTGTATCCACATAGCAGCTAGGTAACCACCTGTAAGGGGTATTAAAGAATGGACTCGTGGTTCAGTTCAGGGCTAGACTAAAGGGTTTCTTAGGTCTCTTCACACTCTCCGATTTTTCAGTTCTGTGACTCAGTGTTTGGCGCTGTATCGCCCGAACATCTAGCTCTCTAATGGGAAGTTTTTATTGTTCTGAGAGCTGTCAGTCCTAGTTCAGCAATTTGCTCACGACCTTCTGAGAATCCTGGATCCATAATACCCAAAGTCATTAGGAATCAGTCCTTCATTAGTCAATCAGGAAACTGTGCTGCTCTGAAGTACCCTGTTAATTAACATGTGAGGAGTATGCTGGAAATAGCACCACCAGAGGGTGCGAAGTCAGTCTGGATTGTCAGGGGTGGGATGTTTTAATGCTCATCTCCTGATTATCTGTGTGAAGGGGGAGGGGTGAAGGGCGAGGATGAGGGGGCACCATGATGGAGATACCCCCCAAACACCTCATCTGAATGAATTTGGGTTCCGTCTCCTCCATCAGAGGTGAGGAGATGGACGTGACCATGGGCGAGAAAACAAGCCGCAAAGGCTGGACAAGCCACAGAACCAGTACAACAGCAGGGCAGAGTCTTGACCTGCAAGTCCAAAGACTGGATTCGAGCTCTGGCTCCATCACTTATCACCCTCAAGATCTTGCCTCTGTTTCCTCACCTGAAAATGGGTAGAAGGATCAGTGTGTCCTCTATCTGCAAGGATCCAGTGAAACGATGCCTGTGAAATGCTTTTTGTAGCCCAAAGACACCATGTCATCATGGGGTTGATGATTCCACCTCAGCCAGCCGCCTCAAGCTGAGAGAATGGATGACTCTCCTTTCCAGCCCAACGTCTGTGTTCGGTTTTCTAAATTGTCTGTATCCATCAGTTAAGCAGAGACCTCAAAATCCTGAGGACAGGAATACCATTAACCTCCCGTGGCTGCTCTAGAGCATCATGGCGGTGGGGCTTGGGGTGGGTATGGGAATCTACCCGCGAGACGCACGCGTTTTTAAACTAACAGCCTAAGGTTGATCTTAGTCAACGGCAAATGCTCACAATCAGATGACTAGGTTTCCAGATGTGTCGCTATGGGAGCAGCTGAAGACCTGGTCCCCTACCTTGGGGATGAGTAAGGGCTGTACAGGTGGGTGTGGCTAGAGCGGGAGAGACTAAATAAGCCAGTGGGCATCTACCAACTATTGGCTCAGTATAGAGAGTCCAAGACACACACCAAGTACAGTATACATGGGGGGGGGGGTAGGAGAAAAGCATAGAACTGCTCATTAGTAACACACAATTCCCAGAGGGAAAAGAACCATACAAAATACAGTAAGTCACACATATCAGGATTGAATACAAATTCCTTTGTGAATGGTGGTGTTACCATTTTTTCTTTAGATGAAGGACCGGGTGACAGGGCAGCAGCTCACAGGAGGAGGACGCAAGGGTGAGGCTAGCTTGGGAAGCCGTGGAAAAGACAACAGGTAATGTGAGGGTCAGTCCTCCATTACCTGGATCTGGCAGTGCCTGGAAGCCTGTGTCCATCCACATGTCCTGCGTCTCTGTGACCAGTAACCGGTATTCTTCCTGGTAACCCTGAGCTATGGGAAGTTCTTAAAATGCTTCCTGAATTGCCAAAGAATGTGAGAGTGGGAAGGACCTTACTGAGTGAAGAAAGAACGTTATGGTCATTGTTGGCACAGCCCAGAACTTGGAGTCAGAAGTGGACCGTGGGTCCAAGTCCTGGCTGTGACAACATAAGACACCCAGTAGTCTGACTCTCGGTTTTCTCCTCTGTAAAATGGGAATAACAGTCTTTGAACTACCTACCTCCCATAAGATTGTTCTAAGGAAAAAAGACACATTAATATGTTTAATGCACTTTGTAAAGGGTTATGGAAAAGTCTGATGAGATGGAGTCAAAATCAATCAGGGTACTCCAAGGTCTCTCCCAGCTCTGACATTCGATGCTGATGACATCATAGGTCTAGAGCTGGGAGGGAGGGATTTTGGGAAAACTGAGGCCTGGAGAGGTTAAGTGACTTTCCACAGGCAGTTGTCACATAGGTAGTAATTCAGACCCAGCTTTTCAGACTCTAGCGATCTGGTTTTTGGGGGCAGGGTTCAGACCAGGTTAAGTGACCTGCCCAGGGTGACATGGATATTATGTGTGAGAAGCAAGACTTGAACCCAGGCCTTCCTGACCCTAAGTCTGAGTCCAGGTTCAGTTCTAAGGTTCCTTCCATATCTAACCTTATAGGTTCAAGGCTACCTGTGAGTTAGTCATGTAACTTCTCTGAGACTCAGTTTCCCCTAGGGGCCTGATCAGGAGGGCCAGACCAGCTCCATGCACTCATTTGGAGGTGTACCTTCCTTTGGGATTTTGAGGGGAGGGCATGGCCATGCCCAGTAACACCATCCTGGAGATGGTTGAGGATGTTTCTGGGCCTAGGTAATTGTCCAGTCATTTCCATCCGCTGAGGAGGAGTGTCAGGGATTGAGGGTGATTTGACGAGATGGAAAGGTGGTCCGTGGGGGCTAGATGACCCCTGAGGTCCTTTCCAGCCTTAAACCTACGACCTTGTCTTTAGCACCTTCTAGCACCCGTTTTTCCCCTCACGATTGTAACAATAACGGTTTAGGGCCCAGTCGGTTTTAAGACACTGTGTAGGAACTCTGAAGTCTGATGGAGTGGGTGGGGTCTGTCTGGTGACTCACTATTAACCAGAACCTTGGATTCTTTGGAAAGTCCCCCTTTCCTGGGGGAATATCCATGCTGGATTCCCGGAATTTACTGTATACGTTTGAAAATAATCCTGGGGCCAACTTTAGAACGGTGATTAGCAAAGTCACGGGGTTCGCCCTCAGATCATCCTTTGGGTAGGGAATTCATACTCTCGTGGTGACTGGCACTGAGAAGTCAAGAATATGAGAAGGGGATCAAGGGACTAGTTAGTCTAACACTGCAAATTTACAGACGGGGAAACTGAGTCCCCAGAGGGAGTAGTTCACAGAGTGAGGGCTATAAACGAAGCCTCCTGATTTCTGCTATGCTGCCTTTTCCGGCCTCTAGACCTTTGCTGTTTCTTCCATCTTCCATCTCTACTTGTCAAAATCTTACTTAGCCTCCAAGACCTCGCTCAGGCAAAGGCAAATTGTCCAGTTTGTCTAGATTCTAGGGTGGTGGAAAGGGAATAGTAGGAAATAACGTAGGTGTGGGGCCTTGAAATGGGAGAATGAGAGAGAAAGTTGGTAAGGCAGATCAATGAAAGATTGCATTGGGCATGAAAAACCAGGCAGAGGTTTGCCTACCTTGATAAGGTGGGCAAAGAGGAATCATTCATTTTTGAATGGGGTGATGGGACCACTTCTCTAAGGGGGACGCAGGAATATCTTACTTTGGCCTGAAGTGTGTCCTGTGATGGACCTGGGGGGTGTTAAGGGAAGCCCTGAATGCTTCCCTCCCCATACCTACTCTTTGGTAGGAAATGAAGCTACATTCTAAGGAACGATGACTGTCTCTCTGGGTAGGAGCAGCAGAGAGGAGGAAAGAGGGGATAATGAGGTGGAATTATAGCTACTGTTAAGAGACAAAGGGCCACCACACCTAGATGGGAAGTGGATATTGGGCATTTAGCTTGGCCCAGGCACGAGGCCAGGAGACCCTGCTGCTGCATGCTCAGGGGTGAAAAATACAAATGAACAATATCCAAGGTGGTCCAGACGGGCGTGGTGATTGAGTGACATTGGGGCTGAGAGATGCTGGAGAGAGCAATGACTCCAAGGGCCAAGGGAGTGTAGGAGAGTGGACTGCGGGACTTTAATATCCCGTGTTCAGACACTAAGGGTGGGGGGTTCAGTGAGTCTTGCCCAGCTGGTCCCCTTTTTAGCCACGGTTATACAGACTTGATCAAGTACTTAGATGAATTATATTTTCTTCATTGATCTCAGAAGACTATGATGGAGGAGGGAAGGCTGGGAAGCAACAGTTTCCCACATTTGAGCCTTGATTTCTTCATCTGCAAAATGGGGCTAATAGGGCAGTCCTGGCTTCCTTGTGGGGGTCATAAGGGGATTCGCTGGGAGAATGGATGTGAAACGCTTTTCAATGATAAAATACGCACTGTTATTATTCTAGCATACACTTAAGCATTTGTGGAAATGACTCTAATTGCATCTATTTTTGTCACAGACATTTACACACACACTCCTTTTTCAAGCAGAGCTCTCTCCGGAAATTGAAGGCCAGAATCTGGTATCCCATAATTGGGAGATTTAACTCAATTCAATTAAAAAAAAGAAAAACACTTGGAAGCAACATGATACATTGGAGAGAGAACCACATTGGAGTCTGGAGATCTAGATTTGGATCCTGATTCCAACCCTTACTAGCTGTGTGACCAGCCACAAATTACTTGAGTTTTCTTAGCCTCAATTTACTCTTCTGCAAATGGGGACTAATAATCCATGTACTTAACGCACCTCACAGGGCTGTTGAGAGAGAAGCATTCTGCAAACTCCTGAACATGTTGCAGAAACGTGAGCTAATATCACTGATTGCTGACTTGCTTCTGTGACCCTGAAACGTTGTGTTCCCTCTCTGAGCCTCAGTTTCCCCTTCTGCACAACACAAGGGTCAGACTAGATTACCCACAAGGCACCTTCTAGCTCAAATAGTCTATGTTGTGGCAATCCAGAAAGCTAAAGAATTAAGAACGCTGTGATTGGATTATTCTGTGACATGTCGCCCCGATGATGAATGCTTGAGCCGGGCGTTTGCAGAGATTACCACAGACCTCCACTGGCTACTTTCTCGCCGGATGCTGTAGGAATTCATTCTTATTTGTCCTTTCGAATTCAAGCCCCCCACCCCCCCAGAAAGTGAGACAATGGGAGTGGCTCCTGGCTCTGGTACCACTGTGGGACCCCCACCCCTCCCCATCCCTGGAGCGAGGACCAGACACCCTGGCTGATCAGCAGCCGGCGAACCCCTCTCATATCCAGGGAGCTATTCACTGGAGAACTTTGGGTTAGAAAAAAACCAACTCACATTCCATATTCTGACATTTACATTAAGCTTGATTTGGTGACTACTGGAAACTGGGGAGGCGGAGGAAGGTGACTCGAACCATTTGTAATCCTTCTTCCCTTGGGTCTGGCCAGAGTGGCACTGGCCTGGCTGCTGCCAGGAGTCCCTTGGTAAAGATGCCAACGTCTTTCTGGTGCCCTCAGTCTACAATGGGAATATTGCTTATGGACTGCTGTCCTGGGCACCCTTCTTCACCGCAGAGCATCATTTCCTAAGTCAGCTGAAGGGTCACACAGAGGTGAGCACCGCGCCACCAGCCACTGTCCACTTGGCTGGTCCTTCTGTCCCCTGGATGTCTTTCCTTCTGGAAGCTGCCCGTGGATTTGTAATCTCCCCTCTCCCGTCCCGAGGCACGGCAGCAAGTTTTTCTGAGAAAGCAAACAAACAAAAACACGTGAAAGTGATGCCACCATCTTTGAAAGAAGGTAAGCCCCCTGAGGGCAGGGGCTGTTTTATTTTTGTCTTTGAACCCCCAGTGCCAAGCATAGGGCCTGGCATATAGAAGGTGCTTAATAAATGCTTATAGATTGAATCCATTACAGCAGCTGGGCTGGTTTTTGCCCAACCTCAGGTGTGTGCCTTCAGCCAAGACTTTAAGGGCTCTCCTCATCCTCCCCCACCTGAGCAGGGCCTCGAAGGATGGAGAGGACAGAGCATTCTGGGGTGAAGAGAGAAGGGGAGAGCTGAAGGATCCCCAGGAGACAGATGAAACAGGGCTAAATAGCCATCCAGTTCTCTCCGAGAATTTAAGTAAAAATCTCCTCAGAGGCCCCAGGTTATTAATGAGCTGGAGAGATAATCCTCTGATAATCAGAGAGTGAGGACGATAATTCCTGCCATGTGACTTGTCCACATCTTCTCATCCTGGGCATGAAGAAACAAATGCCAAACACAGATGGGGCAAGGGGAGAGGGCTGCTACGTGCAGCGCATTTGGGGTGCCAGGCCCTGGGTTTGAATCTCGGCTCTGTCCCCTGTATGACCCTGGACAAGTGGCATACCTTCCTTGGGGTTTAGTTTCTTCAACTATAAAATAGGGAGTCGGGGTGTGGATGGACTGGATAACATGTTAGGGCCCTTCCAGGTCTGAATCTGGATTTTTAGTGGGGAAATCCTAGGATTATACACCTAAGGCCAGAAAGGCCCTAAGAGTCAACTAGTCCCTCCCAGCTCTGACATCCTCTGTTCTAAGCTCTGTCCCAGTTCTGACATTCCCTGTTCTCCCTCCCTCCCAGCTCTAACATCCCCTGTTCTATCTCCCTCTCAGCTCTGACATCCTCCGTTCTAAGCTCCCTCCCAATTCTGACATTCCCTGATCTCAGGTCCAGCTCTGACATTCCTTGATTTCAGGTCCCTCCCAGCTCTGACATCCCCGTTCAAAGAGACCTGAACCGGGCCGTTGTGCCTGATTCAGCTCCAAAGTTGACCATCAGGAAACGCTAACCACTGCTCAAATAAAGATTCCCTTGCCAGTAAACACAGTCTTTTAATTGTACAACAGAACCCCAGGAAACATAAAGAACTTCATCGTGAGACTTCCTTCTTTCCTTCCAAGTTTGACAGCTTCAGACCAATTTAAGACGCTGGACAGATGGAGCCTGTACAGGGGAATGAATGAGGCTGCCCATTAAACTCCCATCCTCCTGACCGGCTAGGGGCCTACAAAGCTGGCTCGTCACACGATGGGTCGGAATGAACGCAGATTATCAGGGGCCATGAGTCCAACTCCCCCATTTTATGGGTGAGGAAACTGAGGCCCAGGGAGGTCACACAGGTCATAAGTGGCAGAGCTGGGATTCACCTCCTGCCTTCCCCGGGGCTCCTGCCATCCAAGGCCCGGAGAAAATGCCACCTCCTTCAGGGAGACTTCACTGACACTATCCCCACCCCAAGGTGGAAGAGACCTTTGTCTCTTTGTCCTGTGTCTGCCCCCAATAGGGCAATAGTACAGTTCTGAGTTCTTGTCTCATGTCCTGAAAGACTGGCATCTCCCCGAGGGAAGGCGCCATGTTTTCTTCAGCTCTGCATCCCCACCAGGGCCGGGCCTATTGTGGGCTCTACACTTGGCCATCACTCAGTAAATGTTCGTTGTTGTTGAGTCCAGGCCTTTTGCTGAGCTGGAAAGTTAACTTCAGAAGCATTAGGGTGCCCTGGATGCCAGCCATGACAGGCACCTCGCGGGTGATGAATCCCTGCCTGTCTTGCCCATTCATTTCCAGCAGCAGCGGCGGTATTCTGGATGTGGTGATTAAGCGGTACCTGATCTATTATTTTTGTTCCCAATGGCAGGTAAGGACAGGAGGTGCTCACAGTAAAGCAATTTGATTCTGGGGAGAGAGAGACTTTATGTGGGTCACGTGGCCTACCTAGGCAGACCTATGAGGTGGTAGAAAGAACATTGGTGTGAACGCAGGCTCTTACCAGCTGTGTGACCTTGGGGAAACGCCTTAAGCTCCCTGAAACTCCCTTTCTTCATCTCTAAAATGAGTGGGTTGCAATAGATTGCATTAGAGGATCCTTCTAATTCCAGGAATCTCTGATCCTATGCTTCGAGGGGGAGAGAGGAGAGGACAGTAGCTTCTTGTGAAAAGAACAGCAGCCCCTGACCCTTCGGACCTTTAGGGACGGGGAATAGCAGACCCGAATCATCGTGCCCCCTCTCCCATTGATGGTGTTCTGCTCTACACCAGGGTTCCTAATTTGGGACCAAAAGACCCCCAAGAAGTTCATGGACGGACTTCAGGTGATCCAGGACCTTGGATGGGAAAAAACCAAATCTTCATTCTCACTATATGTATGTATACATACATACATACATACATACATACATATATATATAAAATTGATGACTTTCTATAAAATTGATTTTCTTTGTAATCCCATCTACATTATTTTATGAATTTCAAGACAGGATTCCAAGAAGGGTCCGTGGACTTCCCCAAACGGCCTGCCAGAGGGGTCCAGGGTAAGAATCCCTGCTCTGGACACTCTCCATCTAATTGGTCATAGGATCATAGTATAACAAATTTAGAGCTGGGAGAAACTTTAGAGGTCATCATGCCCTTCCAGGTGAAGAAACTGAGACCCAGAGAGACTACTGGTTTGTCCACGGTCATACAGATAGTGTCTGAGGTGGAGGCTGAAAACTCAGATCCTGCTGAATCTCACAGGCCTTGGTTGGCAACCTCAGTCAAGTTTCCTCCTCTATGGATTGATGTTCGATGCCCTTCGATATCCTATTAGGCTCTGATATTTCATTTTCTAAGAGTCTTCCCAGCCCTGACATTCCCTATTCTCAGGCCCTTCCCAGCGCTGACCTTCTCTGTTCTCAGGCCCCTCCCAGCCCTGACATCCCCTGTTCTAAGCTCCCTCCCAGCCCTGACATTCCCTGCTCTAGGGCCCTCCCAGCTCTGGAATGCTAGGATTCCTATGTTCACATTTATGTCCCCAGCATAAATCCTTGGGTGTCTCACAGACATGAGGTGCTTAATACATGTTGGTTTAATTGAATAGGGCAGCACCTCTGTAGCACCCATGGACTGAAAGCCTCCAGGAGCATTCACTCACAGGCCTCCTGGTTCCAGGACCTGTTGCCATTCCCCATCTCTGCGTGAACTCAAGGGGAATGATCGGGCTGGATTATCACCCAGGCATGAAATTGATACAGCTCTTGCTAAAGGAATATTTTGCAAATATTTACTCTCTGCCTTCAGACATCCCCTTCTTGCCCCTCCCTTTCTGCTTCGCTGAGACGTCGTGTTCCAGGCTGGTGAGCCCTGGTGCTGCCCACTGGAAGGAGAATGGGGATTTGAATCCAGTTCTGTCCGGCACTTACTGCACGTGGCTGGGGCATGTGGCTTTTTTTGATTTATATCTTTCCAGCTGAGTGTGGTCTACTGGGCAGAGAGCTGGCCTCCGAGTGACAAAGACCTGGGTTCCAGGCCTGCCTCTGACCTATCCCATCTGTGTGACCCTGGGAAGGTCCCTTCACTTTTCTGTGCCCCAAGCAGCTCCTGAGACTCCACCTTGAAGAGCATGTACTCTCTTGCCTCGATAGAGAGGGTTCCTCCCTAGGACGAGGCCACAGGGTCCCAGAGTGAGAGCTGACACCCACCTCGGAGGCTGTGACTCCAACCCCTTCGATTTAGGGATGAGGAAACTGAGGCCCAGAGGACAAGTGACTTGCCTAAGGTCACACAGTAGTAAGGAGCAGAGCTGGGATTTGTGCATAGATCTTTAACTTCAAATTAATTGAATATTTTCCATTGCACCAGGGTAAACACGCGCACACACACACACACACATACACACACACACACACACACCCTACTAGATAACAGTGGACTCCTTAACACCAGAAACCCTGTCTCAATGATATTCATAGCTCCCATCACCTCAGTGAGGTAAGTGTGCCTATTTTACAGAAAAGTAAACTGAGGCTCAGAGAGGAGGGGTGACTTGGCCTGGGTCACACAGTTAGTAAGTGAGAAACCTAAAACCTTATCTATCTCGATAACACCAGCGCCTGGGAGTCAGCAGTTGAACGGAGAAATGTTGGTTGAATAAACGAATGAATCAAAGGGAAGTGACACATGCTGACGGGGCCCTGCCAGGGGCGGTCCTCCCGCACACCTGCCCCTGCACTCCCTTTTCCAGCCTTCTTCACAGACCGGCAGAGCCGGATGGGATGCCATGAGGCGACTTGTCCACCTGCACGTTTGCAGCCTACTCACCACGCCCGGGTGGGAGAACCCCTCCCTGCCCACCTCAAGAGCGCCCGATGGCTGGGAGGACCGCCCCCTGAAGTCACGCTGAGATCTGGGTAGCTTCCCCCTCAGGCTCTTGGCTCTGCCCTCCGCGGCCCACAAGGACGTCCGGCCCCTTGCCCTTTCTAAGCCTTCTCTGGCTCCTCCGCTCAACCCCGGGGTCCTCTGATCTTTCCCTCTCCCAGTCACCCTACTCTCAAATTTGTCAATGCCCTTCCTCATGTTTGAAGGCCAGAGAGGGCAGAGCGTGGAGAAGCCATTCCCTCCTGGTCCTGGGCACTGTGCCCTCCTCAATGCTCCCCAAGAGAACGTTCGGCCTTTTGGCGGCCAAGTCACACGGCTTCTACTTGGGGACACGGGTTTTGGGATCAGAGCGTGATGTTTCTCAATTATCTTTATTTTTATTTTATTTTGGCCTGAACCTGTGATTTACCACTGATTTAGGGAGTACTCAGCAAGGAAGCTCCTTCCTCCAGGGAGATCAATGTCCTGGAGAATTGCCTGGGGACGTGGCGAGGCCTGCCCAGGGTCACGCGGCCAGGGGTGCCCTCGTCCTTGTGAAATTTCATTTGATCGTGGTCTGAGATTCTGGGCTATCAAGATCCTCATCCAAAGTGCCAGCAATTTCCCTGGGCTTTGCGTATTCACCCAAGCTTGAAGAGCATGCCAACCACCTGCCCACCTCCACAAATGTTACCGGATCTCACCTGAGCCCTCTCTCCTGCACGGAAAGCCTCCCGTTCCTCTACGACTGACTCTTTCTCCCACTGTTCACCCTGATTAGTGCCAATCTTCTCTTCTCTCCTCAAGGCCCTTAGGAGGGGCTCAGGGGAAAGCAAGCAGGCCAGGAAGACCTGGGCTGGAGTTTTCCCTCGCACAAATACAGGCTCTTTGACCTTTGGCTCCAAAGCCTCAGTTTCCCCTTCTGGTAAATGGGGACAATAATAACACCTCCTTCCCTGAGGCTCAAATGAGTTAACACACGTAAAGCGCTTTCCAAATCTTAAAGCTTTCTGTAAATGTTGGTGATTATTATTACATCAAACTCAGCACAGCTTGTCACCTGCCGCCCTCACCCGGCTCCTCCTCCTAACTCGGCTATTTTTGTATAGGTCGGTGCTGTCCTTCTGGCTCTGAAGCTTTGCTGCCTTAGTCGCTCTCAGAGGTCGACCCCCTCCAGCTGCCTCTGATTCAACTCTGTTTCCTCTGGGACTGGAACCAAAGTCCCCTGACCCAGATCCAGGGCTCTTTCCACTGAACCACACTGCCTCCTGAATAGGAAAGCCTAAGCCAGAGTCAAGTACTTCCCAATCTGGCTCTAGCCTGCCTCCACAGGTCCATTTCACAAGGATGTCCCTTATGATATGCTGGACCAAATAGACCTAGGGGCTATCCCTCAGACTAGGCTGCCATCTCTGCTTCTCTCTCCTCCCCTGGCCCTCTCTGGATCCATACCGTCCTTCAAGGCTCAGTTC
The DNA here is from genome assembly GCF_900497805.2 of Vombatus ursinus. Lineage (NCBI taxonomy): Eukaryota > Metazoa > Chordata > Mammalia > Diprotodontia > Vombatidae > Vombatus > Vombatus ursinus. The sequence continues at coordinate 7,754,170 of NW_020950172.1, read as the reverse complement.
AGGTGCTCCCACCCCCTCCAGTGCAGGCCCCCTCTGTCTGTCTGTCTGTCTGTCTGTCTCTGTCTCTGTCTCTCTCTGTCTGTTTCCTCTCTCTCCTCCCTCCTCTCTCCTCTCTCTTTTCTCCTTCTTCTCTCTCTCTCTCTCCTTTCTCCCTTTCTCTTGCTCTATTTTCCCCTTCTCTTTTCCTCCCTCTTTCTCTCCTCTCTTCTCCTCTCCCTCTCTCTTTCTCCTCTCTTTTTCTCTCCTTCTCCCTCTGTCTCCTTCCCTCTCTCCCTCCCCCTCTCCTTTCTTCCCTTTCCTTATTTTTCTTCTTCTTCCTCTCTCTCTCTCACCCTCCTTCCCTCATGTATATTTATAATTTTGTCTTAATCTCTTTTTTCTCTCTCAATCCCTCCCTTTGTCTTCTCCCTCTTCTTCCTTCTCCTCTCTCTATCTCCCCCTCCCCTCCTTCTCTTTCTCACTCTCCCTCCCTTTACATTTTATTTACATATTCATGAATCATAATAATAACTAATATTTATAGAGAGCCTACTACATGCCAGGCACTGAGTTAAGTGCTTTACAAATACTATTTCATCTGATCCTCACAACCCTGGGGGGTAGGTGCTATAGCTCATGCTATGTTGTCAGTAATATTGAAAAAAATGAAATTTATTATTCATGCCAAAATTGACCAGTACATCCACCAATCCTTTTTCATTTTGTATTCTACATAAATGTTTTTTCTCACACATGTACACACACATACACACTTATGCTATATATGTTTATATGCATGTATACACACATATATGTGTATATATATAAATGTATATATGTATGTGTGCATATATGTATGTGTGTATCTCTGTTTTATAATTGAGGAAACTGAGGCAGGCAGAGGTTAAGTGACCTGCTCAAGGTCACACACTATTAAGTGTCTGACACAAAATTTGAACTCAGGACTCCCTGACCCCAGGCGGGGCACTCTGTACACTGTGATACCACCAAGCGTTCCCTAGGTTCTGTATACTGGGTCTCCTTCCCCCTATTCTTAGAATGCAAAATCCCAGAAGTCACTGGCTCTCTCTTTTCAGACTCTGTATCCCTAGCACTTAGCTCAGTATCTTGGACAGAATAAACATATCTGCCGAAATAAGTCAAAGCCGCGCCTTTGATGGCCAGAGGTCAGAAGCCTACCCACTACCTCCCTCCTTCTAGGCCCTCTGCCTCTCTTCACATAGGCTAAGCTGCATTTTTGCCTTTTCTGGCCATGATTTTGATTTGTGCTGAGCTTGCAGTACACTAAGGCCCCCAGATCATTTCCGCTCCCATAGTTACTGTTATCTAGCCTTCCTCATCCTTTATGCTTTTGATTAAAAAAAAAAAAAACAAGAAAAAAAAAGTTGGTCTTGCATCTACAACTCATGCCCCTCAAGGTCCCCGGAATTTTAGACAAAAACCTTTTTGTAAACCCCCTGCAAATCCTTTTCACTCTCTGTCTGTGTTGTGTAAAGGCGATGTTTCCAGGATTATTGATTAAAATGCTCACACAAATGTTTTTCTATTCCACCTAAGCAAAATTATCGATTTCTCCTTTGTGATTGCCTCCATCCCTTTCTTGGCTGAGAATTTTCTTACTAGCTATAGCGGTGGAAGGCACTGATCTGGTTTTCTTCAAACCTTTTTTTTAAAGATAGCATTGCCTTTAATACCCAGGTCATGTGTCCATTTTGAGCTAACACGCCGCCTGTCTCCAGAGAGCAGAGCGAGGGCCGACGGGACGAAGCCACCAAAAGACAGCTTTAGTTTTGGTGGAAAGAAAAAACTTGTTAAAAACCCAGCGCGCCGCAGGAGGTAGTAAGCTCCCTGTCACTGGAGTTATTCAACAAGAGAATAGATGATATCTGTAATGCAGTAGAAGGAATTCTCGTTTAGCGCCAGGCTGGGCTACACGGTCTCTGAGGTCCCTTTAATCCTCCACAATTCTATTTCCTACCTTCCCGCTATGATGCCCGTTAACAGTAAAAAAAAAAATGTTTTTAAAGAGTGGGCTTTCTTAACAGCCCCAAAGAAAACGTTTGTTTCCATCACTCTGACAGGACCCACAACGTCCAAACTGGGAGCTGCTTACTCTTCCAGCCACCATCCATTCCCAGAAGCAAATAGTTTGGCAGTTAAAGCTGGGACTCTGATGGCAGGAGACACCAGAAGAGGCTCTAGGCTCCAGGCGGCCGAGGCAGATGCTTCCTTCGGCACTGGCCTCTGCGCGGGCCTTGTTGAGCAAGGTGGACACCGATCTCTCCCCGGGCACAGCCCGCCATCTCTGCCGGCCAGTTTCTTTTCTTTCTTCCTTTTTTCTGGTTACCTAACTTCTCCAATATTAACCTTGTGAGGGCCCAGAGGATAATTACATTGGATTCTTGTCAAACCTACAAAGAGAAATACCCTCCCTTGCTCTGGGGAAGTTAATGGGTCCAAAGCTTTTCCTGCAGCCTTCACAGATATATCTCCTGGCTTCTTTCTGGGAGGCTCTACTCCATTTAATTACCTCCGGGAGAGCGCATCTCATCTTTGTGAAGTATTAGCCAAGTGTACTGTAACTGGAAATTCTAATTAAGATTCGAAAGGGGGGAAATTCCGACGGCAGGGGTGATGTGATGCCCTGTGACCTGGATCAAATGAGAGAGTATTTGCCAAGTGCTTAGCCTAGTGCCTGGCTCATAGTAGGCACTTTTTCTCTCCCTCCTCCCACCTCCTCCACGGAGGATGGAGTTGGGGGAAAGGCAGAGTCTGGGTTTGAAGAGCGACCTCAAAGGCAGTCCCTCTCTCAGATCCGATCAGGGACAGTGCCTGAAAAGAAGGGAAAAACTCCAGCTCGGACCTGGTCTGAGCCCAGGGGAAGCTCAGCCTGCCCAAACCATCTTCGGAGTTTCTTTCGAGTGATTCTTCAAAAAGCTAATTCCTTACAGTGAATTTAGCCTTGTCTGAAAAATGCTGAGGCTTCAAATATCACTTGGGGAAGAAAAGTGAGAATGATGTCAGGGATTTAAGCCAGTGTTATACCAAAAGGAATCCGAGGGAATCTCAGGACCACAGAAATAGAGTCACAGAACCTCAGACAGGTAATGGACTTAGATTGTTGGAATGCTAGAACCCTGAACCTAGTCACAGTGGGTTCTGCTGGCCTATGCCCAAGAACCCTGAACCTAGTCACAGTGGGTTCTGCTGGCCTATGCCCAAGCAGAGAGCGTCTACACCGGACAAAGATAAAACCTGACCATGCTTTCTTGGCTGTGTCTCAGCTCCAGATGAATGATCCTATGACCTTGGGCAAGTCAACCTCGGTTTCCCTCTGTGGCCTCATAAGTGTCTCTCTTCTAGCTCTAGGTTAATGGCCCTATGAAATAGCACCTGCCCTCAAGGGCCTTACCTTCTACTGGGGGACTACAGAATATAGTCCAATACATGTCCTGTGCAGGGAAAACTGAAGAGGGAAAGAACACCAAAAACTAGGCTCCATGAAGGAGGGGGCACATGGGTCGAGCCTGGGAAGAAGAGTCCTGAGGGGCAGAGGTGAGGAGGGATCACCAGGCAGGGAAATGGATTGTGTGCAGGAACACAGGTGAGAAGTAAGGGTGTCAAGGTCAGGCAGTGGTCCAGTTCACTGGATGGAATGTGTACTAGTATGAATTAAAGATGGCACTAGATTGTGGGGGGCCTCATGCCATGTGCATAGGTATTTTATCTGGTCAGCAATGACAAGTATGGAAGGTTTTTGAGCAGGGGAATGATGTGCTCAGCCTTATTCCTTAGGAAGATTATTTTGCTGGCTTTGTGGAAGATGGATTGGGGAGATGAGAGACATAAAGAGGGAAACCAATTAGGATTCTATTACAGTAGTCCAGGCAAGAGGTAATTAAGGTTTGAGTTAGAGGGGTGGTAAGTAAGCAGTGGTAAAGGGACAGATGGGAAAAGTGTGGAAATGGAACGGACCAGACTTAGCAACTGAATGAGAATGAGGGACGAGCGAGGGCACAAAATCAAGCGCTTGGACCCTGCAGGATGGCGGTGCCCTCAACAGAAATCGGGACCTTTGGAGGTGGGGAAGACAGTGACTTCTGTTTTGGACCTGGTGAGTCTGAGATGCCTATAGGACATCCAGCAAGAGATTGCTGTACCCTCTTTCAAAAACTTGGCACCTCCTCTCTGGGCGCAGCCTGGGGCTGAGCCACCCCTAGAGGCGGCCCCAGGTAGCTGAGCCACCCCTAGAGGCGGCCCCGGGTAGCTGAGGCAGCCCAGGGTAGCCATCCCCAGAGCCTGCTCTCAGCTCAGTAGGATCAAAAGGAAAGCAACAGCTCTCATCTAAAGAGCCCTCAGCGCCAGGCCCTCAGGTTGTTGTGTTGCTGAAACACGGAAGATGATCTTTAAAAAGATTTTTAAAATGTTTTAAAAAGGAAATGGGGGAAATCATTCTTCTCCCATTGCCTTTAAACTCACTTTCCAGAGATTTTAAGGTCATTTATTCATCAAACATGAATTAAGTATCTGCTACAGACCAAGCACTGTGCTAGGCCCATGGAGAGATGAAAAGCACAATTAAGACACGATGCCTGCCCTCAGGCAGCTTCTACTCTAGTAGGGAGGTAAGACAAGCAAAAGGGCTATAATGCACGTTATTATACGACAAGTACATTTTGTTGTTCAATCGTGTCTGACCCTTCATGACCTCATGGACCAGCACTTGAGGATCTGGAGGTGGGGTGGGGAACCTGCGGTCTCGAGGCCACATGTGGCCCTCTAGGTCCTCAAGTGTGGCCCTTTGACTGAAGCCAAACTTCACAGAACAAATCCCCTTCATAAAAGGATTTGTTCTGTGAAACTTGAACTCAGTCAAAAGGCCGCCCCCAAGGACCCAGAAGGACACGTGTGGCCTCGAGGCCGCAGGTTCCCCACCCCTGTCATGGACCATAGGACAACTATGTACTTGACCATAGCAGATAGGTCATTTTCTGTAAGATGGACACAATAACAGCCCCTCCCTCACAGGATTGTTATAAGGACAAAATGAGACAGCAGATGCTGTGTGCTTAGCAAACCTTAGCGTCCTACAGGAATGTTCCCTATTGTTATTCGTTATTATTATTATCATCATTAATTAGTCTTACAACGTCCCTGGAGGAGATTGTGCAGGGAAGATGACCCTCATTTTATAGAGGGGGCAATGAAGCTCAGAGCACGGTAGAGACTTGCCCAAGGTCACAGAGCCTGAGCTTCCATTCAATGAAGTAAACCACCCAGAGTTGCTTGGGGGCCCGCTCTGGAGAATAGCAGAACCCGTCCTCCAAACCGTGCCTCCTGATTTCAAGCCCAGTCAGGTGGGCTTTCCATCGCACCACCTTGCTGCTCTAAGACACTGGGGGAAACTGAGGCCTGCAAGGTTAAACTAGTGGTTGAAGGACGTGTGACCCAGTGTCTTAATTCCCAGTCGATAACTCAGGGTGAGGGTGGGGTCAGGTCCTGCAGGGGCTGGTCTTCACGTCTCCTAGAATCTCTCCTGCCCCGGGTGTGTGGGGCTCGAGAGGCACTCTGCTGAAGAGCCTCTGACCTGCCTGCATTCACGGGTCCCATTCTGTCTCCGTCACACTCAAATGTCGAGTTTTCCACCCGTTTGATTCTGGATCATTAAAGCATCTGCTGAGTGTGATGGAATAGGGCCAAGCTGCTGAGAACTGCGTTCGGGGGACGTTTTCTGTCGAGTAGCCTGCTTTCCTCTGACATTTGGAAGACCATAGCACAGGAAGGTGTGTGCTGCGGGGATGTGCGAGCGTACCCTTGGGGAAGGTCACTGAGCCCATAGCCCTGAATGAACCCTCATCCCATCCAAGACCCAGTTTCTTGGCACGTAAAAAGACAAAACAAAAAGAGCCCCCTCCTACTGTCTGGATGAGAGGACGGGGGAGGGGGCTTAGAGCTTCTCTGCTCCAAGCTTTTACTCTACAGGTGGGGAAACTGATTCAGGGACGTGTGACTTACCCGAGGGCTCGCCGATAGACATGGGCAGAGCTGGAAAGAAACCTCAGTCCTCTGACTCACTTGCATCCCCTCTCTGTCACTTACTACCTGTCTGGGACCTGGGGTAGGCAAGCTTACTCCTGTGGGCCTCAGTTTACTCTTTGGTAAATGACATTTCTGTAAACAGTGAGGGGGTGGACCAGACGATCCCTAAGGCCCCTCCCAGCTCTAAGGGTCCTGAGACTCTCAATTCCCACGAGTGGGTGGCTGAGTGAGGACAGTTCTCTGAGGGGTGTCCGGTAGCAAAGCCGGCGCTTGGGGACAAAGCCTCGGGTGTCTGCCGAGCAAGAAAGCCTCAGGCTGGGAGGGGGGTGACATTCTGGCTGAACCCCGGATGCCCCTTCCCCGAGGGCAGCTTCGCTCTCCAGGAGGCTCACCTCTGAGCTTCCAAGCCTCTCTCTTCACTGTCCCTGCCTTTTCCTGGATTGTTCCTAGCGGACCCTCCCCCGCCCCAGCTCTCTTGGTCAAGGAAACTGCTCCTGGTTAGAAGTCAGAAGACCCGGCAAAAGAAGGTTAGAACGGTCAAGTTTCCAAAGGCCCAGAGGTCATTGTCAGTGAACCCAATTAAGGAAAGGGAGGAAAAAGAATGAGGCCTTCCTGGAGACAGAGGAGAAGCATTTGGAGAAGAATATCCAAAAAGCTTTGAGTCATAGAACACAGAATGTCAGAGCTAGAAGGGAACCAGGGGTCAATCAATCAACCAACACATGTATGTGAGGGCCTAGGATGGACTAAACACTGGGCTAAGACCTGTGACCTAGAACACTGTCAAGAACCTAGAACAGATTGTCACAGGTGAGAGGGATCTCAGAACATGGAATGTCAGAGGTGGGGAGGATATTAGAATAGAGAATGTCAGAGATGGAACCTCCCACCTTTAATACTCTGGGTTCCATATTTTGTGTTTTAAGACCCCTTCCAGCTCTAACACTTCACCTTCTATATTCTGTGTTCTGGGTCCTAAAGCAGTGGTTCTCCATCTGGGGCCTCTGGACCCAACAATCACATGTTCAGACATCAGGGAATCCCTGAACTAGGATGGGGAAGAAAATTACATCTTCTGCTAACTGAAAGTTAGCATTTCTTTTCTGAAGGCAGGCATCAAACCAGTCATATTGGTGGGACTCGTGACTTTGTCACTGGTAGAAATCACAGGTCTATTCATATCACATTATGGTTGTTGTGGACAGCTCGAAATCTTGTGCATGCTCATGGCGCCTTTGAAATACCTGGAGTTAGTAGACCTTGCTACTTCCCAGGCTTCCATCCACAGACTATATTTCAATAAAATGGATTTCCTTTGCCATCTGTATGCACATAACAGCGTGATTCTGAGAAGGCTTCATGAGCGGGGGTGGGGGTCCAGGACCCTCGAGGGGCTAAGCCTGGCCTCTTTCCCAGTACTCCTGGAGGTCCCATGATTTCGGGACAAAGCAGAATCAGTCCTGTTAGCATCGGCTCTCCCTCTTCTCCCTCCTTCCGATTTTGCTGAGGTAGTGTGTTGGAAGTGAAACCTTTCTGGAATCCTCCCTTCCTCCACTGGTGACCCTGCTCATCGGGCCCTGGGCCCAGAAGGCCGGTGCTGTTAATTTTCATTTTACATGCACCTGTCATGTCCATCCAAGGAGACGTCAGCTCCTGGGGTGAGGAGCAGGTATTCTACATCTCTGTATTTTCCGCCTCCCTCCCCACCCTCCACATTACATACACAGCTGGGTATACAGTCAGCAACACCTGAGAAATAACTCCTGATTCCGGCTTCTATGGCCCGTCAACGTTTACAGAGTCCTTTCCTCACTAGTGAAGAGGCAGGACATGCGCACTGCCGCCATTTTATAGGTGGGGAAACTGAGGCTTGGGGAGGGAAGTGACTTGTGCAGGGTCACACAGATGAGAAGTCCGGGGCTGGTCTTGGGACTAAACGTCAGGTCCCTTCCCCACTATGGCAGTCTGTTGCTAAAAGGGAGATAACTAATGGGTGGATTTCTAGCAGAAGTTATCTACGACACGAACAACTCCTCCTGCCAAGAGGGCAGAGACTCTTCCCTTTCCGTCCTTATGCCCAGCACAGTGCCTGGCACATAGTGAGTCTCTAGAGATGCCCGGGAGTTGATTGATTGATCAGACACACCCCAAGCTTTTCTGCTTCCCGTCCTCTCCCTCTTCCCTGCCCAGGGTCCGGCTCATCTACCCTTGCTGGCCAGAAACCTTCCCTGTCTCTGTCATTGGATGGGAGCTATTCTGAGCTCTTTAAAGTAAGGTAGCTGGGGAAAGAGCCCTGGGACTGGACCCTGGGGACCTGGGTTCGAGTTTTAGTGATTGCAGTTGTTAACTGAAGGTCAGTGTGACCTTCCAGAGCAGCTGATCCTCACAAGGCCCGGGTTTGATTCCAAGATTTGACACTTGCTTGTCCTGACACTGTGGCAAAGTCAATTGCCCTCTATGAATCTCGGTTTCTTCATCTGTAAAATAGGGACAGTGATCTTTTCTCTGTTCCTAAATACATTTTACAGATGGACACAGGATGCTAAAGCTGAGAGGGACATTGGAATATGGATTGTTAAAGCAAGCCAGAAGAGATCTTAGGCCATGGAATGTCAGAGCTGGGAGGTAGTTCTAGTCATAGGGTTATAAGTTTAGAGAGAAAAAGGACCTAAAAAGCCCTAGCCCTTTATTTTACAGATGAGGAAACTGAGGTAAACAGGTTAAGTGACTTACCTAGGGTCATACAGCTAGTGTGTGTCTGAGGTAGGATTTGAACTCAGGTCTTCTGACTCCAAGCCTGCTTTATTCCAAACTCTTTATAAGTTGAGGAAATTGAGGCCCAAAGGAGGACATATAAAACAGATACCAAACCTTGTGACATAGGTTGGTATAACGGATAGAGAGCCAGCCTTGGAGTCAAGGAGTCCTGAATTCAAATCCCACTTTAGACACATACTTGTTCTGTGACCACAGGCAGGTCCCTTAACCTCTCAATTCTCCAGGAAAGTCCCAAAGGAAGTTGTCAGTGAATCTCCCATTAGGCTAACCCACCCCAGGCCAAGGTCATCCTGCTAAATAATCACATTGTGCAAGTGATCCCTGGGTCACATCTCCGGAGCAGATTGGCGTTTGGGAACATTTCTTGGAAAGCCTGGTCAGTCCTCATTAACTGACTGAGTGTAGCTTCATGCAATAGGAGATGCGGGGTGTCCCTTTGGGATTGCGCCCAGACCAGGCCCATCCAAATTGAATTATTGTCTTTTCTAATTTGGCCCAGAGAAGCTGGTGGAGTTAGATTAAGCCTCTGTTCAGGATTTTACAGGGAGCAAGAGATTGAGGGGGGAGGGTTACCAGAAGAGGGCGGGGCTTGGTGGGCCTCATTCGGCCCAAAATCTGTTTCACTTGGTATTTGGGAATCCTGCTCCTGGCCTTTGGCACAACTTTCTCTATAAAAGAGATACTTTGAAAATTAAGCAAAAACAACCCCTAACCTTTTGGGATCTGCCATCACCCACTGGGTCATGAATCATTGCTAGGAACGTCCAAGTGGGCCCTGGGGGAGCCTTTAGCAGAGGCCATGGTGAGACTTTCTGGGCAGCCCTCAGAGGAATCCTAGGAACCTCTGCTTTGGTCAGGATGCCCCAGTGCAGCCCCCCACCCCCTAAGGCAGACTGTGAGGCTTAGGGAGCCCTTCTCAGAATTAGGTTTTTAAATGCATAGAATAGATAGGATCACACAGGAAATCACTTCTGTTGGAGCACAGTTATCCAGATATCGGGGAACAGAGACCCCAAATCGAAGATCTCTGTTGAAGGCAAAAACCTTGTTCAGGTGGGCACGGGCCTAGACATCCTTTAAGGTCCTGTCTAACCCAGTGATTCTTTCAGGTCAAAGCCTTATTTCCCAGAGGAAGAAGCCGAGGCCGGGAGACATTAAGGGATTTGGATAAGATCACTCAGGAGGGAGCAGGGCTGGTATTCTACCCCAAGTTTCCAACTCCAGTTCGGGCGCTTTTGCATTGTTTGAGGTCTTAGGTGGGGGCTTTTGGGGCAGAGGCTGGGTCAGGCTCCGGGCACTCCGAGGGGCGCCTGGTTAACTCTCCAGTTTCATTTTAAGGATGTGCTCTTGTCCACTTGCCATCTCTGGGAGACGGGGTGGGGGAGATGGGGCCAAGAGGATGGAAGGGGTCCTTGGGCCGGCAGGCCAAGATAGAGGATTTGCCAGACACTAACAGGAAGAAAAGAGCCACAAGAAAGCCACAGGAATGCAGAATCAGCAGAGACCACAGCGAGATGTATTCTGCTTGGCTTGAGACGGCTGGGCCCGGAGCAAGGAAGGGAAGGAAGTCACAGAGGGCAGACTTAGGACAAACAAAAACCTCAGAATCTCTCTAAGGCTTAGCAGGCGTGGGCTGCCCTGAGCAGGACCCCTTGTCAGGAACCTCAGGGACGGATTTTCTTTCAGGGAAGGCTTGGACCCTATGACTCTGAGGCCTTCAGCCTTTGAGAACCTGAGATTCTACGAAAGCGGAGGATCGACTCCATCACCTGTGTCCAGGCTCAGTAGGACTGTTACCAGGACAACCGAGGAAGCCCCCATCAGAGCACGGACTGAGCCTGTGCAAATCTGGGCTGATTCAGCTGCCAGGGTAAACCAGCACAAAGGAGGGACCATTGTCTGAGGAGCTACCTCTCAGTGACCTTTGGGGAGGGGAGAGGAACACTGGCACTTGTGTGGGGCAGGGCAGGGGGACATTGTATCAGAGGGAACGTGGGATTCAAGCCACGTTTGCTCACATAGTTTATTCCCCACAGTTTCAAGCCCGAGACATTAGGACACAAGAAAATAAAAACAGAAGACATCAAGAAAATGTATTTTTTTCACTCCTCCCTCCCTACACACACACAACAGAACCAACAAATGGTTAGGAAGTTCTTGCCAGAAGGCTGCCAATGAAGGGGAACCTGCTCCCTCCCCAGGCAGCCTGTTTGTCTCGCTGGGGGTGGGACAGATCTCCCGGGGGGGGGAAGGTGGGCCTGAACTATTCCCTCCCCCAAACTGGCCACTTGACATCTTCCCCTCATTGCTACTAGCTCTGATCTCCTGCACCAAACAGAACAAAGCCAGTCTCTCTTCTATGAAGGAGCCTGTTCTCAGGCCCCTCCCAGCTCTGACATTCCCTGTTCTCAGGCCTCTCCCAGCTCTGACATTCCATATTCTGAGGTCCTGCCCAACTCCTACATTCTCTGTTCCAAGGTCCTTCCAATTCTGCCATCCTGTGTTCTCAGGCCCCTCCCAGCTCTGACATTCCCTGTTCTCAGGCTCCTCCCAGCTCTGACATTCCATATTCTGAGGTCCTGCCCAACTCCTACATTCTCTGTTCCAAGGTCCTTCCAATTCTGCCATCCCGTGTTCTAAGGGCCCTCCCAGCCCTGACATTCCCTGTTCTCAGGCCTCTCTCAGCTTTCAGGTCTATGATCCTATGAACCAATGTCCAAGCTCTTCCGGTTATGTTGGGGCAGAGCAAAAGACATTACTTTCTGAAAGTGAAAATCCCACCAGACTTGCTGCTCACACATTTCCTTTTTATGTAAAGCAAAGGAAGGAAGGGCCTGGTGAGGGAAGAGGGCCCTGGGCCTCAGCTGAGGAAGAGGCCGATTGGAAAGGACAAGCAGAAAATTCCCCGATCAAGCTGAGCTGATGGGGGATCGGAAACCTCAGCCCCTGAGCAGGGATGTGAAATGTCTCACAAATTCCACCCACGGAGCCTCTGATTTTGTCTGATTTTCAGGCCAAGGAAACAAGATATCGACTTGACTCTTCTCTATTTCGTATTTCCTGGAATCTTGTTCTTTTGGCCTGTAACTTCTTAAGCCACAGGCTGATGGCTCTGGCCACAGGGAGGTGAAGAGAAGGGTGGTGGAAGGGTGACCGGGCCAGGGATCGAGAAGGAATGGGCTTCGTCCTGCCCCCGGCCCCAGCCCCAGGAAGCCTGCTTGTCCTTTCATCACCGAGATCGTGTTCTAAGGCAAGCCGGCTTGGGAGAGGGAGAGTGTTTCTGCGCCAGCAAAAAGGGCACTAAACCGAGAGGACAGTTTGAGTCACTGTGTGACCCAGGGAAAATGAGAGGACCCCACATTTATGGAGCTTGGAAGGCATTACCTCATCCAACTCTCTTATTATACAGATCAGGAAACTGAGGCCCAGCCGAGGGAAGTGACCTATTCAAGGTCTTCCTGACTCCAAGGCCAGTGATCTATCCATTACTCTACACTGCTTCTGAACTCTTAGAAAAAAAAGAGAATAGGAAATAATTCTAATTGACAAAATTAAGCAGTTAGCTTCCTCTAGGCTCTGGAGAAAGAGTCTCTTAAAGTGTTGGATCCATCCATCCATCCATCCATGGGGACAGTCCTTGTTCCAGAATCTAGGGAATCAGGAGGGGGGGGCGGGTGAAGCTGTCCAAAGGTGGTTTACTGGAGAAACTGCCTTTCCTGAAATCTTCCAAGGCACACAGTTTGTTAATGGCAAGCAGATTTGAACTCAGATCCTTTGACCCCCATCTCTTTGCTCTTTCTACCATTGTCTGGCTTATTTTCAGGAGTGAGGAGGAGGATTCAGCTGTGCCAGTTACCTCAGAAGATGTAATGAGCAGGTGCTCCTGGGGCTCCATCTGGGGAGGCTGAGCTGGGGGTGTGGGTGTGGGTGAGGGAAGGACAGAATTCTGTAGTAAAGCTAGAGGCGTGGCCATCCCCCAGCTTCTCTCCCAAGCTAGAGAGCCAGGATAAAGGACCCAAGAGGGGGGCAGACCAACTCCTCTTTTTCACAGAAGAGGAAACCGAGGCTGAGGGAGGGAAAATGACCAAAGTCAGACAAGCACATGTGGAGAACTGGGCCCATCACTGAAGGCCTTTGACTTATAATCAGTGCCCTCAGGACTGACTCATTCCCAGAAAGAAGAGGTGCCTTCCAGAACGCCGGGAAGGGAAGGCGCTGGATTTTGGAGGCACAAATCCCAGCTCGCCTTTCCTTACACCTCCAGCTAGTAGAGCTGGTTCCCTTCAAAATTAACCTGTGTCTATTTCACATAGGACCATACAGTACATACATGCTTCTTTCCCTCATCAGAATATAAAGTTTTGAGGGCAAGAATGTTTTGCTTTTTGTCTTTCTGTACCCAGTACCTCCAACAGTTCCTGGAATATAGTAGGAGCTTAATAAATTCCTGCTGATTAAGGGGAGTTGCTTAACTTCCATGGGCCTCAGTTTCCTTACTTGTAAAGTGAGGAGGATGGACTAGATGGCCCTGCGAGCATCTTTCAAACTCTAAATCTGTGATCAATGGATCAATCAATTAAAAGACAAGCATTTAGGTGCAGTGAATAGAGCACCAGCCCTGGAGTCAGGAGGACCTGAGTTCAAATCTGGACTCAGACACATGATACTCACTAGCTGTGTGACCCTGGGCAAGTCACTTAACCCCAAATGCCTTGCAAAGACAAAAAAAACAAAAAGAAGCATTTATTAAACGTTTGGATTCTGGGATCTGGGATCTAATCCATAAGCTCCCTTTTCCTGGTGCAGATCACAGCTGAGTTACCCCTTCTCGCCCTGCGTGTCTCTGGTCCACATCTCCCCACTGTGGTATGATAGGAAGAGGGCTGGATCTGGAGTCAGACAGAGGACCAGGGCTCAAATCTGGGTGATGCCACTCCATACCTGGGTGACTTTGGGCGAGTCATTTCCTTTCTTCTAGGTCTGAATTTCCTTCTCTATAAAACTAAGGGGTCAGGCTAGATAGCCTTTTAAGCTTCCTTATATCCCTAGGACTATAGTCCTATAAAAAAATTCCCCTTCTGGGCCTCAGTTTCCCCCTCTGTAAAATGAGGTGGTTGAACTCAGTGGCCTCTAAGATCCCTAGACCTAAGTTCCTGTGGTGTTCAAGGCTACCCAAGACTGATGTATCTCGTCGTCTCCTCTACTGAACCATGAAGGGTTCATATGGTCATGGATATGGAGCCTGAGAGGTCCTAAGGGTCAGGACCGGAATTGGTGAAGGCAGAGATGAATGCAGTCATGGATCCTTGGGAATGGAGGCACGAGACAGCCTGCCCACCCTTGGAGAGCCAGCACCTCAGGGGCCACCTGGGAGGATCACAGAATGTGTGAGCTGGAAGGGTTCTCAGCAACCCCCAAATGAAAAGAAGCGTCTCTGCAGCCGGAATGGCCTTAGAATCCCTCCCTTCACTCGGTCGGGACCTCTCTCTCATCCTCATACCATTCACTTCTGTTCTGTAGTCACCTGTGCCCATGTCTTACCCCTTCTCCTAGACTGGAAGCCCTAGAAGTGCAGGGATTGTGCCCAAACATCATCTTATCGCCCTACCACCCATCGTGAGGCTTTTAACACATGGAAGTGGAGTCCGTTTGTTCCCACTTTCAAACAGTCTTTTCATACAGTAAGCATCTGTTGGGGGGGGGTGTTTGTTTTTGATTGAGAAGGGAACTTCACTTCACCACCCTGGACCTCAGTTTCTTTATCTGGAAAATAGGCATACGCTATCCTCCTACATTGGGCTTTGAGACAGGCCTCTGGAGGCAGGAAAAATGTTCATCCAAGTCTGCCACATTTGTATTCCCTGTGTTACATGTTGTAAGAAATGGGATCACCCAACTTGCTCTAAAAGGAACCCCAGAGGCCGTCAAACCCAACCCCCTCATTTTACAGAAAGGGAAACTGAGGCACAGGATAGCTCCTAAGGGAAGGGACCTCAGAAACCATCAGATCCATTTTTTCACAGGAGGAAACTGAGCCCAAGGCCACAATGGGCTTGTTCAAGGACACACAGGCAGTGCTCGTCAGAGACAGGATTAGAACCTAGGTCCCCGATTCCAGGGCCAGTGTCTTTCCCTGATTGTTAACCTCAAAGAGCTTGAGGAATGGGAGTCATTAAGAATGGAAGAAGTCACTTTGAGGATGAGGAGACTGTGCTGTTTTCCCCCCTCCTCCCGCCCGTGGCGGCCCCCCCACCCCGACCCAGCCCCTCCAGACATTGCTGAAACTAGGCTTTAATCTCCCCATTGAAAACCTGTTTCCTTTCATCATTCAGAAATTGCTTGGTCTGCATTTCTCTGAAAGAGGAGTGAGTGCGTGCGTGTTTAATAAGGCCTGTTTGAATACGAGTTTGTTGGAAAACAGCAGGCTATTCAGATGAAAAGATGAAAAATAAAACCCCTCTAAGCCACATTAGCTGGGTTGGTAGAGAAGGAAGGCTCAAATGCAGTTTGCTAAACTGGAAGGGAAAGAGGCCCAGGGGCACATCTCTTTACAATGCTTTCTGGGAAGGACCCGCCATCCACATCACATCGCCTACTCATGGACCTCCAACTGCTCCTGGGGGATGACCCCGACAAGTCCAAACACCTTCAATAGCTTTCCAATCAATCAGCCAATCAACCATTCTACCGACCAATCAGCCCATATCGATTAAGCTCCTACTATGTTCCAGGAACCATGTTAAGTGCTGAGGATAAGGAGAGAAAATTGAAACAGCCCCTGCCCATGAGAAGCTTGCAGTCTAGCCGGGGAGACAATATCACAAAATAAGTACTGGGTCAGTGGACAAGGGAAGGGCAGTGGCTACACAGTAAACCTTTGTGGAGGGGTGTAAAGTCAGTCACTGGGCCAATTACCCAAGGGGGTCAGGACATAAGAAGGCAACGGACCCGTGTTCTCCAGGCTCAGCATCTCTAGTTCTTTCTCATAATCCTTTTAAGTCATGGCGCCTCATCCTTTCCCCTATTCTGTATGCCTCGAACTCTACTCAGCCCCCTCAACTCCGCCATCTTGTAAAATGCAATGCCCAGGACCGGACATAGTCCTCTAGATGTGGCCGTTAAGGGCGGCATACTTTGGGACAATCACCTCCTGTACTTGGACACTAGATTTTTTAAAATTTATTTTTTTTGTCTGCCACATCCCTTTGCTGTCTCACATTTGAGGCCACTCAGACCCCTAGTTTTTATGAGACACCAGAGGCATGACAGAGGTGATACCACCAAAACATATCCCCACACTGCAATCCTAGGGAATTCCATAACAAGCTTCCTAGGCAAGGACGGAGACCAAGTGGAGGACTGGGTAGCACTATTATTGGGTGTTCATATACGGCTGGGTCAGCTGGAAAGCTACAGACAGTCCAAGAGAATCTGAGAAATCTCCAGTCCCTTGGAAATCCCAGGCGAGCAGCATTGGAGTGATGTGGGGCTGGCTCAGACGAAGCCAGCACAGAGGTTCTCCAGTAAAAGAACTCATCATAATTGGAAGGGAGCACTGGACTGGGAAATAGGATATCTGGGTTCTAGGTCTAGCCATGGGACCTCGAACAAGTCATTTTCTCTCTGGTCTTGGTTTCATCCATCTCTTAAATCAAAGGGATTGGACAAGATTATCAAACTCTGACCTTTTTTGTATCACTAACCAACTCGCCCTTCTGGGCAAGCCTATGGACCCCTTCTCAGAATGACGGCTTAAACGCACAAAGCAAAACACACACAGAACCAAAAGGAAGCCAGTTATATTGAAATAGTTATTGAAAAAATGTTTCTAAGTTCATGGACCCCAGGTTAAGGTAATCTCTAAGGTTCCTTCCAGATAAAGCATTCTATGTTCTATTCTAAGACTCCATCCCTTTCTGACGTTCTATATTCTATCTTCTAAGGTTCTTTCCCTGGCCAGTCCTGTTGGAGGCAAGGGCAGGGGTGGAGCAGGGAGTGGTCCAGCTGAAGGTGACTGGTGGAAAATCAGGAAGATAGGACTGGCTTCACCAGCATGGCTGTAGATGCTAGGCACGGCAAATTGTTTCCAACTCTTTGTTAACTCAGACCTGCCTCATTTTCTTGGTCTGTCAGAAACTTGGAGCCAGTCCCAAACAAAGTTGCTTCTATCTGTTCTGTGGACCTCAGCTCACAACTCTGGCCCCCATATTTCTGGACGCTGGCGCCGTGTTCCCGCATGGTTGTCTCCTGCCTAGAACCATAGAACGAATCTCAGAGGTGGGAGGGACCTTTGTATAAATCCTTTCATTTACAGATGAGCAAACTGAAGTTCAGAGAGGAGGATGCTTTTAGAATCATAGATGGAAGGGACCACCAAGGTCATTTTATCTAATCCTCTAGTTTTACAGGTGAGGGAACTGAAGCCCAGATTGCCTAGGTGATTTGCTCAAGGTCACACAGCAAGGGAACAGAACTGCTTGGAATTGAGCTGAGGTCTTTTGCCTATGAATTTAATGCTCTTTCCACCATATGAAACCTGCAGTGTGGGTCTGATGGCTATGGCTTTTCTCTGTCAATCTTGCTAAGTCTCTTAACCCCAAGACACCCCTATATCTGGCCCTAGGCAGTCCCCGGTCCTGGCCCCATTCCTGATGGGGCTGGGAAGAGTGTCATATGAAGGGGAGGGGTAGCCAAGCAGAGCCTCCTACCTGCCCCCACAGGGAAATTTACTTAGACTCCAACTGGTTTTGATTCACTCCGAAGTGAATTTACCTTTTTTATTTTTTTAAGCAAGAGTAAAGTTATTGAGCAGAAAAGTGAAATAATAATAATAATGAAAGAAGAAAGCCTTCAATGTAGGGTTCATCATATTTCTAAGCTTGGCAGCCCAGAGAGCTGAGCGATTCCATTCTTCCCAAAGGACCCTAACACGAGAGCAGAGGGGAATGAAGACCCTGGAAGGGAAATGAGCCAGGGGGGTTTCAGGACCAAGTTTGTTGTCTGGCTTCATTACATACTAAAGGATGACGAAGGAAAAAAGCCCAATGAAATCTCTGGATGAAGCAGCCAGCCAGCATCTTCCCCCAATTATGTTTGCTTCGTTTTCCCCCGAGAATGCTATTTAACTTGGTTACCGGGGAATCAGATACCGGGATTCAGCTGCCAGGGCTGCTCCCATCTACATTGTAATGTAATTTGGCATTTCCCCTCCGCTTTGGGGAATGGAAACAGTGCTCTGTGGGCGGTGGGGGTTTATGTGCCGCAGACCTGGGGAGGCGTGGGGACCCCTCCCCCGCCAGGGGAAATCAATCAGTCCGGGCTGGGGGCCCGAGTCACTTCAACCCGATTGCTTTTTAAGTTGTGATTTATAAACAGAGCAATGCTGGCCGACACACTTCCTGTCTCCCCTAGCCCATCCCAGGGCCTGACAGCACCCTCCTCACACACACACACACACACACACACACACACACACACACACACACAC
>NW_020950172.1:7588045-7735856 GCF_900497805.2 Vombatus ursinus | reverse complement strand
CACACACACACACACACACACACACACACACACACACACACACACACGCACACACACACACACACACACACACCTGAGTCCCTCAGACAGATTACAGAGCAGGATTTCTGACAAAGGGCAGCCCTGCTGTTTTTCTTTGTTTCTCCGGAGAAGGGGCAGATGTCACTTAGCTTCCCTCCAAGAAGCTCGCTAGAAGGGAGCTGGCAAAGAAAAGTGGGAGGAGGGCTGGGTTTGGAGTCCTGGGGCCTTGCTTTCAAGCCTGCCCCTGTCCCTGGCCTTTACTAGCTGTGAGACCTGTCGTGGGAGCTGGAAGGGGCCTCAGTGACTGGAGTCTAGTCCAGGGTGCGGAACCTTCGGCTTTGAGGCCCCACGTGGCAGCCTTCTAGGTCAAGTGAGGAGGGCTGCACTTGAGGACCTGGAGGGCGGCACGAGGCCTTGAGGCTGAAGGTTCCCCACCCTGGACTAGTCCAACTTATCATTTTCTCATCTCTTCCAGGAAGCCTTCCCCAACCCCTCTTAATTCGAGTGTTTTCCCTCTGTTAATTACTTAACATTAAAGCCATATTTGGGTTGCTCTGTATATATTTGTTTGCATGTTGTCTCTCTCATTAGATTGTAAGCTCCTTGAGGGCAGGGACTCTTTTTACTCTCTTTGTATTCCCAGTGCTTAGCACAACGCCTGGCACTTAGTAGGTGCTTAATAAATACTAATAGATTAATTGATTTTTCAGGTGAAAAAGCTGTGTTCCCGAGAGTAGCATTGCCTAGCCTAGGCCACGCAGGGGGGCATAGACAGGTCACTCAGGAAGGAAACTGCTTCGTAAGCTGTACCCTGCTAGCTAGAGAACTCTCCTCTTCACGGTCACCTGCATTTTTATCATTCCTACCTTAACTGGCAGATGGGGGATGTGAGGCCAGAGGCTCCCACCCTCTTGCCAGGGTCCCTTCCCCTCCACCACCGTGCCTCTAAGAGGTGCTTCAAAGCAAACATTTAGCACTTAATAAGTGCATACAAGGAACGGTGCCCAACGGTCAGTATCAGGCCCTCAAGAGCTTTACAATCTCAATAGGACATGAACACAAATCAATTGGTTAGTATTAGCACCAGGGTTTGAACACAGATCTTCTGAGACAGTGCCCTTTCCATGATACGATTGAGATAGGAACCTCTCTAAGCAATGGAAGGGGACATAGAGTAACTTGGAAGACCCCTGGATCTGAAATCAGAAGCCCGGTCTTTGAATCCCAGCCTGGGGCCCAAGACAAACCACTGGCCCTCTCTGATCTCTGTTTGCCTAGCTACAAAATAGGGATTATGAGCACTGTATAACCCATTTCACAGATTTGTTGGAAGCAAAGGGGTCAGTAAATCTTTTTTTTTTTTTGGTCAGTAAATCTTAAGATGCTAGAAGGAGACAAGCTACTATTATTTCCATTAGGAATTATGAATGATGCAGGAACGTTGGAAGAGATTCTGAAAATATTCGGTATGAATTCTGGAATGCTATCATTTGACATTCTAGACAAGAGGTGTTAAACATACCCACCTTCCTGAGTGTGGCCCCAACCAGATTAAAATATGATTGGGAAATATTAACAAAATAAATAAAAACACAATAAAAGATAGATAACATTACATTTTAAAACTGGCAATATGTGGCCTGCAGGAATCCTTATTTACGGAAGAGTGTTTCTGATTCTATTTATTCTAGATTGTCCAAAGTGGGAAGGGCCTTAGAACATGGAATATTAGATCTGAGAGGAGCCTTAGAACAGGAAATGTCAGAACTGGGAGGGAACCTTAGAACATGGAATGGCAGGGCTGGGAAGGGCCTTAGAAGGAGACATTTAGACGGTCCACCTATTTAAAGGACAGTTTGGGTGAATGTACCCAAGACCGCTAAAGGCAAATGACCTCAAGAAAGAAGTCATTGTGGACGAAATTTCTATCACCAGCTTGTGGAGGCAGTGAGAAGCAGTGGGCAAATCACTGGGCCTGAAATCAGGAGATCAGGCTGTGAGCCCCAGGTCTGGGATGGCTCTCTGGGAGACCTTGGCCATGTGTTTTCTACGGTGTTGCCATCTCTAAAGTGAGAACAATCATCTCTTCGCTACATCCCTCATACAGTGGCCAGGAAATGCCAGAAAAAAATGGCAGCTGGGAGCATTATCCTCATTATTAATTATGATTATTGGGAGATATAGACCAGGTCTTCCTCTGAGAGGTAGCATCATGTGTGGTGTCTACCTTCAGGGTGGCATAGCAAACGTATTATTGCCCTCAGAGTCTGGAAGACCCAGGTTCAAATCCTGCCATTGAATTTTACTAGCTATGTGAACCCGGGCAAATCACTTAATTTTTTGTGTGTCTCAGTTTTCTCATCGGTAAAATGGGGATAACAGCTGTCACACCTACCTCAAATGCCAGTGTTAAATGAGATCATAAGTGAAGTGTTTTGAAGACATTAAAACCCTATATTAATGTCAGTTATTATTATTATTATTATTACCTCTCCCATGAAATCGCTCTATAAAATTCAAGATATGCTAGAAATGAAAGAGGGCCGGATTTGGCGTCAAAGGACTCAGTATCAAATTCTTCTCTTAGTTACTGTGTGACCTTGGGTAAGTGACTTCTGTCTGTGCCTCAGTTCCCCCCTCTGCAAAATGAGGGGGTTGGCCTCCATAACCTCGAAGGTCGCTTTGTCCTATAACTCTATGATCCTAAATGCGGGTCTTTCTGACTGGAGGATACAGGCATACGTCCCTGTCCTGACCAAGGTGGAGAGCGATCCGGGGCCAGCCCCCAGGACGGACCTCCCTCCCGGACCGCAGCAGCCTGTGAAAGGGAGCCCAGCCCCCACTGGGCTTCACCCGTCTCCAGCGTCTTCGGCGCACTTACCAGGCAGAGGAGCTCGGAAAGGACATGAGCGGCGGTGGGCTTAGCATGTCTCCTCTGACGGCGTGTGTTGCCTGGGAGGGGGGCGCCGCAGAGGCAGAGGCAGCAGGGGCTGGGGGCGCCGCTCCCGGGGAGGGAGGCTGAGCGGGGCTCGGACCCTGCGCCGGCTTACTCCAGCGGCCGGGGCCCTGCTTCATCCACGCCCCCTGGATCCCCCATCGCGCCAGGTAAACTCGACAGATATTGTAGTTCATGGCCGAGTAATACAAAAGGTCCAACACCAGCAAGATGACCACGAAGAAGCCGTAGATCCAGACGCCCAGCAAGGCTGTGTAGTTGCTGCCGAGAGAAAGAGAAAAATGGGCATTACCCCAGAAGATACTGGAGTGAGAAGGGACACTGCCCTCTGCCTTCACTCATTAGCCAGTCTGACTGAGCTCTTTCATATTTACAGAAGGGGAAACTGAGGCTCAAGGAAGGGGGGGGCGGCGAATTCAATGAGATCAAGTATGTAAAGTACTTTGTAAACCATCAATTGCTGTATCAGGGCCAGAGAAGGAGCCGATGGTGGGGGTAATGGCGGAGACAACGTCCATGAGGACCTGTGTGGTGAAGTGAGTAAAAAGTTGGCCTGGGAGTCAACGCCTGGGCTCAAGGCCTGCCTCTGATACATCTTGGCTGTGTGACCCATGGCAAGTCGCTTTGCTGCCATCACACAATGCCCTCTTAATGTGCCATGCTCAGCTATGTCTGCCCCTTTGCTGATGCTGAGCCTTACATAGAACGACCTCTCCCTTGCTGTCCTTCAAGATCTCTCTCAAGAAGTGACCATTAGCGCAGTGGATAGAGCATCGGCCCTAGGGTCAGGAGGACCTGAGTTCAAATCCAGTCTCAGACACATAACACTCACTAGCTGTGTGACTAGCTGCAAGACACTTAACCCCAATTGCCTCACCAAAAAAGGTGACCATTAGAGCTGTCCAAAAATGTACTAAATAGCTTTTGAGCTAGTGAGCTCCCTGTTACTGGAGGTCTTCAAGTAGCAGATGATGTAGTAAGAGAGTAAGGTCAGCAGTCAGGAGACCCGGGGTCAAGTGTGACCTCTCTACCTCTGTGCATGTTGGCAGGTCACGTCCCCCTCTCTAAGCCTCGCCCAGTCTCCCCATCTGTAAAATAAAGGGGTTGGACTCTGATTTCTAAGGTGCATCTCCTTTACCGGGATCTGTGACCTCCATTGAAGAGGGTACTCCTGGTACATGAAAGGGCTGGACGAGATGCCCTCTGACATCGCTTCTGGCCCCTGCCTTCATGAAGTCTCCCTTGTTAGCTGAGCCCAGTGGACAGAGAGCTCGAGCAGGGGGTTAACTGAATGGATGGAAATCACGGTGCCAACAGCGAAGGGTGGGCTCCTTTCAGCATCGCTCAGACTGAACCAGGGTTATTTTAGAATGTGGCGACTTTCAGGCATGGATTTATTAACCGCTCTGAATGTGGGCTTCCCATCTGCTCCTTGTAAATAGCATCTGTTTCTGACACACAGAGAAATGAGGCACCTCTTTGTGTTAATTAAGAAAGAGTTGGGGAGCTGAGTCAGCAAGAAGGCATGTTGGCCTATGTGGTGGAATCCACCAAGGGCCTGGAGCTTGGTCCAAAGATGTCAATGTGGAGGGAGGTCTCCAGAGAAGTGCCTCAGGGATCTGTCCCTGTTCCTGTGATGGGCATAGTCTTTGTCAAAGACTCCGATGAAGGCATGCTTGGTGACATCATTGCATCTATGCACCTGGAAAGCTGGGAGGGAGGGCTATCACTTGGGATGACAGAGTCCAGATCCAAAAGGAAATTTCAATATGCTAGAATGTTGGACTAAATCAAATAAAATGGAATTTAAAAGGAATAAATGTAAAGTTTACACCTGGGGTCAAAAAATTGATTCCCTGCGTATACATTAATAGAAGCATGGCTCAATAATAAGTCAAGTGAGATGAGGTAAACAAAGGGCTTATTAATCCCCGACATGCAGATAAATGCCAGTTATTATTTATAATGTTTCTATTAATATTTTTTTTGATGGAGTTTGGATAATTATAGTCCCTGACCAAGTTGCTGTGATTCATTTATATTTAATGTTCTGTGGATTATTTTGCAGGTGGAGAAAATGGCTCTTTTTCCATAACTGAAAATAGATGCATTAGGATTTAAGGCTTAGTTGGCTCACGGAAAGCATCCTTGTGAGACAACTCAATTGAAGAGGTAATGGGGACGATATTGCTTATCTGTCTGGTTTCAACCCCAGGGAATAAGATGCCCCCTCCCAGGTTAAATTCATCACCTCCGACTGAATGCAAGCCTTGATTGACACTACCTCTCTCAGTTTCTTCTCCCCTCTGATTGGTGGGCAGGAGTTATACCTAACTCCTCCCAACGCCTTCCTTTATAGAGGGCAGAAACTAGTCATTTGGCTCACTCCACTCTGTATCTGCTGCTCTTCCTGGTTTCAACTGGAAAGAACAAGTTGCCAGAGGGAATGGGTACCCTCTGTCTTCCCCCTTTCCTGCCTCCTTTTGTGTGTTGGCTTCCCCCTCCCCCATTAGGTTATAAGTTCTTTGAGGGGTAGGGACTGTCTTTTTATTAATTGTATCCTCAGTGCTTAGCACAGTGCCCGGCACATAGTAGGTGCTTAATAAATGTTTATTGGATTAGATTGGACCTCATCCTATTCCCCTGTGGTTTGGATTCTTCCCTATATTTTGACTGCTATTCCTACTCTCCCCACCACACCCCACTAAGTATCATGGACATTAGGAGTCTGCTACAGTGAACGCCGTTAAAATGTCGTCAGGTTTTTTGGGGTTATGCTACACTCAAGTAATGGTGGGCCACAGTTTAACCTGGGATGGTGGCCTGGTCCCAGGAAAGCTCATTTGTCCCATCCTCAAGGAGATTTCAGGTCTGTTTCTACAGATATTTGTCATTTGTGGTTGGCACCTTTTTATTCTTCTTGTCTTTATGCTCAACAAGGCTTAGATAGAAATGGTTCTAGGTTACATTGTTATCCTGCCCTATTTCTTTTCAGTTTAGTGTCAGATAACTATCCTACAGGTAGATAAAGGGACTTCTAAAGAAGGGGATTCCCAGCACTCCTCAGTTGCCATAGTCACAGGAAGCAAAGACTAGATAACTGGGTGGTCCCAAGGTGACCCCTTGGGCTGATCTGATTTATGATGTGGGAACCCCTTTCTACAGTGGAATTCAAGGAAGCAAATTAGTCATGCCCTTTGAGGGCTTTAAACAGTCTAAGAGAGAGGTAAGTAGTCAAGGATTGGAGCAGAGGCTTCTGTCTTCACTTTGCCCCCCATTCGGGTCTGGCAGCCATTTGGCCCGGAGCCACCTTCCCCAGCAGTTTGAAGAGTCCAAGGCCCAAACTGAGGGACCCTCGGAGACTCCCTCATCATCTTTGAAGCAGATATGGCCACAGAAATGTCGATCAAGGCAGACAACAGCTTCAAGAGACAGCCCACCTGTCAGCAGAGGCTGGCTGTAAAGAGCAGACCCTGGGAACCCAAAGAAGCAAGCCACCCTGCAGGGCTGCTGCACCTGGGGGAGGACCAGGAGGACTCCCGGGAAGGAAAAAGGACTTCTCGTCCCTGTAGTAAAAGGATTTGTAATTTGCCACAACCAGACGTGTTCCCTGCACCTGTGTCTCACTACAATCATATTTAAGCTTTTGCTCACTCTCCCTGTATATCTTAGTGGGAGAATCTGCCTCAGGTTTATGGTGGAGGTGGTAGGGGGAGGTTACTCACAAACACCTGTTCTTATTATACAATCTTAGTAAATGTTTTTTCAAAGTGCTAATTGTTTCTACTTGGCTGAATGTAAATGGCAAGGCTACTCCTGGTGGGGGCTCATGAGCTATGGTGTTCTGAAAGCAGGCTTAGAGGATTATCCCAGAACCTATGGCAGCGGTCACTCTAGGCTGTTCCAAGGCAAAGGAGAGTGCCAGGCTGGGGGAGAAGCCTTCAAGGGGGCATACAGACTTTTGTGTTATGTTGGATGAAAGTATTGGAATTGGGGCTCATCTATAGGGAAAATGAACACATCTTTGGGACAACCACAGTGGCAGACAGGATGACAGGCGGGCCATCTACTTCATCTCATTCCCATAGGGTTCTGATTTCCTCCACAGTTACAAGGAACCAGAAGGTGAGAGAAAGATACATGGTGGTTGGAGTTAGTGTTCAACAAGAAACGTTTGGTCTCAGGAGGGAGAGAGTGAGACCGGCAGATGTGTGACTTCTTAGCCGAGGCCTGATTGGGAAGCAAAGCAGGATGGGTCTGAGCCACCTCTGGCCAACCCTCTGGTGACTGTTCTGGGATGTTGTACATCTCCCAGGGGAGAAGGTGGCAACTCTTCCAGTGTGGTTGTGCATCTATGTGTGTGTATTTGTGTGTGTTTTCATGTATACGTGAGTGTGTAGGTATGTGTATTGGCGTGCATGTGTATGTGTGTGTGTGTGTGTATTTGTGTTTATGTATTGTGTGTGTGTGTGTGTGTGTGTGTGTGTGTGTGTCTTAGAGAAGGGAGAGTGTTTGAAGGGCCACGATGCACTTGAGGGATGGGTGGGAAGGTCATAGGTGCCCCATGTATGGACACCAGATCCCCTTACACTGTCTGCCTCTTTCATGTAGCGATGCCCAAGCGCTGCATGTGGGGAGGAGGGAGAAAGTCCAGACAAGGCCCAGGCCCTGCTGCCCTCTCGGCCTCATCGCGTCGTCATCCTTCTGGTTCAAGAGTGTCAGTGGCTTCCCCTGCTCATTTGAAGCTCTTCCAGTCTGGCCTCGCTATGTCTTTCTGAAACGATTCCATGTTTTCTCCCCTCAACAAATTCTCTATGTTCTGGCCAAATAGCTCTGTTCCTTGTGCTCTATAGTCTATCTCCAGCCTCCACACTTTTGCATAGGTGTCCCCCTGGGCTGTCTCCTCATCCCTTTCCTTCTACCTCTCAGGGGAGAGACTGAAAAAAGAGAACAGAGAATAGAGGAGAGGAGAGGAGGACCCGGGGACAAATCCTTAGGGAGTGCCTCCATTGGGTGGGAAGACAGGAGGGCTGCTTGGGCAGTCAGGGGGAGAACCCAGAAACTGTGGTGTTTCTAAAACAGAAGGAGAAAACAGTATGGAGGTGGGGTGCCAGCAGCATAGCAGAAGATAAAGAGGACAAGGATCCTTGAAAGGCTGCTAGGGCTGGTGATTAGGAGGTGGCTGGTGACCTTTGAGAGAGCAGTTTCTATGGAGTGGGGCTGGGGCTGGGGGTGGGAGCCAGATGGCTGAGGATGGAGGGGAGTGTGGGGAGTGGGGCTGAGGAAGTAGAAGCCTTTGGTGGAGCCACCTTTGTCAAGAAACCTAGCACTGAAAAAAAGGAGAGAGATGGGACCACAGTCCTAGGAGCTAGAACAGTCAAGGGAAGGCTTTTAAAAAAAAGGATTGCAGAGACTTGAACACATTTGTAGGCAGATGGGGAAGCATCAGTACAGAGGGAGAGACTGAAGATAGGTGAGATAGGTGGATCTCCCTGCTGAGCAGTGTCCTAGAAGGAGCAGGAAGGAATGGGGAAGGAGAGATAGAGAGACGAGATAGAGAGACAGACAGTGAAAGAGAGAGAGAGAGATGGAGAGAGAGGGAGGGAAAGAAAGGAAGAGAGGAGACAGAGAGGCAGAGAGAGGAGACAGAAGAAAAAAGAGAAAGGAAGGGAGATATGGAGAGAGAGAGAGAAGGAAAAAAGAAAGGAAGAGAGAGAGAAGAGGGAGAGGATCCCAAGGGAGGAGCAGAATCACCAAGAATCACTGTTTGGCTTCTGGCAGGGGCCTTAGAGACCATCTGGTCCAACCTGGTCATTTTATAGCTGAGGAAGCTGAGGCTCAGAGAGCCGTGAAGGGCTAGAGGGGACCTCTGAGGTCTGGCCCAACCCCTTCATGTTGTGGCTGAAAAAAATGGAAGCTCAGAGGGCAAATGACCACCCCAAGGTCACAGCTAAGAAGTGTCAGAGGCAGGTTTTGAACCCAGGTCCTGTGACTATTTCTGTTCTTTCTCCACCCTAGTGCCTGCCTCGACAGTCCCTTCAGGTCCTTCTGCCTCACCTCTTTCCTGTTCTGATCCATCCTTCACTTCTTCACTCCTCTGTCAGAATAATCTTTCTTATGCTACGCTCTTGTGCTCAAAGGTCTTCTGTGGCTCAGTATTACTATCTCCTCAGAACTTTACTCACCTGTCACATTTCTCTTCCCGGAACCCCAGGCTTGGCCTCTCTTAGCAGCTGCACCTCCAGAGGACTAGGGGGCATCTTCCCCTCTGTGTCCATGTAGCGTCTCAGCCCCTGAATCTGAGATTCTAGGGTTCAATGCTCTTCAGATTGGAAGCTTGAGGCCAAGGCTCTCAGGCTCAAAGAATGTCACCGTTTGGATGGGATCCCCAAGGGCACCCAGCCCAAAGCACCCCCCAAAAGGGCTGATGGCTGCCAGCCTCTGCAGACAGTGCAGGACAGCCCCTTCTGGATCTGGGCAGCCCCCCAGAAAGCTTGCCTCTCACAAGCTTTAGGACCATTAAGGAACACAAGGTGGTGACCATATGTCCACTTAGAGCCTAGGAAACCAGTGTGCCCAGCATGCTCCCTTTCTGCCCTCTGGGGCCAAGCAGAAAAAAGTCAATGCCTCTTCCACATGAGAATAACTTAAGGACCGTTGCCAGGACCTGTCTCTTCCTTCAGAGGGGTGATCAGGAAGCCCTGGGTTTGATTCCTGCCCTCTGATACTCACTAGCTGTGTAACCCTGAGCAAGATGCTTGACCTCACTGGGTGCCTCAGTTTCCTTATCTGTAAATGAGAGGTCCCTTTGAGCTCTAGGACCCCACGAATTCCTGCTTCTGCTGCTGACTAGCTGGGTGACTTGCCATGGATTCAGACCCAGGAGGGGAATTTGAGGTCAAGTTTTACAGAGGAAGAAACTGAGGCAGGAGTCTCAAGATACAATGAAAAGAAGGCTGGATCCAGAGTCCAGTTCAAATCCTGCTTGTAACATTTGCTGCCTGTCTGGGCAAGGTCACCTCCTCTCCCTTTGATGTAGTTTCCTTCTCTGTAGAATAAGCAGGGAAAGGAGATCACCATTAATGACCTTTCTACCCTTCCATCCCTTGGCCCCTCTGGGCCTCAGTTTCCCTATCTGTAAAATGGGAGAGGTTAGATTCAATGGCCTCTAAGGTCACCTCCAGGTTTAAATTAATTATGCTCTCTGAAGTCTCTTAATCTTGCTTAGTCTCAGTTTTCTTATCTTCAAAATGAAGTGGGGTGGTCTTTCTAGCCTCAAAGGTTCCTTTCAGTTCTAGGCCTAGGATTCTATGAGCTGACTCTCCTCAATGTTGGTTTCTAGTCTGCTCAAAACCTCATTTATCTGTTGAAGAAGATGTGGGAAAATTGGAACACTAATGCATTGTTGGTGGAGTTGTGAACTGATCCAACCATTTTGGAGAGCAATTTGGAACTATGCCCAAAGGGCTGTCAAAATGTGCATACCCTTTGACCCAGCAATAGCACTTCTAGGGCTGTATCCCAAAGAAATCATAGAAATGGGAAAAGGATTCACATGTACAAAAATATTTATAGCAGCTCTTTTTGTGGTGGTGAAGAATTGGAAATTGAGGGGATGCCCATTAATTGGGGAATGGCCGAACAAGTTGTGGTATATGAATGTAATGGAATACTATTGTGCTACAAGAAATGATGAGCAGGCAGACTTCAGAAAAACCTGGAAAGACTTGTATGGTCTGATGCTGAGTGAAGTGAGCAGAACCAGGAGAACGTTGTACACAATAACAGCCACGCTGTGCGATGACTAACGTTGATGGACTTAGCCCTTCTCAGCAATTCAAGGATCTAAGACATCTCCAAAGGTCTCATAATGGAAAAT
This sequence comes from Vombatus ursinus, assembly GCF_900497805.2. Lineage (NCBI taxonomy): Eukaryota > Metazoa > Chordata > Mammalia > Diprotodontia > Vombatidae > Vombatus > Vombatus ursinus. Next base: position 7,725,000 of record NW_020950172.1, on the reverse strand, counting down.
GCTATTCACAAAGAAGAAAGAACTATGGAATCTGAAGGTAGATCAAAGCATACTATTTGCTATTTTTTTCTCTTCTGTTGAGTTTTGTTTCCTCTTTCTTGTGGTTCCTCCTATTGGTTCTAATTCTTCCTTACAATATAACTAATGTGAAAATATGTTTAATAGGAATATATATGTATAGCCTATATCAGATTGCAAGCTGTCTTGGGGAGGAGGTGGGGAGGGAGGGGGAGAAAAATATGAAGCTCAGAAGCTTATGGAAGTGATTGTACATAATTCAAAATAAATTAATTTTAAAAAACCTCATTTGTACCCACTCTGGATACTCTCCAAGTTGTCAGTGAACTGAGCCGCAGATTCCAGGTACCAAAAATTTTTCCTATACGTCACTCTTCTGCTAAAAAGTATTCAATGGCTCCCTATTGCCCTGAGCCAATTCTAGGCTCCTCTTCTTGTCATTCTAGTCCTGATTTGATCCTGCCAAAGGAGCTGATGGTTAGAAAGCACTTTGTAAGAACTGGAAACTGAATGGGGTGCTGCCCATCAACTGGGAAAAGGCTGAATGCACCATGGTATATGAATGTGATAGATGCTATTGTAACAAGTGATGATGGGGATGGTTTCAGAGAAGCCTGGGAAAACTTGCTTGAACTGATTCGGTGGGAAGCGAGCAGGACAGTAACAGCAATATTGTATGGACCAAGAGATTTGAAAGAATTTGGAAATCTGATTGGTGTAATCACCAACCACGATTTAGAGGACTCATGATGAAACACACTGCCCACATCCTGCCAGAAAGGCTAAACACTTGGAGTGCAGAGACGTGTTGTGTTTGGACATAGCCAATGTGGCAATTCGTTTTGCTTGACTATACATAGTTATGACGGGGTTTGTTTATCTTACTTTCTTAATGGGGAAGGGGGGGAGGCAGGAGGGAGAGAAGGCAGGTCTGAAAATAAAATAAAATAAAATAAAATAAAATTTAACCTGAAAAAAATACTCTGCAAACCTTCAAACACCAGAAATGTGAGCTATTTTTCTACTTTCCTCTGTGGAATCTTGCTTTAGAAACAATCAACAAAACCCAATAGGGGAGAAAATGTGGGTGCAGGTTGGCCGCGTCTGGGCTGACTGACGGCACTGCAGGACTCCCTGGGGCCTCTGCAGCCTTTCCGGGCCATGTGCATGGGCTCCTCCCTCTCTAGTCCTCCCTCCACCTGCGCCCTCTCCAACAGGCATCCCAAAAAGGGGTTTAAGTGTCCTCTCTGACAGAGGCCTGGGCCTGCACGGAATCCTTTCTTCCCAGACCCAGGCCTGCTTCCAATTTTCCCTTCCTGGAGAGCTTGCTTTTATAGTTTCCTGAATATAAATGTTTTCTGGTGGAATCACGTGCGCAGCCTCCCTGGCTGGCGGGGCTGTCAGGGTTTGTTTTAATCCTCACGTCAGCATCCAGGAGTAGTCGGAGCCTGGGGACAGCAGAGGGGAGGGAGGGCCGAGAGGTGCCCAGGCTCAGGAGCATTCTGACCTGCGCTGAGTGGGCTCCTGCCCACTGAAAAGCAACGCCATGAAAGCAGGGTTTGGACTCAGAAAGATCTAGGTTCAAATTCTACCTTTGTGGGAGTAGGAGCAAGTCAGCTTCTCAAAGCCTCAGGCAACCGTCTGAGAAGGAAAGTGATTCTGAGGCACGGCCTACCTTGGTGGAGTTCCCACATGGATAACGGTTGTCTAGGTGGTGGCTGAGAAAGAGAGTGCTGGGCTTGGAGTTAGGCGTCAGTTTTCAACCTGCCTCAGTCATTTACTAGCAGTGTGACCCATCACGAGGCAACCCCAGGCCTCAGTTGCCTCATCTGTAAAATGGGGATATTAATAGCACCGATCTCACAGGGCTGTTATGAGGAACAATACAAAGGGTCTTCCAGACTTTAAAGGTTCCATATAACTTGTGTTATATAAGTTAGGTCTGAATATTATTATTGATACATGAAAGTATTCATCCATCTCATTACAGAGCCTTTACAAAGCATGTTATCAAACTTCAGGTGGAAGGGAACTTACATGAAATACCTCTTATGTACAGGGAATATGGTGGCAGCTAGGCTATGCCATAGCACATAGAGCGTCAGACCTGGAATCGGGAAGACTCATCTGCCTCAGTTCAACTCTGGCCTCAGACGTTTACTAGCTGTGTGACCCTGGGCAAGTCACTAAACCCCATTTGCCTCAGTTTCCTCATCTGTAAAATGGCAAACCACTCTGGTATCTCTGCTGAGAAAACCCCAAATGGGGTTAACAAAGAGTCAGACACAACTGAAAAATGATTGAACAACAACATCACAGGGAATGTCACTATGTACTAGATACACTGTGGTATAGTGGATAGAAGAATGGTCTTAGAGTTGGGAAGACATGAATTCAAATCCTGACTTTGCCTCAAATCCATTAGAATGTAGGCTCCTTGAGGGCAGGTTCCATCTTTCTGCTTGTATTTTATTCTGGTGCTTCACCCAGTGCCTGGCACATAGCGAGCATTTAATAAATGAAATTTATTAATTAAATTTTAATATCAATAAATAATATTAAAATAAAACATTAATCAATCTTTCGATACTAATTTAATATTTTACCGTGTTTAATATTTAATAAATTTCCCCTGATCCTTACTAGCTGTGTAACCTGGAACAACTCTTTCAACTCTCTAAGACGAGCCAACACGGAGTAGACATAGGAGGAACGATGCTGGATTTGGGGTCAGAGAGCCCAGCCCTGTCATTCTCCACTTCTTTGACCTTGACCACTCAACCTCTCTGGGCCTCAGTTTCCTCATCTGTAAAATGAGGGGAGCGGACTCAATGACCTCTAAGATGCCTTCCAACTTTAAACGACTAACTAGAAATTACCGAAAAGTTGCCGATACATATCAGTAGAGAGAGTTTCCACACTGGGTGTTTATCACATTGGTCAAATCAGAGGTCCCTCCCTTTCCCTACATGTGAACAAACACTGCAGGGCAGAGAGTCACAATTTCATCTCTAACTCCCTACCCCCACCTTGTCCCCTTTTTTTGGCTCTTCCTTTTAAATTGAAGTGTTTGTTTATTGACATTCATTAAGTTTGTAATAAAAAAGGACATTTTAAAACATGTGCAAAACCCTTGATTCTCCCTACCCGCATTGAGCTTACATTCTAGTATGACATCCAGGTTGACCCCTCCATAGAGCATGGATCTCCTCTATACTATTCCTGAAAAGTGGTCAAGTCCTAGCTCTGTCCTCTGGAGCCATTCAGAATCCATCAAGTCTGTCTGCCCCAGGACAATTTCTTAGCTAGGTGAAGACTGTTAGCAAAGCGGGTCCCATCTGAGTCTTCCCACTTGCACACTAGATAAACATCCCCAGTTTCTTCAATCAATCCTCATACAATTTCTATCATCTTCCCATCTTAGTCACCTTCCTTGGGACAACTTCTAGCTTGGCAGTGTCCCTTCTGAAATACGGCACAAGCTTTGGGATCCTACGTGGTAGAAATCATTTAGAACAGCTAGATTTTTGCTTTAAAAAAGTGATCTGGAAAATTAATCCTCTCCAGATGCTTCTCTCTCTCTCTCTCTCTCTCTCTCTCTCTGTCTCTCTGTCTCTCTGTCTCTCTGTCTCTCTCTGTCTCTCTGTCTCTCTCTCTGTCTCTGTCTGTCTGTCTGTCTGTCTGTCTGTCTCTCTCTCTCAGTAGCAGGAAACCCTTTTCAACTGAATGCCCTAATGGGCACTAGAAGCCACAGATGTGCCTTTCCAGTATATTTGGGGGTTATTTATTGGCCAAAAATTCTTTCAGTGTCCCAAGCAATAAACAAATATGTCTCTAAAAACAATTTGTGAGCTATTAACCTTCCAACAGAGCCAGTGCTGATAAGTTGACCCAAAACAGCCCAACTGGAGCTGGGGTCATCTAAACATAGCCTTTCCATCTAGAAGTAACATGATAAATAATATTAAAATAAAAGAGCAAAGGGCTTTCTGCAGGCATCAGCTCAGAAGGAAAGCCAGCAAGTCTTTTCTGGTGCTGACTCTCAGTATGTATTATGGGGCCAGAGGGAGAAAGGGTGAGAGTCCCTCTGACCTCTTTTCCTCTTAGACAACTCCAGTGGAATCTGGAGTTCAGCTCTAAGAATCACCTTTTAGGAAGACCATTGACGAGTTGGGGAGCAAGAGGAGCGGGACCAGGGTAGTACGAGGAAAGGAGACCACATTATAGGAGGATTGCCTGAGGGAAATGGAGACGGAGGATACTTTGGGGGAGGGGGAATAGCGGCCATTTTCAAGTATTTGAAGAGTTGCCACACAGATGAGAGATTAACCTTGTCTTGCTTGGCCCTAGAGGGCAGAACCTAGAGAAATCACAAGGTGGCAGATTTAAGCTTAAGATGAAAAATTAAATTGTCTACCTTGACAGGTAGTGAATTTTTTGTCACTTAGAAATATTCAAGGTGAGGATAGAGGAGTGAAGACATTAAGGGGATCAAGCTGGGCCACAGAGTTTATGTTTTTTGACAACAGAAAGCAAATCATTGATCTGCAGAGATAAGCTTTCTCCCTGCAATTAAACTCATGTCAGGGAAAGATATCCCATGTGTGCATTTTTCTATAAGGGCTATTTCAATCCATCAGGATGTCATCTGGTCCCTCTTCAAAGGTCACTTCCACAGCTTCTCCAGTTCACCTTTGGATCTGACAGTGGAGAGATACCACAATTTCACCATGAGTTTTTCTTGGGGGGGTGCTCCCTCCACTGATACAGATAGCAGCCTCTCTATGACTTAGGATGCTTTGAGAGTTGATTTGGTGGAAAAATTCAGTCATCTGTAGCCAATCTAATGATGAGCTACTTGGAACTTAGCTCAGCTGATCCTTGGACCACAAAACACATCCTTCATCATTGGGTCCAGACTTGATGCTGTTTTAGCCCAGAAGGACCTGTCAAAGATTAGACTCCAAGCTCTAAGATTTTGAGAGCCCAGGGTCACCCTGACACTGCAGTGCATTGGAGGTGGATATTGATGAAAGTCTTCCTAGATAATAGATCATCTAGACAATGGTTTCTATGTGGTAGAGCCCATCACAGGTCAATGAGTATTTGTAATCCACAGAGAACAGAGTACCATGTTTTAGGAGGGACTTTGACAAACGGGGGCATCTCCAGAGAAGAGAGGCTATCAGGGACTCAGAAGGAGGCAAACATTTCAGAGCTGGGAGGGACCTGAGCAATCATATCATCCAACCTATACCCAAGGGGAAATCCCTCTGTTATAACACGCCTGAGAGGTGGTCATCTAGCCTTCACTTGAAAAATTCCAGTGAGAGGGGATCAGTGAGGATGGTGAGGGGAGTGGGAAGCGGCATCTCGGAAATGATGGCTGTGATGTGAATTCTGTCTCCTGATCCCAAGTTCAGGGATTTTTTCCTGAGCACCAGGCTCCCTCTGTGAATGAGAGGAATGCCAGAAATTTCCCAGAAGAGGCAGAATCAGAAGTGGTTCTGATCGCCTCCCTCTTCCCAACAATATCTTTCATTTCTTGAAAGCTGCAGATTTTGCAGAGCTCTTTCCTCAAAATACCCCTGTAAGGTAGGTGAACAAGTATCCAGTGATGACAATCAATTCATCAGTAAGCATTGATTAAGCCTCTACTGTGTACCAGGTACCGTGTTAAGTGCTGGGGATACAAATACAAAAGTGAAATCCTCAAGGAGCTTGTGATTATAATTTGTCACCTTTGATTTCTTTTTTTTTTGTTAATTTTTATTGTTTGGGGTTCAGGACCATTCCTTTTGCAACCTTTGGTTAACTGGAAGTCTGTCTTCAATTGACATTAGCATCATTTGACCAAAACCTGGTTCATGGAATACTAGTGTTGAAGGCAGACTGTTTAACATTCCTCAGATAAGAAGTAGAAAAAGGGACTCGAGACTTCCAAAGTAATTTGATTTAAGGAAAGAATTCTACTGACACAGCCGCTATGACATGTGAATCTCCCCCCTCCATCAGCCTAGTTGGGAACCTTCTAAATGTAGTTTAATCAGTAGTCTGACTTAGTTTACCAATATAGTTTGTTTAATTAGGTTTGTTTCCTTGGGGGAATGTATGAGATTATGGCTCTGCTCAACTAAGTTTGTTCAGCTTTTATGACAGTGAAGGAATCATGGGGTTATGAATCTATCTATTTTTCTTAATTTTCTAGACTAAAAAAATGTACAAGATTGCAATATGTAAAATAATTTGTTCTCTGTCTCTAAGATACAATCTTCTCTATAAAAGCTTGTCCAAAAATCCTAATCTCTGTTCAGGGGTGATTTTTCTACCTCTCTGAACCTGTGCTTAAGCATAATAAAGCCTAGGTTTTTACATCTGTACTTTCTTCGTTGTGGTAGATTTATTTATTTATAGATTTCACTTATTTATTTATTTATTAATAGATTTATTTATTGTGGCAGATTTATTTATTTATTTATTTATAGAGTTATTTATTTATTTATTTATGCTTACAAAGCAGTTCTCTCAAGCTGGGTCTTGGATCAAAACTTAAAGGTTAAACCTATAAATTCTTAAACTTAGATACCCTGATCCTGTGATCAGATTATAGCAGTTACCTACTACATGAACTCAAAAAGGAGATATTTCTCCCATTACAGTGCTGTCTCCCCAGTTAGAACATAAGCTCCTTGAGGGCAGGAACTGTTTTTCTTTTGTTTTTGTATCCCCTGTGCTTAGTGGTGGCTAAGTCACAATAAGGACTCGATAAATACTTGTTGAGTGATTTCCCCCATTTTACAAATTTAGAAACCAAGGCACAGAAAAGTTTAGTGTTTTGCCCAGGGCACACCCTACAGGCAATGCTTGACATCAGGTGCTTCTGATGCCCTTCTCCCTTCCTTAGTGCCCTGCATGCCGTCCACCTGACCCCCAAAGGAGCCTGGTTTCTGTTTTGGTGAGCTCCCCCATCAGACAATTTTCTGCAGCCTGGCCTGGATTTCCATCTGCCAAACAGCCCCAACCCAAACAAGCCATTCTGTTCTTTGAGAAAACACAAATAAATCAGGCATCCGTCACCAAGCTCGTTACCCTTTTGGCTGCCACCAGCTCCGCCTCTGGGGCTGATTCATGTGCCAAGGAGAAGCAGAGAGGTTTGGTGAGGCTGAGTGGGGAAAGGAGACTGGCTCAGTTCAGCTCACTCTAAGCTCTACTCCCCCAGCTCTCCTCTGTTAAAGGGACCATTCCCAACAGTTAGTAATATGAAAGACGACAGTGACTCACATCCACGGAGGCAGTGAGCGATTGGGAGGGGGCATTGTTGCTCTGGGAGGGCCAAGTATGAATACTGGCTTTCTGCTTACTTGTATGATCTGCAGAGCAAGTTACTTTCTTTCCCTGGGCCTCAGTTTCTTCATCTGTAAGATGAGGGGGTCTTACTAAATGACCTCTAAGGTCCTCTCTAATTCTACAAGGTTCTTCCCAGTCTGACATCCCCTGTTCTAAGCTCCCTCCCAGATCTGACATTCCCTGTTCTAAGGCCACTCCTAGCTCTGACATTCCCTCTTCTAAGACTCCTCTCAGCTCCGACATTCTCTGTTCTAAGCACCAACCCCCTCAGTGCTGACATTCTGTACTATGCTTACAAAGTAGTTCTCTCAAGCTGGGTCTTGGATCAAAACTTACAGGTTAAACCTATAAATTCTTAAACTTAGATACGCTGATCCTGTGATCAGATTATAGAGCTTAGGAATAGTTTTCTTTTGTCTTTGTATCCCAGGTACCTCTAAGCATAGCACCTTACACCCGGTAGGTACTTAAATATTTGTTGATTTGGATTTGTTAGTTTATATTCTTTGATTCCAAAATTCTAAGATACTCAGATTTTAAGATTCTAAAATTCTATGATACCTGGATAAGATATACTATATGAGATTTAGTATGTAAGATATACTTTATTCTAAAAAATTTATGATACTGTAGTCTGAGTCTGATAATTCAATCCTAAGATTCCATGAAACTATAACCTAAGGTTATGTGATACTACAGTATAAGATTCTAAGATACTCCTGTTCTAAGATTCTAGGAGATGCCAATTCTAAGATTCTAGGATATTCTAATTCTAAGATTCTAGGAGACTCCAGTTTTAAGATTCTAGGGTACCCTAGTTCCAAGATTCTAGGATACTCTAATTCTAAGATTCTAAGATTGTAGGATATTCCAAATCTAAGATTCAAGGACACTGTAGTTTAAGATGTTAAGATTCTAGGATGCTCTGATTTGAAGAGCTCATGATCCTAAGACTCAATGATTCCCTCTTTTCTTGGAGACAAATGGTTCATTTGAAATTTGCTCAATGAGCTTCAGGAACCAAACACTGAAACATTCAGCAGCTTAAGTGTGAAATCACATGCAAATATGCAGATTATAGAAACACATGGTTTTAAAAATAAGGATTAAAAAAAAATCCCCTCTCCACTCCATTTGAAAAGTTGGAGCCCTCTGCCTGCCAAGCCTCCAGCCGGCTTTCTGCCTCTTCATATTAAATTCCTTCGCTGGAATTCTCATTCTGGCACCACTTGCCTCTCTCGGGGACTGTGTTCCCCATCTGGAGCAAGGTGACGATCACATTTGCCTCCCGTCCTTAGCGGGTCCTGGCTAGGGCTTGTTAATGTTTATAAAGCATTTGGAATTCTGACAGCGCTATTATCGTTCTGTGTCCTCTCGAGTTATGTTGGGCAGAAGGCTATATGAGCTTTGGGGACCGAATGCCAGACAGTATTGGGTGATTAGTCTTATAAACTAACAATATAATGGGCTGATGTTTCTCCTGGGGTGTGTGTGTGTGGAGGGGGCAGGCACTGGTGCCAGAGGAAGGAAGGATGCCCAAACAGTCATTCTCATTTATCTGGCACTTTGCTTTATAACAATGTTGGATGGTAGCAATAGGTAGTTTGGGGACTATTATTCCCATTTTACAGATGAGGAAAGTGAAGGGCAGAGAGCGACGCCAGTGCTTGGGCAGAGTCAGAGGTGGGCTTTGCATCCAGGTCAAGCCTGACTCCAAACCCTTTGGAAAGGGGTCCTTTAAAGATAAGGATCAGCAGGGGTCTCAATGAATCCACTTACTTATGCATGTAGCCTTCGGATTGCCTGGTGAGATTCAATTGCATCACCGCCTGGAACTCCGTCTCGTTGCAGCAGTATTTAAAGACCGTGTTGTTATGGTGACAGCACAGGATGAAAGTTTTGTTGTCGGAAAGCCGGGGACAATGGAAACCAAAGTGGTAGTGACCTTTGTGGTCGGTGTAGGGCTCACAGACTCTGAAGTGTGCGGACAGCGCTGCGAAACAAAGAAGCCGAGAAGGGCTCTGTGACGGGGCGCCTTCGGCCATTGCTGGCCTTCTCACTCAGTGTGTTATCCTGGAGAGAAGAGCGGGGCTTGCCCTCCTTCCTCCCGCTGGGGTGGGCTACGTCCCCAGTCAGAGCCACCTCCCCACGCTCAGTTCTGACCCGAAAACTCACCTGCTGAAATGCCCGGGGGGCTCTGTACTACCGACTGGATAAAGAGCGCATTCTTGAGCCCTCCCCAGCCTAGCTCCAACCTCACCTCACATTGCCCCGCATCGCAATTCTGTGTTCTACACAAAACAGATGATTCACTATTCCTAAAACATGTCGTTTCTGCCTCCCTTGTTCATGCTGTTCCCTATGCCCGGGATTCGCTTCCCATCCCTTTTCTCTGTCCTATCCAATGCTACCTCCTCCACGAAGCCTTCCCTGATTTCCCAGATCCCTGGGAAGTAGGGATCTGACCCTCATCTGGACTCCAGTTTCATTTCACTCCTCTTGCCTACTTATCATCTCTCATTTTACATTTTAGCAATTTCCGCACCTGTCTTATTCCGAGACTCCTCCCCACCCCACCCCAGCTTATTAATGAGGGCTGGGTCTATGTGTTCTGTTTCCTTGTATCCCCACAGTTCTCACTCCTGAGTTGGTAAGCAGTAAGTGCTTAATTCATGTCGGTAGAATTTCCGAATCCTGACCTTGTGATTTCTGAGTATGAAGGCTCAGTCTACTTCCCTTACTCCCTTTGAAGGTAGCTTGATGTAGTAGGGAGGGCCCTGAACTTGGAGTCACAGAAGTCTGGATTCAAATTCTATCTTAGTTACCATCTGTGTGACCTTGGGCAAGTCACTTTCTTACCTCTCTGAGCCTCAGTATCCTCATCTGAAAAATAATAGGGTTGGACTTGATGTCCTCTAAGTAAGGTTGGACTTGATGTCCTCCTGGTGCTAGAACCAGGATCCTAGGAATTTCCTCCTCTTTCCTCCTATGGACCATAACCATCCTGCAAGGTCCACCTAAGTCCCACAGCTTTCATCCAGCTGATGCTGGAGCTGACCAGTTGTTGGAGATGAGTTGATGCTGATATCACCCCTTCCTCTGACCTCCTACCACATTTGCAGTCACATTTGGATGCAAATCCTAATTCAGATATTTACTGACTGTGTAATGCTGGGCAAGTCACTCTGTGGGTTTCAGTTTCCCCAACTGTAAAATAAAGGAATTGTACTAGAGGAGCTCAGAGGGCCCTTCCAGCTCCAATTCTATGATCCCCAAACACAAAGGAGGTTGGAGGAGGGAGCTATTACTCATGACTTGGGGGTAGCCCAATAGTACTTCATGGAAGAGGAGGCATTGGAGCTAGGTGAAGATTTCTCTCTCTAGCCAGAATGGGGCTCCTTTAGAGCTCTTTGGAGTGAGAAGACCTCCAACTTCCTACATTGCTTAGTACCTGGGTAACCTTGGGGTAAGACACTCCCACTCTCTGAGCCTCAGTTTCCCTTTCTGTAAAAAGAGGGGATCAGATTAGATAATTTCTAAGGTCTCTTCCAGCCCAAAGTCCTGATTCGAAGACCACAGCTTATTCACTGTGTGCCCTCCATGCTAATCAGGCACATGGTAGGTGCTCAGTATATACTTGGTGGCTGGTAGAGACAAAATAGCTGGATGGACATCTGGACTTTGGGTGGATGAGCTGGACGGTCTGGCTTTGCACAGAAAAGCACAAACTGCACAAAACTCAGCTTCAAGGTGCGTTACCTAATAGCTCTCCAACCCTGGGTAAGCTGAAGCCCTTCTCCGGACATTTAGCTAAAATCAGTGTGATAAAGAAATCGACAGATTTTCAGTGAGAAGCCAGGGTCTGAATCCTGAATCACAGGCTCAGGGCCAGAAGGCCCCTCTGAGGCCGTGGAGTCCAATCTCTGCTGAACTCCAGAGACACAGTGATTTGCCCAGGGTGACTCAGATTGTAAAGATCAGAAGTAGGTTTTGGGTTCCCGGACCTCAGTTTCTTCATTTTCGAAGTGGGGTGGTTGGGCTTGACGATGTCCCATGCAGTTCTGAACCTATCATACCCCGCTAGATAGAGCTGGACAGGCCCTTCCATTGATTTCAATTTGCAGGTGAAGGAAATTAAGGCCCAGCGTTTCTTCTTCTATAAACTAATGGGGTCAACCTCAATCTCTGGATGAAAGGTGAATTCGGTAGACAGAATCCTACCTCCACCACAGGGAGGATCCACTATGGAAAATAAGGAAGGCTGAGAAAGGAGAAAAATAGAGAATCTTCTCAGCCTCTTAATGAATATATTTAAGCAATGGGCAGGAGTCCATATCTGCAGTTACTCTGTGTCATTTTCAATGAGTTCCAGTCAGATGCTCAGACTTCTCCCACTGTGAAGGATTTTTTTTTTGTTTTGTTTTTAGCAAAATGCTGGAAGTGCCACAGATTTTGAAAAGTCAGGGAAGTCCTGCAGTTGGTGGCATCAGGGATCTGATGTCAGGAAATCTGAATTCTAGGTCCAGTCTGGCTCTTGCCAGCTGTGTGACCTGGGGTAGATCATTCGCCTTCTCTGGGGCTCACCTTCTCTATATGTAAGATGTGGGGAAAATGATGCCTGTTTTACCTGGCTTCCAACATCATTGAGAGGAAGGGCTTTATAAATCTTCAAGGGCCATGGGAATGGGAGTTATAATTAGTGTCACATTAATTAGGCTCCACGTTCCAGAATGTCCCTTAGAGGACACTTTGTTCAATCTTGTAGTTCAGAGAAAAGGACTGTGGGGTCCAGGGAGCTGAAGGGAATCTGGATTATCGAATCATTCATTTAGAGCTGGTTGGAGCCTTTGAGGTTCCTTAGGCCAAACCTTTCATTGACAGGTGAGGAAATTCAGGCCAAGACAAGGGAAAGGGCTTCTCCAAGGCCACGTGGCTATCAGGATGTTGAAGCCAGATTTGAACACAGATCTCTGGACCTCAAATCCCAGCACCTGAATGCCAGAGATAGAAGGGATCTCTGAGGCCATGTAGACTTCCCTACCCCTGTCTTTTTACAGAGGATTGGGGAAGGTCATAGGACCAGTCCGAGCTCCCCTGGCTGGGATCTTTCTCCCCAACCCTGCTGGCCCTCTCTGTTCTGCTGTCACTGCCTCTTCCAGCTCGTTTCCCTGTACTGCACCTCTCCGTGGCTGTAGGGACAGGCAGGGGGTCAGCAGCACAGCGATCCAGGCAGTGGCCTCTGGGACTCATTCTTTGTGGGAGATACTTCATTGCGCATCTCAGGGAAAGAAACCACGAAAGAGATGCACAAACAGCCTTGTAAGTACCTGAGTCTAGGCACCAGGAAAAAGAGACAAGAGGCCTAGAAATACATTTGTAAAAGGTCAGTGGTGTTTGCTAGTGATGGAGAATAGACACTCTTAGACACTGAGCTGGGGTTCCAAGGAGCAAAAAAGGCTTCTGGGCCTGAATAGATAAGCCACCCTTAATGTGCTATTTAAAATAGGGTTTTCTCCAGAATCTTGGCCTCTCCATGTTGCCTGGGCTTTAAGAGAGCTGGCCATCCACTCCAAGCTTTCCTGCTTTGCAGGGGTTGAGGCTGGAACCCAGGGGCTATAGTGGTAGGGTAGTGGGGCAGAGAGACAGACCTTGTTCTTACAGAAGTGAGTTCATGGCATCAGAGGTTTAGGGACAGAGGGCACCTTTCTGGTACAGCACCATCATCTTTCACTTGAGAAAACTGAAGCCAGAGATGGGGAAACGACTTGTCTAAGGTTATACAAGGACAGTTCAGATTTGAACTCATGACCTATGACTTCAAATGCAGTCCTCTTTCCACTATCCTTTGCTGCTTGCTGAGATGTCACATCCACCACCTTCCTTGCAGAAATCCTGTGACTCTGGCCCTCCTGACCCCTAGGGTTCTTCCTAGAGAGACGTGAGTGGGATTTCTTGCATTCTCTCAGGTGTTCACTCCCTCCTGTGTGGCCCCCACCTGACCCTCTGACTCTACCCCGGCCATGCACAATGGCTGCTATTGTCTCCTCCCAGGCCTAGCTCCCATCCCAAGAGGATGAATTTAGCAGAGACTTTCTTACCTGCTGAGAACAGCAATGAGAGAATGACCGTGAGCACATTCAAGGACTGTTGGCCACAACTTGTCATCGTTTGGCTGTCATTGATCCGTCAGGGAATTACCTGAGCAAGGAGAGGCAAGAAACCATTAGGGAGTAGTCTCTGTACCCTGGGTCCTGATGCACATCTCCTTAGGAGTACCACGGCAGCTGGCTGGAGCCTTGGCTGAGCTGGGGAGAGGGCTGAGGAAGAGGCTTAAGAATCCAGATCACCTCTAGGCCACAGGAAAGGACCAGAGGATGTCACTGAGACTTGCTTAGGTTGTGAAAGCCACAGGACCGGAAGCTGAAGTGAGACATCCACACAGCCCACCTGGGTTAGGGGCTATGTTCGTGTAAATGTCTACCTGACTTTTTGACTGCCTTTCAAGGCCCCATAGCAATGACGCCTCCTCCAGGAAGCCTTTGCTGGTCCCTGGCCTCTAGTTGGAAGTGATTTCTCCCTCCTTTGATCTCATTACACTTTGTACTCATGGATTTACAATATACTAATTGGCATTAGAGTCAATGCCTTGTATTCCCCACTAGATTGGGAACTTTGTAAGAGCAGAGGCTACACCTTATCAGTGCTTGTAGGAACTCAAGTTCCCATACACAGGGGATCGTAGCCTGATTTAATAAGTGTTTTTTTGAATAAATGAATGATGCTCAACGAGTTGTTCCAGCCAAACTGACCTGCTGTTTCCCCAACTTAGTATTCCATCTCCCACCTCCAAGCATTTATCCAGGCTGTCTCCCCCCCATCCCGATCCTCATCATGTTTTGAATGTACTCCTCCCCATCTCTACCTCTTAGAATCTTTATCTTCCTCCCAAGGGGCCACCTCCTATGCAACATCTTCCCTGGCTTCCCCAGCTGCTTAAATCACCTCGTATTTGCTCCTAAGCACCCGGGTTGTCTCCCCAGGTAGAATATGAGCTCCTTTTATCCCTAACACCCAACATACCACCTGGCACATAATAGGTACTTAACAAATGTTTGTTGAGTTGAATTATGATCTACGAACAATGTTTCCAAGAACCATTTGTCTCAGCCATTGATTGGTCTAAAACTGCTTCTGGATCGGTGATGGAATTGGAAAGACATCCACAAAAAGGCAGGGGGTGGGGAGAGAAGTTATTTGTACAAAAATATTTACAGTAGCTCTTTTTCATGGTGGCTAAGAATTGGAAATTCAGGAGAAAATCAAAAAGAGATATTAATAAAATTGAAAATAAGAAGACTATTGAACTAATAAATAAAACTAAGAGCTGGTTTTATGAAAACAACAACAAAAATAAAATAGATAAACTTCTGGTTAATTTGATTAAAAAAAGAAAGAAGAAAACCAAATCACCAGTATCAAAAATGAAAAGAGTGCATTCACCACCAATGAAGAGGAAATTAAAACAATAATTGGGAGCTATTTTGTCCAGCTGTATGCCAATAAATCTGACAATCTAAGTGAAATAGATGAATACTTACAAAAATATAAATTGCTCAGATTGACAGAAGAGGAAATAAAATACTTAACCCCATTTTAGAAAAAGAAATTGAAAAAGCCACCAATGAACTCCCTAAGAAAAAATCTCCAGGGCCCAATGGACTTACAGGTGAATTCTACCAAACATTTAAAGAACAATTCCAATATTATATAAACTATTTGGAAAAATGGTTAAAGAAGGAATTCTACCAAATTCCTTTTATGATTCAAATATGGTGCTGATACCTAAACCAGAAAGAGCCAAAACAGAGAAAGAAAATTATAGACCAATTTCCCTGATGAATATTGATGCAAAAATTTTAAATAAAATATTAGCAAAGTGATTACAGCAACTTATCATGAGGATAATACACTATGACCAGGTGGGATTTATACCAGGAATGCAGGGCTGGTTCAATATTAGGAAAATTATCAGCATAATTGATCATATTAATAACAAAACTAACAGAAATTGTATGATTATCTCAATAGATGTAGAAAAAAGTTTTGACAAAATACAGTACCCATTCCTATTAAAAACACTACAGCACATAGGAATAAATGGAGTTTTCCTTAAAATGACAAGGAGTATCTATCTAAAACCATCAGCAAGCGTTTTATGTGATAACGATAAGTTAGAAGCTTTCCCAGTAAGATCTGGGGGAAACAAAGCTGCCCATTATCACCACTGTTATTCAGTATTGTACTAGAAATATTAGCTTCGGCAATAAGAAAAGAATAAGAAACTGAAGCAATTAGAATACACAATGAGGAAACAAAACTATCACTCTTTCCAGATGATAGGATGGTACAGAGACTCCTAGAGAATCAACTAAAAAAACTACTTAAAATAATTAACAACTTTGGCAAAGTTGCAGGATATAGAATAAACTCACATAAATCATCAGCATTTCTACATATTACCAACAAAGCCTAGCAGTAGGAGATAGAGAAATTCCATTTAAAGTTACTGTAGACAATATAAAATATTTGGGAATCTACCTGCCAAAACAAACCCAGGAACTATATGAACACAATTACAAAACACTTTTCATACAAATAAAGTCAGATCTAAATAATTGGAAAGTTATCAGTTGCTCATGGGGAGGCCAAGCTAATATAATAAAAATGACAATTCTACCCAAATTAATTTACTTATTCTGCACCATATCAATCAAACTACCAAAAATATTTTATAGAGCTAGAAAAAAATAATAAAATTCATCTGGAAGAACAAAAGGTTAAGAATATCAAGGGAATTAATGAAAAGAAATGCAAGGAAAGGTGGCCTAGCTGTACCAGATCTAAAACTGTATTATAAAGCAGCAATCATCAAAACTATTTGGTACTAACTAAGAAATAGAATAGTGGATCAGTGGAATAGGTTAGGTACACAAGACACAGCAGTCAACTATTATAGTAATCTACTGTTTGATAAACCCAAATGCTCCAGCTTCTGGGATAAGAACTCACTATTGACAAAAACTGCTGGGAAAACTGGAAAATTGTATGGCAGAATCTAGGCATAGGTCAACATCTAACACCATATACCAAGGTAAGGTGAAAATGGGTACATGATTTAGACATAAAGGGTGATACTATAAGCAAACTAGGAGAGCAAGGAATAGTTTACCTGTCAGATCTATGGAGAACAGAAGAATTTATGACCAAACAAGAGATAGAGAAACATTATGAAATGCAAGATGGATAATTTTAATTACATTAAATTAAAAAGGTTTTACACAAACAAAACCAATGCAGTCAAGATTAGAAGGAAAATAGAAAGCTGGGAAACAATTTTTACAGCCAGTGTTTCTGATAAAGACATAATTTCTCAAATATATAGAGAACAGAGTCAAATTTATAAGAATGCAAATCATTACCCAATTGATAAATGGTCAAAGGATATGAACAGGCAGTTCTCAGATGAAGAGATTAAAGCTATCTATAGTCATATGAAAAATGCTCTAAATCACTGCTGATTAGAGAAATTAAAATTAAAACATCTCTGAGGTGCCACCTCACACCTATAAAATTGGCTAATATGACAGAAAAGGAAGATATGGGAAAATTGGAGTAGATATGGGAAAATTGGAACACTAATGCATTGTTAGTTGAGTTGTGGACTGTTCCAACCATTCTGGAGAGCAATTGAACTATATCCAAAGGGCTGTAAAACTGTGCATACCCTTTGATACAACAATACCACTATTAGGTCTGTATCCCAAAGAGATCATATAAAAGGGGGAAAGACCCTTTAGCAGCTCCTTTTGGGTGGCAAACAATTGAAAATTGAGGGGATGCCCATCAATTGGGGAATGGCTGAACAAGTTGTGGTATGTGAATGTAATGGAATATTATTGTTCTATGAGAAATGATGAGCAGGTGGATTTCAGAAAAACCTGGAAAGACTTACATGAACTGATGCTGAGTGAAGTGAGCAGAACCAGGAAAACATTGTACACAGTAACAATAACATTGTTCAATGACCAACTTTGATAGACTCAGCTTTTCTCAGCTATACAATGATCCAAGACAATTCCAAAAGACTCATATTGGAAAATGCTATTCACATCCAGAGAAAGAACTATGGAGTCTGAATGCAGATTGGAGCATTATATTTTCAATTTTTTTTGTTTTTTCTTTCTTGTGTTTTTTCCCTTTTGTTCTGATTCTTCTTTCACAACATGACTAATGAGGAAATATGTTTAACATGATTGTACATGTATAACCTATATCAGATTGCTTGCTGTCTTAGGGAAGGGGGAGAGGAGGGAACTTTGGAACTCAAAATCTCATAAAAATAAATGTCAAAACCTATCTTTGAATATAATTAGAAAAAATAAAATACTATTAAGTGAAAAAAAAAGATGAGGCCTGACCATCGCTTTGCTTCTGCCTGCTAAGGACCAGGAGACCTTCCCATGTGACTTGTAGCTGAAGCCTTCTCTATACATTGTCTTCTCCATTGGAATGAGAGCTCCTGAGAGCGCCCTACTGTCCTACTTTTCTGTCTCTATCCTTGTTACTTTGCACAGTGCTTGGCACATTATAAATACTTAAAATGCTTCATTCATTCATTCATTCACTCATTCATTCATTCATTCATTCATTCCTTGTAGGTAGGAATTATTTCATCTTCCTATACTCAGGGCTGAACACAGAGCCTCTACACAAGGGTGTTTGATAAATGCCTATGAAATGAATGAATAAAGAATGAGGAATCACCTTCATAGCAAAATCCTCTTAAAGAAAGTGACTTTGGGAAAGTCACTCACTCTCCTTGGGCCTCAGTTTCCTTCTTTGTAAAAACAGAGGTTTGGGCTCCATAGTTTCTAAGGTCTCTTCGCTCTAAACCTGGGATTCCAGAACCCCCGGCATCTGTCGTAATGTCTTGCCCGTTTTTTATTTGGGGCAAGAGTTGGGGCTTCGTTAGTGTAGAGAACTCTTAAGAAACCTTTCTCAGGCAGAGCTGCACCTGCTCAGCAGTTCAGTCTTAAAATAGGCGTGCTTAACCTGGGCTCTATGAAGTCAGGTTAAAAAAGGGATAGCTGGGCAGCTAGGTGGCACAGTGGATAGAGCTCCAGCCCTGGATTCAGGAGGACCTGAATTCAAATCCATCTTCAGCCACATAACACTTACTAGCTGTGTGACCCTGGGTAAGTCACTTAACTCCGTTGCCTAGCCAAAAAAAAAAAAAAGATAGCTATAGTCCAATAGAATTGGTTCCCCTTGTAATCCCATTTGTAATTCCACTGCATTTCACAACATGATTCTGAGATAGGATCCATGGGCTTTACCAGACTAACTGTCCAAGGAGGCCAAGGCACAACCAATGTTAAGAGCTCCGGGTTAGAAAGGTGTGCATAGCAGGCAATTAGTAATTGGATTGGATGGCTGTTTTTGTGCATGATATGTTCCCCCTCCCACCATTAGACCAAAATCTCTACGAGGGTACATAGTGGTTGCCCCATACTGTGTGAAAGGAAGCTGAAAATATAAATGTCTCACCTGGCCAGGTCATTCTAAGATAAGATTCCCTGTAGGTGCCTTACTTTTGAACTTTCCATAGGAAAGCCTGAAAGAGAAAACTGGCCCTGGAAAGCTGGCAGGGGGCATCTTTATTAAGACTCTAAAATGACAGGGGCCACCAGGGCACTAGGTGCCAAGCCCGTGCCTGCTCAGGTTGTGCTGTGGCATGGGGGAGGGAAGAGGCAGAGAACAGCAGGTGAGGAGGACGCCCAGCAGCAGAAGCTGAGGAGGCAGTTCTGAGGACGCTGTTGGGTTTTATAATTGGCTCCTTCGATGGATGTATTTTAAGCACGCACAGCATCAGAGCCACAGGGAGGTGGCAATGCTTCTCTGCCTCAGGAGAGCTGGTTAAGTCACATCCCTCAGTGGTGGCACCAGACCAGGGCTGGACAGATGCCCCCCCCCAACTTCTGTAGCAGCTGCTGCTCACGTTTGACCAAAGAGCTGAATGCTAACCACAGCGTAGGTTTCGGGGAGCCATGATTTCCCCAGAGTGGGTCCCTCCCATTGGTTGGCATGGATCCCAACCTCATCATACCTCAGTAGATGGATTCACACATGGCTGTGGCCAAGCAAATCTGGTGGCTGGGCTGGCCTTCCGGAGAACCAGGACAGTCTCCAGACGACATCCATGAAGTCTGTCACTTGGCCTGGGCCTGATGCCCATCTATCTTGGTAGGTTCACCCCAGCTCGTGCTCTACAGGGCACCGCCTGTAGTGCCTTGGGTTAGCATCACATCACAATGAGACATCAGAGAATGCCATCAGCAGAAAGGTCATAATAAGGGCTGACCTCCATAGAACTCTTTCTAGGGACTAGAGAGGGGATCCTTGGAGTCTGGATCTAGAGGAGAAGCAACCTACAAGGTCATCTAGTCCCACTTGTTCATTTTACGAGTGAAGGAACTGGGGCCTCCATGCTATCCTGGGAGCTTCTTGGGGCATAGACCAGCTCCTATTAACCATTCTTCTCCCCACCCCCTCCCGTGGTGCCCCCCCCACCCCACCCCAGCAAGTGCTCAGCCCAGAGCCCGGCCCAGAGCAGTTAATGAACTTTTCCTTATCACAGGATCATAAGACCATTGGTCTGGAGCTGGAAAGAAACTCAGACACCAAAGTCCTAATCCCTCATTTTACAGATAAGGAAACTGAGGCTCAGGAGAGTTAACTTGCCCAGCTTCACATAGAGTAAATGTTTGAGATAGGAGTTGAGCTTGGGTCTTCTTGACTTCAAGTCCAGCGTCTACACATGATACCGCACGACCTCAGCCAAGGCTACACAGGCAGTAAAAGTCAGGGCTGGGATTTGAACCTGGCTCCCCCTGACACTAAATCCCAGATGCTCTTCATCACATCAGGAGTCTTGGATTCGAGTCTTGACTTTGCCTTTTACTAGCTGTGTGGTCTTGGGCAAGGGTAACCTTTCTCTGCCTCATTTTCTCACCTGTAAAATAAATAAAATAAAACAGGAACTTTCTCTCTGACAAAGAGGTTTTGAGGCAAACGCTTTGTAAACTATAGAGCATTGTAGAAATTTAAGCTACAAGAAACTATTCGGATCCCTTTACCTTGAATTCGAGGCTCCCTATGACTAGGCTAAAATCTACCTTGGGTTGATACAGTGCTGGGCCTGGAGTCAGGAAGACCTGAGTTAAAATCTGACCTAGCTATGTGACCCTGGACAGGGCATTTAACCCTCTTTGCCTCAGTCTCCTCATCTGTCAAATGAGCTGGAGAAGGAAATGGCACACCGCTCCAGTATCTCTGCCAATAAAACCCCAAATGGGGTTGCAGAGAGTCAGGCATGACTGAAACAACAGCAGCAGCACCAACAAAACCTGCCTTTCCATTTCATCTCCACGTCCCATGCCCATCCGTGTACTCCGAGCTCCCCAAAACTGGACTACTTATCATCCCCGAGGCGTATCGAATGTTCCTTGCTTCTGTCTTTACTTACTGTGTTCTTCACTCCAGCATGTCTCTCACCCTCCGACTTTTAAAAACTGTGTACAATGTTGGATACCCAGCTCCAACCTGCCACCCCCTGAAACCTTCCTTGATCATCAGAAGTGACCCTTCTCTCCTGCACCCCTTGCCTAACAGTTCACATTCATTCAGCATGTTCTGCCTTTTGTCTGGATTACTGGTGCACGTGCCTTATTTCTCCTCCCAACTACACTGCAAGGTCTTAGAAGGCAGAGCCTTATGGACCTCTGTCTCCTCCAGTGCTCAGAATAGGATTGTACACAGTAGATGCTTAATGAATGTTGACTGAGGTCGATTTATTCTTTTGAATAAATCTAGAGTCAGGGATCATTTCAGAAGAATCCTCAAGCACAAGAGCTCTTGAATAAGCTTGGAAAATTAACATCCATTCATTTATTAAACATTTATTTGCTGTGTGCAGAGTCCCACGTTGAGTGCTGGGGGAGTGAAAAGGTGTATATATGACAGACTCCTTGTGGCGGTGAGGCACAGATAATTAACTTTATTACCCAGTATTATATGATAATTGCATTGGAGAAGGGGCAAAAACTAAGGGTTATATGAGGGCTGAGAAAGAAGGTCCAGCAAAGGGGATTAGGACAGACTTCCTAGAGGAAGTGATGTTTGAGTCAGCTTCCTTGAGCAAGGTTTTGCACCTCTGGTACTAAGCTGTTTCTTTTCCCCCTCATTCTTTCTTCTAGAGCTCTCATCTCCTTTCCCATTCTTTTCTCTAGAGCTCTAATTTAATTTAAATAGCCACTTAAAAACTCTTGCTTTATTTCTTTCACAGCTTTGGCACATTCGTGAATTTTTTTGAGGCTTTCCTTACAGATGATATAAAGTTATTTTCTTCTTCTAGGTTTGTTTCACAAGAGCCCTTAGTGCCATAATATTTCTTTATAGTTGAAGTTATCTTCTCTTGACTCATTTTTTTGATGTTTTCTTCTGTTTGCTTATTTCTCCAGCCTTACATCCTGAAAGGGGACTTTGTGTTGGGGCCAGTCACTATACACTTTTGAAAAGAATGATGAAGCCTTCTCTGCTACTTATCTGTATTATTTGAAGTCTAAGTAATGAACACCGCATTCTTCAAGGACTTCAGAAGCTTCTGCGGAATATCCTGCACTTGAGACCATCTATGTAGATAGTTTGATCCAGGATACCTCCTGATCATTTCCTCTCCCCCAGGATTCTGAACCCTCATTTGGGGTTAGGGAAACAGCTTCTGGCTCCAGATACCCTTAGATAGACCTCCCATCCAGGTACCCTTGGTTCAGACCTCCATCTCCATGCCCCCTGGCGTGCAACTTCAGGCTCTGGGCTTCCCTGGCTCACCTCTGGTCCTTGCATTGGAAGGCTTCCATATGCTATGCTCCCAAGCAGGGATTTCTGGCTAGATCCCTTTCCCAGTGTCTGAAGGCCCTTGGCTGTGTCTTTGTTTGAGACTAATCTGGCAGAGTGCACTACTTTGATTTCTTGATCATTTCTTGGTCCAGTGGTTTTTTAAAAATTCTTGCCGGAGTAGTTTGGAAGGAACTAGCCTTTTCTGCTTGTTTTTATTCAGCCATTTTGATAAGAGCCTTTCAGATAGCATTTGAGTTAGGCTTAAACAATTCTTTATTATAAACTTAATAACCATATGCAAGTCAAATAATAAAAGACACAAAATAAGAAATAAAATCTTACCTAAACTCTCAACATTTAGCAAAATAGGATCAAGTGAGTTAACAGAACACAAACAAAAGATGCTTTTACTCTGTTCTCAAGTCTGTTGGAAGCTCTTCTACATTAGGACCTGTTTTCATCACACACATGTACACACACACACACACACACACACACATGCACACACACACCAGACACAATGTATCTACAAATGTGTAGTTGTTCTCTGTGCTGATTTTACATTTCATATGCCTAGTGTTCCACTCTCCTGACTGTTGATATATCTCCTGTGCTTCAAGTTCTAGATCCAATGCCTCTTCCTCCAGGGAGCCTTCCCTGCTCTCCCCCCTTGCCTCTCCCAGCCAGAAGTGATCTCTCTAAACCCTAAAAATAGAGCTTTTTGTTTGTACTTCTCTTCAGACACATAATCTAATTTTGTACTCTGTGAATGTATGTGTTTGTGTGTATGTGTATGTGTCCTTGTAAAACTACAAATTCCTTGAGGACAGGAACTGAGCCTAATTTATCTTTACTTTGTGTCTTTGTTTCATTGCGTCTTCCTCAGCACCAAGCTTGGCATTCTGAACTTAGTAGGTTCTCCATCCACACTTGTTTAAGGAAGAAAGGAAGGATAGGAGAGATTACTCTAAAAGAGGCATGAAAGATGCACTAGAGGGAAAAGAGACCAGAGGCAGGGAGCTCACTGGAAGTCATTATTCATTGAACGTTTATGAGATATCTACTGTATACAGAGAATTGTGCCAGTCACAAGGGGAGATAAAAGAAATCAGGATTTAGGCGAGAAAAAATGTTAGTAAAAGTTCCCCCTCATACACACACAAAACTGAAACCCTATAACATCCAGCCCTCAGCCCCACAACTGCATCTCTAGTTCCTACCACAAGAGGTAAGGTGTCTGAGGACGGTAAGTGCTGTCCAAGGTGCTGAAGGCCAGGGTCTTTTTTGGACCCAAAGTATTTCCAGCATTTCTCTGCAAGAGCACTTTAAATGTCGGTTTCCAGAGACCCTTGATTCCCAGGCAGTTTAAGCTTCTCCCAAGAAGTGTGGAATTTCAGGTTCTTTTCCCAAATGAGTTCACAGTTGCAAAAATAAACCAGCCCTACTGAGCCTTTTGTGCGATGACAGGGAGTGAATGTGGGCGCCGAGTACAAGGGGGAAGGAAAAAAGATGCAGATCCCCAAATAGAGACGGGCAGATCTGAGACATCAGAGATGAAGGCTGGACCTTCAGGCATCCCACTGACCCTGCATCACTGGACTTGCTAAAAATTGGGCTTATCATCATGGTAATGAGAGTCCAAAGAATAATCCCAAGTTCCATCTCCAGAAACACTTTTAAGGTTTACAACAACTACTCCCTGTACCCTAGACCACCATGGAACTTAAGACTACTACTCTACCAGCACAGGCTACATAGCACAGCCAATGGAGATCGGATCAACACTCAGGAAGACCTTATTCCTTCCAACTAGACCTTGAGGACTTGGGAGGCAATGCCTTACTGACCTCTGTCTCCTCCGGTGCTCAGAATAAGACTCTGAGGTGAAATCCACTTTGGCTGGGAAACCTGAGGCAATTCACTAAGGGGCCTCCCAGTGATCCCAGGCTATTCTTAAGACTAGAAGTTACAGAGAAAGGGTTGTTCTGCTTGGGTGGAGAAGGTTCCTCATTGGAAGCTGCCTACAGCAAATTTATAGAATGATAGGGTCACAGGTCTTCAGATTTATCTCCTTCATTTTATAGACCCTGAGGCCCAGGGAAGTTATGGAACTTGTCCCTGGTCATAAAATTAGTAAGTACCAGAGGAGCGATTTCAACCCAGGTCTTCTGACTCAGTACCAGTATTCTTTTCACTATAAAAGGAGCTTGAGCTCCTTTCAGAAAACAAACATACAAACAAACAAACAAAAAACAACTCATACTTGCAAGGCTCCAATTCCAATGAGGATGACCTAGCTCACCTCTCCAACCACCCAACAGACCATCTACAGTTGACAATAAACGCCAGGTGACACACACTCGTATAGTCACCTTGTACCATGGTCACCATGATGGACGCCTAGCATCATAAGAGTGTTTGTGAGTTAAAGACCCACCCAGATTGTGTCCTGGCTGTGGCACTTCTTGTCTATATGACCTGGGTCAGTCACTGCCCTCTCAAGCTTCAATCCATTCCCCTGTAAAATGAAGACAATACTTGCAAAAACTATGCAGTGGGAGGTTGTTGTGAGGATGCAGTGAAACAATGGGCTGGGGGCTGCTTCCTAAGGTTTTAATGGAGGGGGAAATGTCAGCCCCTCTTATCATCATAGCAGTCAACAAGGATTTAGTAAGCCCCTAGGGCAAGTTACTTGCTTGCCTTGCAAGGATTTGCTTGCCTTGGTTTCCTCATCTGTAAAATGAGCTGGAGATGGAGATGGCAAACCATTCCCAAATGTTTGTTAAGAAAACCCCAAATGGGGTTGTGAAGAGTTGCACATGAGTGAAATGGCCCAACAACAAAAATATGCTAGGAGCTTGCTGATGCTGGAGATACAAATAACAATAATGACAACAATGATGGTGACAGTTAATGTTTATATAACACCTACTATGTGCTGGGTGTTAGAATACTACTACTACTACCAACTAACATTTATATAGTGCCTACTATGTGCCATGCACTGTGCTGGGTGCTGGGCATACTACTACTACTGCTGCTGCTTACTACTACTACTACTACTACTACTACTACCACTACTACTACTACTACTATTACCAACAATAACACCAATAAACATTTATATTGTGCTTACTGTGTACGAGATACTGTGCTGGGTGTTGGGGATACAACTAATACTACCATTCATGTAGCACCTACTATGTGCCAGGTGTTGCGCTGAGCACTTCATCAATGTTATCTAATTTGATCCTCACAACAACCCTAGGCTCAACAGAGGCTAAGTGAATTGCTTAAGATTCCATAGCTACTAAGTGTCTGAGACTGGATTTGAGCTCAGACCTTCCTGACTGCAGACCCAGCACTCTGTCGACTGTGCTACCTAGCTGACCAAAAGGCAAAGGCAAAAATGAGATAGTCTCTGACTGCCATGATTTTCTTTTTTTTTTTCTTTTAGGCAATTGGGGTTAAGTGACTTGCCCAGGGTCACACAGCTAGTAAGTGTCAAGTGTTTGGTCTGAGGCCAGATTTGAACTCAGGTCCTCCTGACTTCAGGGCTGGTGCTCTATCCACTGCACCACCTAGCTGCCCCTGCCATGATTTTCCAGGAAAAGACAGAAAAGCTGTCTTTTGAAAGGCAGTGGGGTCCAGTGGAAAGAGGAGCCCAAAGATCTGGATTCAAGTCACCACTCCAAACATTATTAGTTCTGTGATCTTTGACACATCATTTGTCCTCCTCTAGGTTTCAGTTTCCTGATCTACAAAATGGGTGGAAGGAGTTAATCATGCTTGCATGATAACAGTTGTTGGGGAGCTTCTAAATCTTAGGGGCTGCAGCAATAGTAACTGTCATGATCATGTTCGACTCTTAGCTAGCAGACCCCCTAACAGAAGAAAGCTTCTAAAAAGCCTTTTTGTCTGTTGAAACTGGAGTGGCTGCATGTTCTGTGCTTACCTACAAGTCACTTATTTAGGACTCAGGGCAGTCCTCATTTATGCCATGGAATAACTGACATTAGGAAAAGGCTGGCTTCCTATGGACCTTCCCCTCCTCCCCGGTCTGGGATGGTCCAGGCTCAGTTTAAGGTTTCATTAGCAGGCCTTTAGGTCATCTAAATGGAGGTTGCCCAGCACCCTCAGAGGTCCTTGTCTGTTTTCTCAAGTCAAGGACAATCAAGCTTGTAGAAACCATTCCTGGTTATCTAAATGACTCCTTAAAATAATAAAAACTAGATGGGAGCAGAGACCAGAAGAGACTTAACTACTGTGCCCACTGTGATGTTTAGAGGTGGAGAACTGGGGCTGAGACTAAGTCAATGGCCATCATGAAAACCATTATGGGTGGCTCTCTAGAGTTTCCAAAGTCCATTCCTAAGAAATATTGGAGTGAAGTGGAATGAGCCTTGGCCAAAGAGGCAGGAGACCAATCTGAGTCCAACTGAGTGCCATATGCAACTTCTACCCAAGATATATGTATTGCTGGATAAGCTTGGTGATCCACACAACTGGCATCCACTTGGTCTTTATCTGTGTGGATTGCTAATCTGAACTCATCTAAGCAACTGTAAACTTCATTGAGTGAGGTGTTCCAAATAATTGATGAAAAAAAATCTGCATTGATTTCATCATCATCTGCAAAGAACATTAGGAGGGCCTCTAGCTTTACAAGGAATCCTTCCTCCATTGGCAATGTGCATTCTATATCCTCCAGGGCAATGCCAAACATTTTTAAACAGCCTGTCTTTCTGCTTTCTGCTTTGGTGAAATGAGCAAATGAATGAATAAATGAATGAGTGAGAGTGAAAAGATAAATAAGTATGTGGATGAGTGAGTGAGTGGATGAAGAAATGAATGCATGAATGAATGAGTGAACAAACAAGGAAATGAATGAACAAATGAATAAGTGAAAAATGAATGAGTGAATGAAAGAACAAGTGATTGAGTAAATGTGTGAATAAATGAATAAGTGAGTGAATGTGTAACTGTAAGTAAACAAACAAGTGAATGAATAAGCAAACAATGAAAAATGAGTAAACAGCAGAATAATTGAACAAATGAGTGAGTACATGAATGAATCCATGAGTGAACGAAGGAGCGACTGAAATACTTTCTAAATCCTCCAGGAAAGATTAATTCATAGAATATCAGAAGCCCCAAAAGTGGATTTGGAAGGGATCCTAGATGTCATTTAGCCAGTCAAACAATAAACACCACTATATGCTGGTGGCTGCCTGAACCCCTTATTCACATATGAATAAGCTAAGGCCTAGAGAGAACACACAGGTGCTAAGGGGCAGAGCTGTGACCTGGAGCCAGGCTTTCTGACTCCAATTTCAAACCACTTCCCCTCTGCCGTACTGACTACAGTTGACTATGTTGTATTTATTTACAAAACTGGAAGCCTTCAGTTGATCTAGATCGGGGATTTTTCACCTGATATCCATTGACACCCTGCCACACACACACACCCAGGGGTCTACCCTAACACTAACCCTAAAATGAGCAGATTCAAGGCGGTCTGTGAACTCGGAAGGGGAAAAAAAGACACCTTTATTCACACTAACCTCTAAAGGAAATTCAGTATTTCCTTCGATTATGAAGGCAAGTAACAAACATTCTGAGGATCTTTTAAAGTCTCCCAATAAACCAGGGTATTAGGTAAATGAAGCACCCAGCCCTCAGAGCAGTCTAGGGTAAATAGGACTCAGCCATCCTAATCCCTGGGAGACACAGCATCCAGAATCCTAAGTTAGAATTTAGAGACCAGACCCTCTGATCTACAAGCCAATTTCATGGGTCAGCTAGGAGCTGCAATTTGCTTGATTTTAGCAGTATTTTTAAACATCTAATCTGACTGCACCAGGAAAAATTGGGAGGTCGAGAAGGAAGGAGACCAGCAAGATGAATTAGGCCCAGCAAGAAAATGACAACAAATCTGTTTCCATTTAGCAGAACAACTCTCGTCAATGCTGACGTCCGTGGAATGCCGAGCACCGGGGCCTTTTCTAAGGTTACTGCCATCCTACAAAACTCTGTGGGTTTTATAAACTCCATTTCCAAGTATATTATCTGAAAGTAGCAGGCATTTGGAATTCACATGCCAAACACAATTACGGCAGGCAGGTCCACTAGGGCATTTGTTCAGCTCAGGTTTGCATTTCTGTTCTATGAAAATTCCATCGCCCACTGAGAAACAGCTAAACTTGGATTGGAGTCAGAGGTCTGTCAGTAACTGACGAGTCTCTACTCATCTCTGAGACTCAGTTTCCTCCTCTTCCATAGAATAATAAGGTTGGACTAGACAATTTCTAAAGGCGCCCTCCAGCGCCTTTACATTGTATGACATCTTGCGGTATGACCTTGACTATGTTACTTACCTTCCCTAGCCTCAGTTTCCTCATCTGTAAATGGAAATAACAATACTTGCTGCTGGACTTTGAAGAGATGCCAGCTTTGTGCCAACGTGAAGAGGGTTTGTCATGCCTGTGGTACAAATTACCCTGTATTGATCAAAGAGAATGTCTCAGTGTTTTCCTGATGTTAGCAGTTGGCAAAGTAGATGAAGTTGGAGGCCATCCCCTGAGTGTTTGTGACACCGTGTCAGCAGAGAATGGAGTGTGTGTCAGACTATGAGTGACACATGGTGTGTTAGAGTGATTAGTGTTACTACTGTGCTCAAGGTGAAGGAATGCAGCTCAGTCCATGTGGGTGTGGGGAGGTAGTGTTCATCCTGGGATCATTTCTCAGGTGTTTATCTTTTCCAGTGAGTCATCCAAGGATCACAGGCAGAGAGATGGAAAGAACCTTGGGAGTCACTGAGTCTGGTTTAGCCCCTTTATTTTACAGATGAGGAACCAAAGTCTGGAGACTTTAAACAACTTGAATCAAGAGCACACAGGTAATGAGTGGACAGAGTGTGGGTTTGTACCCAAATCCTGATTCCGAATGTAGTATTCTTACCACTGTACCATGCCCCTCCCACTGAGAGATTAAAAAAAGGGCTAATCAGTTATCATACATCTGCCAGACCTCCTTCAACAAATCTCCCGCTACATTAGAATCATTCTGTGTCGACTGGTATGGGACCCACTGTGCCCCAGTCTCATTATATAAAATAGAGGGGTACCTGCTTCCACATACTGCCTTAATTCTCAATTATCCTCACATTCTTCAAAGGGATATTAATCCCAAACCTTCAAGGATCCATGCCTGAAAGTCTCCTGAAATGCAAACTCAAATCCTGAGGATCTACACGGACCCCCCCCACCCACCTTACCCCACATACACACATACTTTGTGTCAGTTACTTATACTTCTTCAGTCTGAACTCACTGCATCCCTAATAAAGCACTTCTTGCTCTATCTCGAAACAGTTGCCTCCAAGCCCCAACTAACCCTCCACCCACCCTCTTTTTCCTACTTGTTCTCTCTATGCTACTCTTGACGTGTGTTATCATAAATGACCAGGGACAAGCGTGGCTAGAAAGCTCACTTTTTTCCAGCCAAGAATACAAGTTGGTGGAAAGTTTATTCCATATCTTGTTTCAAGCCTGGGAAAGAAGGTAGTTGCCACATAGAGAAATGTATCTGGGATAACTGGGCTTGTAAATATAAGGCATATCCCACAGCATGAACTGGAGTCAAGGAAGGCAAAACTCAAGGTAAATGACACTGCTTGTTTATCCTGGAATGGAGGCTGGTTTTAAAATAATGCCATTCATGTCAAGAAGGGAAAATTCAGTACCTCTTTCTTGTTGCCCTGGGACCAATTTCAACTATGTTTATGCCACTTCGTACCAGCATCTGGAGATCATCTTGCCTGGGAGGGGATGGTGGGGGAAGGGAACAGAGGGAGCAGGGATGTGGAAATGGAGCTAATCCACTAGTGGGCAGAATCTAGCCCTCTCTTCTTGATGACTCTTCAAAGAGGACACTTGTATACCCTACCTCACTGATGGACTGTAAGGAAAGTACTTGACAAATTGATACTCTAAGTGGAATAGGAGATGATGGCATTCCCAGAGGTCCATGACTCAGCTGTTAAATCAGGACTTCAACCCTGGGAAAGACACCTAGCTGATCATGAAATATGCATATCATAGATGACACCATCTCTTCCTCAGCCATATGGTCATGGTGAATAATGATTGACTTGGGGGCCAGTGGAGCAGAATGGGGAAGAAACTCATTTCCTTACCTATCTGCCTATGGGAGAGAGGGATGCCTGTGGGTACTTTACCCAAAACTGAGCATGTGCAGGCATAGGATCATGAGGGTGAGAGCTGGAAAGGACCTCAGAGATCATCAAGTCCAACCCCCTCATCATGCATATAAGGAAATGGAAGCCCAGAGTCCAGAGCAGACTTGCCCATGGACAAGTAGCAATGATCATGCTATGTGCAGGCTGTCTCCCTTGCTGGTCAAATGACTTGCTCCTTACCTCTGCCTGGGAAAGCCCCTTAAGCAGGTGCCTGATAACTAAGTAGGTGCTTAAGAACTAAGTATACACTTAAAACACTTGTTTACTGCCTGGTTGCTGGCTAGGGTTTGGACTCTGGTCTCCAGGCTCTTTCTAGCACCCCACCCTTGTGCACAAGTTGTTGTGGGTCAGTTACTTCAGTGGTGTCCCACTCTTCCCAGTCCCATTTGGGGCACAGGTATCCCCTCATAAAAACAAGTGCACACACAGCATGGTGTGGTGGACTTGGAGTCAGAACTTGAGCTCAAGTTTTGGATTTGAGACTGTGAGGCAATGAGCAAGTCACTCACTCTCTCTGAGCCTCAGTTTCCTCCTCTGTCAAGTGGGTGTAATAATTGCACCTAGCTCACTGTGAGGATTCAAATGAGGCAATGAATAAAAAGTTACTGACCTTCCTGGCTTCCTTTAAGTCCCAACCACAATCCCCCCTTCCACAGGAAGCCTTCCCCAACCCTTCCTAATTCCAGTACTTTCTCTCTTGTAATTATTTCCTATTTAACTTGTTTATAGCTTGCTGCGTATGTATTTGTTCAAGTGCTGTCTTCCTGAGGGAAGGGACTGTCTGTTGCCCTTTGGAATCCCCAGTGCTTAGCACACTGCCTGCTGGTGGAGTTGTGAGTTGATCCAACCATTCTGGAGAGCAGCCATGCCCAAAAGGCAATGAAACTGTGCATACCTTTTGACCCAGCAATACCTACTAGGTTTGTACCCCAAAGAGATAAAAAAAAAACCCAACCAAAGGCAGTAGAAAGGGATCTGTCTATGCAAAAACATTTGTAGTAACTCTTCTGTGGTGGCAAAAATTTGGAAATGGAGATGCCCATCCACTGGGGAATGACTGAACAAGTTGTGGTATATGACTGTGATGGAATATAAGAAATGACAGGCAGGATGCTCTCAGAAAAACCTGGGAAGACTTACATGAACTGATGCAAAGTGAAGTGAGCAGAACCAGGAGAACATTAGGCACAGTAAACAGCAATGTTGTACAATGATCAACCATGAACCACTTAGCTCTTCTCAGCAATACAGTGAAGGAGGCTGACCACCTCCAGAGAAAGAACTGATGGAGTCTGAATGCGGGTCAAAGTATACTTTTTTAAAAAATTGTTTATTTTTCTTGGTTGGGGGGGGTCTGTGTTTTCTTTCACAACAAGGAGAGTTCCAGTTGAGTGAAATCTTGACACCTAAGGGGGTAAAAGGGAGGTCTGTTTCAGTTAAGTGCCTTTCACTGACTGTGGAATGTCAGGACATGGTTAATGTCCACCCCTGCTCTGTGAGCAGCCCAAAAAGCAAATTTCAGGGAAAATGAGAAAGCTCTGTGCTCGACCAAGCTAAGGGCAGTGAGGATGGTTTTCTCTCTTGGGGGCAGTTTGCACCTCCACCGAGAGGGCCGTTTCTAATTACTCAAATACCTACTTATCTGTTAAGCACTTGCTTTGTGCCAGATCCCTATATAAACCAGTACACCTGCTGTCAGAGACCCATAGCTTCACAGCACCCAGTTGCCAGACAGACCTGGAGACTGGTGCTCTCTGAATCTCCCTTCCTGTGGAGGACTTTGCCAGAGACCAGCAATTTTGTGGAAAGAGTGGCCTTGGATTTTGAGGCACCAGTTACCAAACAGAGGGTGAAGAGTGATTTGGAACCATGGAAGCAAAGCAAACCAAGCAGCTTCTCCTGAAGATTGTGGAATCGGCTCAGCAGTTTGACACCATCCTTGCAAGAAAGACAGCCCCCCAAGAAGCTTTCCAGTCTGAGAGCATGGCCCTAAGGAGCCAAATAGAACAATTTACCGTTCAGCTAATCCTCCTGAGCCCAAGAGAGCATGGTGTGGAGGTAGAAGACCTGCTGTGGAGGAAAGCATATTCTGACATGCAAAAGCTCAGGAAGACCAAGACAGCGCTGGCGGATTTCTGTGGCGCAGAAGGTGCTTACGGGATCCACTTGAAAAAAGGAATCGAGGTCTACCATAGCATTTTCTTTTCTGTGCAAGCCTTTTTTTCAGCTGAAGCTGGACAACTACATAGACTGGACTCCAAGCTACTCTGTGAGTCGTGCTAGTCATGCTAGGAAAGCAGACTCTCTCTTCATGGAAGACATGGACTGGGCTCAGAAGTTCTGTCACTGCTGTCTACTGCGCATCGGAAACTTGTTCCACTCCCTGAGGGAGTTCACGGATTCCTAGGCAGAGAAGCAAGTGGAAAAACACTACTGCAAAGCTCTGGCACTGATTCCTGAGATGGGGCTGCCCTTCATACACCTGCAAGCTGTCTGGTGCTAAGTGTTCTTATGTTGAGGCTACATATTTTTATCAGTGTTGTATCTACTCAGAAGTACCCCATGTTGGAGCATGCTTGGGTCTTGAGCAAATATGCCTCAAAATTGAGAAGATGTTCACACACCTGACAGGCAGTCTGTTAGGGAAACTAAGTCCAGAGAAGAAGCAACGTGAAGACATTACGAGGCTGCTGGTGGGCTTCTTGTATCTTCAGAGCCTCCTGAAGCCAAATGGCAGAAAAGACCTTAGGCTGGAGAGACTGCGTGAGATTGTCCTGGAGGACTTTCAGCTCTGTCTGTCCTGCCTGCCAGCCAAAGACAGCCCAAGGCGGGCCAGAGGACTGGGAGGGGAGCAGAAACATGGCTCCCTCTTGCCAAATCAACTCCTCTTTCAAATGGTCATCCTCTGCCTCTTGACCATGCACAACGCAGAACTCAGCAAGACAGCCACCATCTTTGCCCTGGCTTTCTTCTCCCATATCGTTCGCCTCATCAGTGAGCACATCCAGGTAGCACTGCAGAGCAAGCTGGTTCCAGGGAGGGATGAAACCCACGAACCCAAGACTGAAAAGCCCTGGCTTGAAGACTGAGAGCTAGAACCAGAGTTTCCCACTCCCAGCCCTGCCTGGGGCCAGAGCAGGTTGTCAGGGAGTGGTCAGAAGCCCCGTTTCTCTACTCTGCCCCGTCGCCCCGAAGATCTGTGTGAGGAGAGCGACCCAAAGGAAGTCTCTGACTTAGATGTGACCTTCTACTCCTACCACGTCTTAGATGACAGTGACGATTGGGGGGACATTTCTTTCTGTTCCCTCCTCGACTCAGATGACAGCTTGAGCGAGCTACTCTCAGAAGCAAAGAGAGACGAGAGATCCCCCGGGGAAAAGGACCTTTCCAGCAGCAGCACCCATCCCAAACTGCAGCCTCTGCAAGAGAGGCTAGAGGTTGTCTCTGGAGAGGGACTGCTCCCCACTGGCAAAACCATCGTGCAGTGGCTCGGCATCGAGCCCGCCTTCACAGTCCTCAGCATGCACACTTGCCCAGGCCTGTGGAGTGACCTGCGAGTGGTGCTGAACCAGATGCCCGGAGCAGAGGAACTGGGAAGTCCCAGCCTTAGCTCGGCCCTCTGGCTCCAGGAATCGCTACCGCGCTTGGAGCAGCCAGCCCCTCCCATCTCCAGGCCCCTCCCAGAGGACGTGATTCTGCACGCCCTCTTACCCTTCCGGGCTGCCCACACCTGCTAGGACTTTGATCTGGACATGCCTCCTCCTTCCTCCAGGGAAGAGGCGGCTCTCCGTGCCTGCGTCCTTCGCACATTTGGTCTCGTCGCTGCCCAGCTGCCTGAAAGCCGCGTCCTGTTTGATCCTAGACTGGACCTCTTCATCAAGACGATCCAGCAGGGCAATATTCCTCCACAGCAGACTCAGGAGGAAGGGGCACAAAGCTGCATCAAGGAAAATGGGGTTCAGCAGCAGCTGCAGAAGAAATTGGAATCGGTGGAGAGAAAACTCCATCTGCTCCAGGTTCAGACAGCACTTTCCCTTTATCTTATCATAGACAGTCTGGTCCTCTGCCAATACCTTTCTCTCGTAAGGGGAGATAGCCCGGAGTGGTAGGTTCATCATCATTATCCCCAGGATTGTGATTGATGAGTTAGACAGAAGAAAGAGGGAAGCCCCTGCCCGCCATGCTCTGAGGTTCTTAGAAAAGGAACTGAAGAGAAGGAATAGGCGCTTTCTGTGCCAGGTAGAAGTGGGGCACAAGTTGGTGACACCAGTGATGGGAGGAGAAGATGCACCGGCCTGGAACCTCTATGGGATCGTCTTAGGTTATGAAGACGTGCTGCACGTTGCTGGGACTGAAACTGAGGATGTCAGAGGCATGGTGACCATCCTCACTGCCCTTAGCTTGGTCGAGCACAGAGCTTTCTCATTTTCCCTGAAATTTGCTTTTTGGGCTGCTCACAGAGCAGGGGTGGACATTAACCATGTCCTGACATTCCACAGTCAGTGAAAGGCACTTAACTGAAACAGACCTCCCTTTTACCCCCTTAGGTGTCAAGATTTCACTCAACTGGAACTCTCCTTGTTGTGAAAGAAAACACAGACCCCCCCCAACCAAGAAAAATAAACAATTTTTTAAAAAAGTATACTTTGACCCGCATTCAGACTCCATCAGTTCTTTCTCTGGAGGTGGTCAGCCTCCTTCACTGTATTGCTGAGAAGAGCTAAGTGGTTCATGGTTGATCATTGTACAACATTGCTGTTTACTGTGCCTAATGTTCTCCTGGTTCTGCTCACTTCACTTTGCATCAGTTCATGTAAGTCTTCCCAGGTTTTTCTGAGAGCATCCTGCCTGTCATTTCTTATATTCCATCACAGTCATATACCACAACTTGTTCAGTCATTCCCCAGTGGATGGGCATCTCCATTTCCAAATTTTTGCCACCACAGAAGAGTTACTACAAATGTTTTTGCATAGACAGATCCCTTTCTACTGCCTTTGGTTGGGTTTTTTTTTTTATCTCTTTGGGGTACAAACCTAGTAGGTATTGCTGGGTCAAAAGGTATGCACAGTTTCATTGCCTTTTGGGCATGGCTGCTCTCCAGAATGGTTGGATCAACTCACAACTCCACCAGCAGGCAGTGTGCTAAGCACTGGGGATTCCAAAGGGCAACAGACAGTCCCTTCCCTCAGGAAGACAGCACTTGAACAAATACATATGCAGCAAGCTATAAACAAGTTAAATAGGAAATAATTACAAGAGAGAAAGTACTGGAATTAGGAAGGGTTGGGGAAGGCTTCCTGTGGAAGGGGGGATTGTGGTTGGGACTTAAAGGAAGCCAGGAAGGTCAGTAACTTTTTATTCATTGCCTCATTTGAATCCTCACAGTGAGCTAGGTGCAATTATTACACCCACTTGACAGAGGAGGAAACTGAGGCTCAGAGAGAGTGAGTGACTTGCTCATTGCCTCACAGTCTCAAATCCAAAACTTGAGCTCAAGTTCTGACTCCAAGTCCACCACACCATGCTGTGTGTGCACTTGTTTTTATGAGGGGATACCTGTGCCCCAAATGGGACTGGGAAGAGTGGGACACCACTGAAGTAACTGACCCACAACAACTTGTGCACAAGGGTGGGGTGCTAGAAAGAGCCTGGAGACCAGAGTCCAAACCCTAGCCAGCAACCAGGCAGTAAACAAGCGTTTTAAGTGCATACTTACTTCTTAAGCACCTACTTAGTTATCAGGCACCTGCTTACGGGGCTTTCCCAGGCAGAGGTAAGGAGCAAGTCATTTGACCAGCAAGGGAGACAGCCTGCACATAGCATGATCATTGCTACTTGTCCATGGGCAAGTCTGCTCTGGACTCTGGGCTTCCATTTCCTTATATGCATGATAAGGGGGTTGGACTTGATGATCTCTGAGGTCCTTTCCAGCTCTCACCCTCATGATCCTATGCCCGCACATGCTCAGTTTTGGGTAAAGTACCCACAGGCATCCCTCTCTCCCATAGGCCGATAGGTAAGGAAATGAGTTTCTTCCCCATTCTGCTTCACTGGCCCCCAAGTCAATCATTATTCACCATGACCATATGGCTGAGGAAGAGATGGTGTCATCTATGATATGCATATTTCATGATCAGC
Source organism: Vombatus ursinus (assembly GCF_900497805.2). Taxonomy (NCBI): domain Eukaryota; kingdom Metazoa; phylum Chordata; class Mammalia; order Diprotodontia; family Vombatidae; genus Vombatus; species Vombatus ursinus. The sequence goes on along the minus strand of NW_020950172.1, from coordinate 7,688,278 downwards.
TAGGTGTCTTTCCCAGGGTTGAAGTCCTGATTCAACAGCTGAGTCAAAGAGCTCTGGGAATGCCATCATCTCCTATTCCCATGAATGGGACTTAGGGCATCAATTTATTAAGCACTTTCCTTACAATTCAGCTTCAAGGTAGGGAGATGGCCAAGAGAGATATTGTGTGAATAGAATTAAGAAAACAAACAACTGGGCAAAAAGAAGTGAGAAGGAAGAACCAAGAATAAGTCTAAGATCCTGAACCTGCGTGACTGGATGATAGTGGTGCCTTCAGCATCACCTCAGCACCAGTAGTTTGATTTAGGCAGGATCTTAGTAAAGTAAGACAGTTGGATTTAAAGTGGGGGCTGCAGGCACCATCTAGCTCAATCTACTCATTTAATAGGTGGGGGGACTAAAGCCTAGGGAGGTTAAGTGATTGCCAAAGGTCACACAGTAAAGGCAGGAAGTGGCAGGGTCAGAATTTCAACTTAGTTAGTCTGACTCCAAAAGCCGGCAATCTTCCCAAGATACAGTTTGGTCTCCCTGCAGGTCATATGTCTGGTTTGGGACATCCTGAGCTTAAAGTAGGAAAGGCACAGGTCCAGAGGCAGATAGACATGTAACTTGAAGTTTAGGAGAGAAACTAGGGGTGTATCTGCAGCTCTGGGAATCCTTTATGTACAAATGATAATTGAACCCATGGGAACTGATGAGGTAGTTAAAGTAGAGGGTGGAGAAACAAAAGAAGAGGCCAAGGATGGAACCTCTGGGGATAACTCATGAGAAGGAGGGAGATCCAGCCAAAGAAACAAGGAGGAGTCAGACAGGTAGGAGGGCAAGGGAGGTGGAAGCCAAGAGAACAGAGAATAGCCAGGAGGAAGTGACTGGCTGACAGTATGACCAGATGTCACGTGGGATGCCATGCTGTCCACACTGTTGTTGTTGAGCTGTTTCTGACTTTTCTTGACCTCATTTGCCGTTTTCTTGGCAAAAATACTGGAGTGATTTGCTGTTTTCTTCTCCAGCTCATTTTATAGATGAGGAAACCAAGGCAAACAGAGACAAACTTGCCAAGGGTCAGAACAGCTTGTAAGTGTTTGAGGCTGGATTTGAACTCAGATTTTCCTAACTCCAGTCCCAGTGCCCTATCCACTGCGACACCTAGCTGCCCCCAGCTGCAACAACAACAACGGCTGACTAGAAATCCTCTCAAGAAAGGAAATGAGGCGAGGAGGAGATGTGATCATTACCTTCAAATACCTAATCACTGGAGCTGTTTCCTGGGACAGAATATATGCTCCTCAAGGGCAGGGCCCTCAAGGGCAGGGCATTCTCTTTTTCTCTTTGGATTTCCTAATACCTAGTGTAGTACCTGCTACATATTACTCACTTAATAAATGCTTTTTGATTTTTTGCTTTGGGAGGAAATAGGAGTTAAGTGACTTGCCCAAGGTTACACAGCTAGTATTGCTTATTGATTTATTTGGAGGAGAGTTAGACCTGTTCTTTGTGGTCCCAGAGGGCAGGACTCAGGGCACTGTGGTAGCAAGCAGGTTGGCAGGGACATAAGAGAAGGCATAAGTCAATTTCAATTCCTTTTAGGGAAAAGCTTTGTAATAAAGGGAGCTATCCAACAGTGAATTGACCAGTCAATCAACCAACCTTTATTAAGCAGTACTGTGTGCCAGGCTCTGTGAGAGGTGTAGAGGATACAAAGAAAGCCCAAAACACCAAAAATGGACCTGCCCTCAAAAAGTTTACATTTGATCAGGAGAAATAACATGTCATATAGAATTACAGCAGGAACAAACTATACACCGAGTTAATAGAAGTCAGGAAGAGGAGTTCAAATCTGGCCTCAGACACTTAGTAGCTCTGTGGCCCTGGGCAAGTCACTTAACCTGTTTGCCTTAATCTACTGGAGAAGGAAATGGCAAACCTCTCTAGTGTGTTTGGCAAGAAAACCCCATGAACACTACGGGTCACAAAGAATCAGACTGAACGAGAAGAATAGAAAGTCATTTTGGCAAGCATTGGTCAAATTAGTAGCTGGAGGGATCAAGGAATGCCTTATGGAGGACGGCTCCATGGTGCTATAGTGATCACCTCATCTCTGGAAGTGTTCAAGCACAGACTGGATGATGAGCAGCCAGAAGACTTGGGAGGATTGTTGTAGGAAGGAATCTGTGCATACGGTATAATTTAGGCCAACCTCTATGGAGATGAGATCTCATCATCCTTGCCTCCACCACCACCCATCACTGATCTGCTGCCCTGGATGGGACAGGCAAACCAGGGTGGCTGAAGAAACAATGCACCCCGGGGGAGGGAAAGGAGGTGGCATATGCCAGGAAAGTCAAAACACTACCACCACTTTGACCATCACCTCCCCTCTAAACCTGATGGAGATAGCCCAAGAACTCAGGAGATTCCCAGGGCTCATAAGCTCTGGGAATAGCAGGGTCCTTCCAGAATGACCCTGCTTTCACCTCAGCCCCAAGAGCCACAATTGAAGGCAATAACCCTTGTTGGGAGATGTGACCTGGAAATTGCCCCTGCAGGTGCTGTAGCCCCTCGTCAGTAGCTACACTGATCCTCAAGTCCCAGAAAAGAAGCTCGTGCTACCAAAATCCTCAGCATTATCTAATGGTTCAACTTCAGAAATTGATTTGATTTTATCAGTGGAAATGACATTACAGAAGAGACATAACCATCTGCCTGCTACTGTACCCTAAGGATCTCAGGGCTTTTGCCTCTGCCTGGCAGCTGTGCCCTCCGTGTTGTCTCCCCCATTCAAATGGGAGCTCCCTAAGAGCGGGAACTGGGCTTTCTATTTGTCTTTTCACAGCTTGCTTGGGCTATGCTTGCACAGAGTAAATGCTTAATAAATGTTTTTTCATTCATTCAACTAGATGTAAGAAAACCCTCCCTAGCTTGGCAGATGATAGGCTAAGGAAACACTTGTAGAATTTAATTGAATTAGAGCTATCCAAAGTGTAAAGGGTCTTCTTTGGGAGGCACTGAACTCCCCGGCCTGAAAGCTGTCAAGTACAAGCTGGATGGCCACTTGTTGAGGATATTCTAGAGAGGACTCATGCATATGTACAGTTTGGACTGGGAGGCCTCAGAGAGCCCAAAGATTCTGAGATCCTGCAGTATCCTGAAGCCAGAAGGGCTTCAGATCTTCATTAGTAGGAGTACCCTTGTGGACGAAGTCAAGGGTAATGGGGTCATTCACTACTGTTTGCTATTATTCTGAGTGCTCCATGGATCAGTGACTACAAAGACTCTTTCCAGGAAAGGAGAGGCCCTCTCTACCCACACACCAATGAAGCTTTGATGACCAACAGCCATATTTAAAGAATTAAACAGTAGATCTTCCAAATGCAGCCAGTGGTGTTTGGCACTTTCTACATCAATAAAATAATTTCATGGAAATGTAGGTAGCATCTTTCTTTCTTTCTTTCTTTTTCTTTCTTTCTTTCTTTCTTTCTTTCTTTCTTTCTTTCTTCCTTTCTTTTTCTTTCTTCCTTTCTTTTTCTTTCTTCCTTCCTTCCTTCCTTCCTGTCTTCCTTCTTGTCTCTTTCTCTCTTTTTCTTTCTTTCTTTCTTGAAAAAATATCCCAAGAAGAGAAAAAAGAAAGGACCAAGGAAGGATTACTTTAACTGTCAGAGAATGAAGCTGGCCCCATCCCTGGACATGGCCCTACATATGGAGTCAGTGAGCCTCAAGTGAATTCTGGCTTGGCTCTTTATGACCTGGGTGACATTGGGTCAGTGGCTTTATAAAAGAAGAAGCCAGTGAGACCCAGAGAAGGAAGATGAGGGAGTGGGGCTGGGTGATCTCTAAATTGTTTTGAGCTCTAAATTCAATGATTCAGTGAGTAAAAGAGGAGACAGTGTCCCCATGGAAAGTCCACGATGGATTTGGAATGGGGACACCTTAGCTTGACTCCTACAGGCTCTGTGACCCTGGTCAGCTCCCTTTCCCTCTCTGAACCTTAGTTTCTTCAGCTGTGAAATGGAGATAGTATCGAGCATTACCTGCATCATAGAGTGGTTATGAGAAGAGGGGTTTGGAAATCTTAAAGCTGTAAGTGTTGGCTGTTATTATTATTAATGAAAGCAGAGAGGGGTGGATCCAAGAGGGACTCTTGAGAGGTCTTTCCTTCTTTGGCCCAGGTCTGTGATTTCATTGGCCTAGGGCACTTCCAGCATTGAAACTCTCTTCATCAGAGAAGATTGTCAACTACTTTGTAACATGCATGCATTTAAGGAGCTGCCCAGGGCACCAAAGGATTAAATGATTTGCTTTGGGTCACTCAGCCAGTATGTGTCAGAGGCAGGGCTTAAACCCAGGGCTTCCCAACCTCAAGGCCAGCCCTTGACTCACTAAAGCATGCTGCCCCTCTGATCCAGGATAGATTCTGGAGCATCTTGCATTGCTATGAAATATTCCCTTCCACATTTGTGTAAGTAGGATTTTCCAAGCTGGTGGTGTGGAGAGAAGAGAAAACACACCTTCTGAGGGTGCCAGGAGGATCCTGATCTAGGAAGATTGCCTGGAGATGGGAAGGGTCCATAAAGGAAAAGGGAGAAAATTCAATGGCTTGATTCCTCTGATGTCTGGGAGCCCCTTGAAAGGAAGAGATGAAGACCTGGCAAGCCAAGAGAAAGCCAGAACTTGTTAGACCTGAGATGGAACTTAGAACATGAAATGTCAGGGACCATAGAATACAGAATGTCAGAACTGGGGAGGGAGGGAGCCTTAGAACAAAAAACAGATAATGTGTGTGTGTGTGAGTGTGTGTGAGCGTGTGTGTGTGTGTGTGTGTGTGTGTGTGTGTAGTTGGTTCCACAAAGCTACAGGTTTCTAAGAGTGGTTGAAATTCTCAGCCCAGGAAAGAGGCAAGGAGGGGGAGAGGCAAGGAGGAAAAGTAAACAGGAGAGGAGAAGAGAAAAAAAGAGAAGGAATAAGATGGAGGTAGGGTGAGGAAAAGAAAGTGTCCTTAGAAATCACCTAATTCAATGTCCTCATCTTAAATCTAGGGAAACTGAGTCCCAGAGAGGGACTGTGAGTTGGCTAAGGGGTAAGAGTAGGAAATAATAGAGAAAGAGAAAGGAGATGGAGGGAAGGAAGGGCTTCTGAGAAGGGGACAAGCTTGACCTTTGCTGTTCCTCTGCCAGAGTTTCTGCTTGATGTTAGAAGTTTGCCATTTTTATTCTTGGGGATGGAATTCAGCCTTGGAATGCTCCTTTCCCCCACTGCATCCAGATTCATTTTTCAAAGCCCAACTCAATGATCAGAAGAATCCTCTCTCCTGTCTCTATTAGTATAGTGCTTTAAAACTCACCAAATGGTTCCCTCCCAACCACCCTGTGAAGCACGGAGTCCAAGTATGACTTCCACCATTTCACAGCTGGGAAAATTGGGGCCCAGAGAGAGTCTGTGATTTGCCCAAAGTCAGAAAGCATGTGTTGGAGCCAAGATGCCAACCCTGGTCTCCTGCCAGGCTGTTCTCTCCTCTCACAGTTTCAGGCCTTTTGGCATCTGCTCCTGCCTCCAAGAAGTCTTCCCTGATGCTCCCTCAGAGCCCCTGGTCTCTACCTTGGACTTCTCTATCACCTAGAATTTGACTGGGATGATCTCACAGGTCACCCTTTTGGACCCCATCCTGATACAGTTGGCTATGACGTGAGGTCAGCTGGTCTCCTGTGTCCAACTAAGCAGGCAGCTTCATGGGGGCAGGTCCTGTGCCTTCTGCGCCTTCGATGTCCCTCCCCAGTGCCTGAAACAATGCTGGGCTCTGTTGGCTACTTGACGCCCCTGCCCCTCCCCCAACACAGTTACTTCCCTTGTTCCTCCCATCCCCTCAACAGGGATCTCTCCCAAATCTCTGTTCTTGGGCCACTTCTCATGTCTAGTCTCTCTCCTCTCTCTCTGTCTCTCTCCTCTCTCTCTGCCTCTAGGTCTCTCTATCTCTCTCTGTCTCTGCCTCTGTCTGTCTGTCTGTCTCTCTCTCCCCCTCCTCTCCCCCCAGGATTCCCAGACTCCCATTTCCCAGTGCTGGGTCCTGTTCTACTTCTATCAGTTTCCATGATGGAAACCCCCATCATTTCTGACTCTCCCCTCTCCCTCAACAACCATGTCCCAATAAACTCATAGGATCAAGAAGAAGTGATACATGAAGCCATCTAGCCCGACCCCCTCATTTTACAGAGGTGTAAACTGAGGTCCAGAGAAGGGAAGGGGACTTGCCCAAGGTCATGCTGGTGGTCAGGGCTGGCACTCCAGCATCTTCCAGCCTCCTGGCTTTCAGAGTAAGCTTCTCTCAACGATACTTCAGCTGACATCCTGAAACAGCTAATTTCCAGGAGCTGCTGGGCACCAAACCAGCCTGAACTGGTTTCGTTTGATGTGAGCCAGCCTGAAGGGGCCAGCCCCCACAGACAGGAAAGATGGGGGCGAGAGCGGCACACGGGATTGGAAATAGACGCTTTGCTTTCCAGGCATACACAGCAAGACAGATGCCGGCGTGGAGGGATTCTCGGGGGCTTCTCTTGTCTTGGGGATCCTGAGCATTCTTGTCACCAGCAGCTGTGGGCGTCAGGAAAGCCAAAGGAAATTCACAGGGATACTTTCCCCAAGTCGAACTCATTTCATCTTTGACATGGCAGCCACGATCATTATTACCACTATTTTTATTGCCCTTTAATATCTGCAAGGTGACAAGCCCTTCCCCATTTCGTTTCCTACAGAAACCTTGGGGGTGGATATTATCCCCATTTTACAGATGAGGAAACTGAGGGTCAATGGGGAAAGTTACTTGTCCAAAGCTAGGAATCGTCTGAGGATGGAGTGGAACCCAGGTTAATCCCAACTCTAGTCCAGTTCGCCTGCCAATACACAAACCCTAATTTCCACAGTAGTCTACAGTTTACAAAGTCCTTTCTTCTCTACCAGCCTTCCTTCTCCTGCCCCAAATACCTTGTATCTATTTTATATAGACCGATGCTTGTACACGTTGCCTTCCCCAATAGAATGGACGCCCCCCAGAAGGGAGGAACTTTTTCTCAGTACTGAGCACAGTGCCTGGCACCTAGTAGACCCTTAATAAATGCTGGTCCACTGAATGAATGAATTTGTTAAGTATCAGTTTCTCTGAAGTCAGGTCCAGGATTCTTTCCATGACTATTTCTTGTGATAAAAAGTGATTTTGTCAATGGGGAGACATCCCTTTGTCAAATTAACATTCCAAAAACACAAAGAGGCTAATTTCCCCAAGAGGGAGATAGGAGGAAGTGACATTCAAAGAACTGGCTGGGGCTGAAATATACTCGAAGGGTGAACCTTGGTGCATCATAATAGAAAGGTAAGTTTAATTATCTGACAAGCAGGCCCTAAATTACCACCTTGTTTGCAACTTGACTTCCTTAATGTTCCTGCCAAAATATATTCTTTCTTTGAAGAACAAACCTAAATACCAAGGTGGTATTAATAGATGATAATGACCTTTCATTCAGAGATTGGCAATAGGAAACAGAAGGTAGGGAAGGGGAAAAAAATCAGAGAGAGAAAATGTTCTCTGTATCAACAATTAGGCCTTTTCCAAGGTGATGTGTTTCTTTAGAAGGGCTGAATCCCAAACATTCATGGAAACTGTAAGATGTGTATGTATGAGGGTGGCAGGGATAAGGAGGAGAACAGTAATGGAACCTTGGACTGGGAGTCAGGAGATCAGGCTTCCAGTGCTGGCTCTGCCACTCAGTGACCTTGGGCCAGTCACTGTCCCTTCCAGGGTTCATTTCAGAAATTATAAAATAGCTATGGAAAGTCCACAGAGATTGTTTAGTAGAGAGCCCTCGTCTGACAGCTGGGGAAATTGGGAGTGACTTTAGAACGCAGAATACCAGAGCTAGAATGTTCTAAGTTCTAAGGTCCCACCAAGCTCTGACATAGCATGTTCTAAGAGCCTTCTTAAACTCTCTCATTTTCTCGTTTACTGTGGCAGGAAGTCATTCCTAATAATCACCACGCAACTGCTGAGGGGATGTAGAATTTTGGAGATCTCTTCTTGTCTCTCTAGATGAGTGGCCCAGCCCTAACGACAGGAGAACGGAAATCCAATGCACACGGATTGTGTCTGAGGCTCGAGCTCCTCCCTTCAGCCTGGGCCCTGCTCAGTCCTAGTTTCTCTGTTTTTTTTTTTTTGTTGTTGTTGTTGTTGTTGTTGTTTTTTGGTTTTTTTTTTGTTTTTGGCTAGGCAATGGGGTTAAGTGACTTGCCCAGGGTCACACAGCTAGTAAGTGTTGTGTGTCTGAGGTCAAATTTGAACTCAGGTCCTCCTGACTCCAGGGCCAATGCTCTATCCACTGAGCCACCTAGCTACCCCCTTTGTTTCTCTGTTTAACTCAATCTTTGCCCCCTCCTTCTTTAGCTTTAAGCCACCACCAAATCCTACCTGAGACACAATTAGCACATTAACACAGTGCCATGCAGAGAAGCTGTTTCAGAGACCTTCTCCCAGATACTGTTTTCCTCCATCCTTCTGTGCTAATTCTGAGGCAGCTAGGCGGGACAATGGACAGAGTGCTGAGCTTGGAGTCAGAAAGACTGGGTTCAAATCTTGCCTCAGACAGTCACTGGGCATATCATTTAGCCTTTCTCTGCTTCAGTTTCCTCATATCTAAAATGAAGATAATAATGGCACCTCCCTCATAGGGTTCTTGTGAAGATCACATGAGATAGCTTTGCAAGCCTTAGATCATTATAGAAATATTAGCCGTTATTATTGTCTGGGAGAGCAAGAGAAGTTATCACAGAGGGAGGAAGTGAGAGGCAATCTACGTGGGCATGGGGACATGAGATGCCCCTTGAGAGCCAACTACTGATGGCCAGTTTGGAGAAGACTCTGCCTGATGCAGGAGGACCCTGTGCTTTAAAGCCAAAGTGAGGGTCAAGGTCAATGAATCACAGAAACAGTATTGGGCAGGACTGGAAAGGCTGTGAGATTGGCCAGCCCGTGACAGCGACAAACAACTTCAGACATGTGTCCCTGCACTGTCAGCCCATTCTGCCTGTCTTGTCTCCAGCAGGCCTGCCTCTAACCCCCACTCACTGGTCCTAGCTCAGCCCTCTGGGGCCAAGCTGAACAAGTCTGATCTCTCTTCCCTGTGACATCCCTTCAGCCTGTCAAGGACAGCTCTTCTAACCTTGGCACCTCTAGACACTTGGCAGGTCTTAAAGAGAAAGGGAAGGGAATGAGCTTTTATATCACACCTACTATGGGCTAGGAACTGGGCTGTTTGTTTTAAATACTGTCTCTCTTGAACCTCATAACTTTGTGAGGTAGCTGCTATTATTATATCCTCATTTTAATAATAATAACAACAACAATAAACTATCCTTTACATAGCACCTACTATATGCCGGGCGCTGTGCTAAGGACTTTACAACTGTTATCTTACTTGGTCGTCACACCAGCCCTGAGGGGAAGCTGTTATTATTATCATCAGCATTTTACCAGGGGGGAAACTGAAGCAAACAGAAGTTAAGTGACCTGCCCTAGGTCACATAGCTAATAAGTGTCTGTGGCCAGATTTGAACTCACATCTTCCTGAATGCAAGCCCTGCTCTTTATCCATTGTACCACCTAGCACCCCTAGAAAGCATTCTGTAAATGAATTATAATTATTAATAACGTTGTTCTCCTATGGATTTTGCAACATTCCTGACCAGTAGCCATAAAGCCTATATTTGCAGGCCTTTGATAGTAGGAAGCCCGCTGTCTCCTGGAGCAGCCCATAGAATTTTTGCTATTACATAGTGCTAAATGTTTTTTTAATTTTATTTTTATTTCCAATTCCAAATTCTCTCCCTCAATCTACACCCCCATCCATTGAGATAGTACCTATTATAAACCGAAGTCATGCAAAACATATCTCTGCATTAGCCATGCTCTAAAAAATAATAAAGAAAAATAAATGTGCTTCAATCAGCATTCTGAGTCCATCAGTTCTCTATCTGGAGGTGGATAATATGTTTCACCATGAGTCCTTTGCAGTTCTGGCGGATCACTGTATTTATCAGAGCTACCAAGTCATTCACAGGTAATTATCTTTACAATGTTGCTGTAACTGCATACATCATCCTCCTGGTCCTGCTCCCTGCCCTCTGCATCAGTTCAGACAAGTCTTCCCAGGTTTTTCTGAAACCATCTCCTTTATCATTTCTTACAATACAATAGTATTCCATCACATCCATATACTATAACTTGCTCAGCCATTCCCCAGCTGTTGGGTATCCCCTCAGTTTCCATTCTTTGCCACAGATAGCTGTAATTATTGGGGTGTCCTTCCTTCGTTCCAGGGAAAATCTGCTTCTCTTCTTTCAAAGCCCAGCCTATACGACATCTCCTCCTGCAAGCTGCCCTGATCCCTCTAGATGATTTTTTTCCTAGAGCACTTTGGTTTTCTCCCTTATACCCATTATGTCTCACTTATTATCAGACTGATCTGTGTATATGTCATATTCACTCAATCCCCCCCATTAGAACGTGAGCTCCTTGAGGGCAAAGACTGTGTTGGCATTCATATCTGTAGCTCCAACAGCTTTGCACAGCAGGTGCTTTATAACCATTGCTGGAATTGGACTGAATGTAAAGAAAGACCACTGGTGCTGGGGAACCTGGGCCTGAGTTCTGTTTATTGCCTGACTGCATGACAGTGAACAAGTCACTTTCTTATTGCCTCATCTATAAAAAAAAAAAAAAGGATCTTGGACACCATGCCTCTGAATCCCCTTCCAGCTTTGATCCTAGAACTTACCCGGCTGACCTTGGCAAGTCATCTAAACTTTCTGAGCTTCAGTTTATTCACCTATAGAATGAGCGTGTTAGATGAGAAGGCTGCTGAGTCCCCTTCCAGGTACAGCTCTGTGACCTGGGACCAGGGCAGGACAGAGACTGACCGTGCCCTCCTTCGTGCCTTACACTGAAAACACACCAAGGGGAGGGTTGCTACCTGAAGCTACAGCCACTAACGATCGTATTCTCTCTTTTTGCCCAAATGTTTAGTGGGGCTACCAGGATGCATGAGACAATCTGGTTTGCTGGACTTGGTGGGCTGCTGCCCGGATTCCATCCTATTGTATTCAACAAATGTGTGCTGAGTGCTTATCCTGAACCCCTCACCCCAAGCTCTGCTAGAAATGTGAATTGTAGCAACTACTTCCTGACATATAGCAGGTGCTATGTAGGGAGGGACTGGGCTAGAGAGAGATGGCCTTGTGGATCCTTTCCAGCTCTGCATTCCAAACCGTCTGATTCTGTAAGCTGAAGATTCACAAAATCCTTGGAGTTAAATAGGCTAAGAGTTTCAGAAAGTCACAGGGCATGAAATAGATGGATTCTGGGAAATGGAGAAAAATAGCTGTGCTTGAGGAGGGATGAGGAAGGCGACGAGGGATGGAGCAGCTTCCAATAGGCAGGCAGATGCCCTCTGGGGTCCCTGCCAACTCAAAGGCTCCCGAGACTCTATGCACTTTATGTCTTGTATACCTCTGTTTTTCTTCATGCTGTCTCCCCTGTTTGATCTGAGTTCGAGAGCAAGAAGGGACTTAAGAGGCCATCTAGTCCACCCCACTCGTTCCTAGTGGCAGAAACCTAGAGCCTAGGGAGGGAACAACACTCCTGGTCAGTATCACAGGTGGGATTTGAACCCAGGTCCTTGGACTCTGGTGCATCATACTGGAATGTAAACTCCTTAAGGGCTGTGTAGTTTTGTTTGGTTATTTTGGGTTTTTTTTGCATTGTTGCTTCCTGAAGCCCAAGGCTTGACATATAGTAAGCACTTCATAGCTGCATGTTGATTGGTTTATTGAACAAATGCATGAAAAAGGATTTCTCGAGGCTTACTCTGTGCCAAGGGCTGGGATAAAAGTTGGAGATACACATGGAAAATCTAGATGGTGCCTGCCCACAAGGAGCTCCCATTCCCATTGGAGGAGACAACACTTAGAGGAAGGTTGTCTTGAGGCGGACTTGGGAGGGCTTGGAACACTAATAGCCCAGTGCAAGGAAACATGGAGCACGAGATTCCAGGGCAGAGGGGAAGGCGGAGATAATCCTAAGGATGTATTGGCAGATCAGATAGCAAATCAGATAGCAGATCTGGTGGTCGTGTCATCGAGGCAGATGGACCTTAGGACCCAGGGGCGGGTAAGACCTACGGGGGGGGGGGGGGGGGGGGGGAAGGGTTTATACACAGAAACCCCAGGAGGGGGGGTAGAAAGAGAAAATGCAAAGTAATGGGGTGGGGGTGAGGAGTTACAGTGAAGAGACCCCTGAGCCTGGAGCAGGGGGTCTAGAAACCCTCCTGAAGAATCCCCCACTTTCAGACAAGACCCTGACTGATCCCCAGAGCTGCCAATCCTTACCCTGTATGGATTTTGTACATCTGTATCTAGGTTGTTTCTACCTGTCTGTGCACAGGTTGTCTCCTTGGGTGGGCTGTAAGCTCCCAGAGGGCAGAGGCTGTTTCCTTTTTGCCCGGTGTCTGACTCTGGGCCTGGCCCCACTTGGGTGACTCCTGGTGACTGATGGATCAGTTGGTACCTGGCTTCACCACCTGACAGCAGAACTGTGCTTTGGCCCAAACAATAACTTCTATTTCCCCAGAACTTTGGCATTTATAAAATTACTTTCCTTCGAATAACCCTGTAGGGGCAGGGAGCACGAATATCAATCCTCTCATTTGACCGAGATTTAACCGGAGGTTTAGAGAAGGAAGGAGGTTTGCCTGGAGTCTCCCAGCTGGGCAGTGGGGGAAGAGGGAGGCTAACTGAGACAAGGTCAAAGAGACCTCAGCCTCCCACATGGGACATAAAAAAATGGCTTAAAAGAAACATCTGTGTTTCTGTGTTTATGGGAAAGGAGGAAGCCCGAATTGTGATGCACACATTTGAGGCCCTTGTCTCCATCCTCTGAGGCCAGCCTCACACAGAATCATAGATTAAGAACTGGAAGGGACCTTAATGACTAGTGAATCCAAGCTTCTCATTTAACAGGCGGGGAAATAGAGGCAAAGGAGGTTAATGACTTATCCACAGCTAGTAACTATCTGAGGCAAGATTTAAACTCAGGCTTTCCTGACTTTAAGTCTGGCATGGTCTACCCACTCTGCAGTCTTTTTAAAATATATATATATATATATTTACTTATTTCATTAAATATTTCCTAATTACAAGTAAAAACTTTTTTAAGACTCATTTTTTAAAATTTTGAGTTCCAAATTCTCTCCCTCCCCCCCTCCACTCCTTCGCCCTCTTTGAGAAGGCAAGCAATTGGATCTTGATTCTACATCCCACTGCACCTTCTGACGCCCTTCAAAAATATTGGGACCCTGGGGATCATGCTTTGACCTTTGCTTATCCAGGTGAAATATCCTTAGTTCTTTTAAAGATTCTTCATGGAAGATAGTTCTCAGGCCCTTTGTCATCCTCATGACCACAACAAATTGCAACTATTCCTTTGATGACGAAGCGTCTAGCCATATTTTGGAAGAGGTACTGTGTAAACATCCCCTTGAAAATTACACATGGAAGCTATGGCTCCACAGTGGTGGGGAACAGGAAATGGACGCGTTTTTGTATTTTCCAACTCTAACTAAAATTGAATCGGAAAGCTTGGTCACTTTCTATCTCATCATCTCTCACCTCCAGGACAGGGAAGAAATTTTGAAATTCTCTGAGCCTCAGTTTCCCACTCTGTACAATGAGATGGTATCTCAGGACCCTCCCAGCCGATATCCCCTGTTCTAAAGTCCTTGACAGCTCTAACTTTCGATGATTCTAGGTCCTTCTCCACCTCAAACCCCACCCATTCCCACAAGGCTTCCCCTGGGTAAGTGGATGTGGGATATATTCAAACCAGGTTTTCTCTTCCCCAAATCGATTTAATTTCAGTTCACAAAATTGGAAGGTTAAGGAAGAGAGAGGAGGAAAGAAGAGGGGGAAAATACCCTTAGGAATAGAAACTTTTAGAGCCCAAGAAGATGCCCAGGTTGGGTCAATGGGAAAACAAGGCCAAGTCCATTTTGTTGGGCATCCTAGAGAGCTGCCATGGTGCCAGACTAGCCATTGTTGGTAGCTGGATTATTGATCATGGCAGAGATAAGACAGAGCCCCATTCCTTTGCATCCTGCGGAAAGCCAATGTGCATCACCCCCACAGAGTTTCCCCACATCTGGCGTGTGCATCCTTCTCATCTCTGTCTCTTGTAATCACCCCCTTTCTTCAAAGCTGAACAGCTACAGCAGACCTTGCTTGATCTCAGGCCCTCTGAAAACAGCTCCATGTGGGAGGATAGGCGCTTGTCTTATGTATGCTCCTCTGAGCCTTTAAGGAGCAAGGGGCTGTTTGGTTTTCTTGCCCCCCGACTCCCTGGAAGCCTCTGTACCCCTCAGAGAGTCCTTGTGTGCTTTGGCAGTTTGCTCACGTCGAACCTTCAGCAAGATGTGCCCCTGCCAAGGACTGGCCATCCTCAAGACTCCCATCAGGTGTCGTCCCTTTCCTGAAGCCTTCCCTGGTTCCTCTCCCCTCCCACACCCACCCCCCAACATGGAATCATTCTCTCTCTCCTGGTGCCCCTCAGAGCTCTCTTCTCTGAACCAACATTTTATTCATTATCACTGGGCTATGGTTTCTCCACCTTGCCAGATTCCAAGCTCCTTGAGGTCAGTCATGGTTCCAGGATTATTTATCTTTGTGCCCCTAACCCTAAGGGGTGCCATGAACTGCATGCAGTAAGTGCTTAATCAGTTAATCAAAGAACATTTAGTAAGTGTCTACCAGCCCTTCTGGTATACAGATCAATAATAAATGCTTACTCTGATAGGTTATGAGATTGCAAAGACAAAAGTGAATAGTCCCTGCCTGGGCCTTGAGACCTGAGTTTAAATTTGGACTCTGTGACCCTGGGTAAGTTCCTTAACCTCTGCCTGCCTCAGTTTCCTCAACAGCAAAGTGGGAATAATAATAGTGCCTACCTCCCAGGGTTGTTGTGAAGGTCAAATGAGATTTGTAAAGCACTTAACACAGTGCCTGGCACATAGTAGGTGCTTAATAAATGCTTACTTCCTTTTTTGTTTCCTTCCTGTCCTCCCTGCCCTTACATTCCATTAGAGGAGACAGTATCAATCAATCAACAAGGATTTATTAAGTCCCTACTATGTGCCTGGCACTGTGCTAGGCACTGGGTGGGGGGGGGTACAAAGATAAAAATGACTAGTCCCTGCCTTAAAGGGCCTTACATTCTATCAGAAGAAACAAAGTGTGTGTGTTTGTGTGTGTACACATATACATATATACACGCATGCATACACACATACATATATTGTTAAGTCATTTTTCAGTCATGTTTGATTCTTCATGACCCTATTTGAGATTTCCTTGGCGTAAAATACTGGAGCAGTTTGCCATTTCCTTCTCCAGGACATTTTACAGATAAGGAAACTGAGGCAGGCAGGGTTAAGTGACTTGCCCAGGGTCACACAGCTAGTAAAAATCTGAGCCTGGATTTGAGCTCACGAAGATGAGTCTTCCTGACTTCAGTCCCAGCGCTCTATGTACTACGGCTCTCCCTACGTGCCCCATATACACATGCAGGCATATACAAAATGAATATTTGCTTAATTTACGTGGACCAGAAAGAGTGAGCATCCCAACCTCCTCATTTTCCAGACAGAGGGAAGGCACTGCCCAGAATCACCCCCTTTCAGGTAGCAGCATTGCCCAGCCTGGATAGAAGAAGGACTCCTTCCCTCCAGCCCAGCGCTCCCTCTGCCCCTACCCCAGCTGCCTCCCAGTAACCAGGCCCATTCACAAAATCAACGCAGCCGCCTGGCCTCCTGCCGAGCCGAGGGTATAAATAGGACAACCTTTTGTCTTTCCTGTGCTCTTTGGAGGACAAGCGCCACACGATTCCAATGTACAAAAATAAAAACTGTGAATTTCAATCAATGTAGGTGTCCAGGCTGGCCTCTGGCAAAGTGCTGAGATGCCTGGGATCACAGGGGTGGGAAGCCAGAAAGAACCTTAGATGGCGCCTGGGCCAGCACCCTCATCTCGTGGATGAAGAAAGGCCCAGGGAAGGAAATGTTCAAACCCAGTTCCCTGGCTCCAAACCCAGTATTCTTTCACCCTCAAGTTAGGGGAGGCAGGGTGATCTGGTGAAAGAAAACCTTATTTGGAGACAGAGCACCCGGGTCCCATTTATTGCCTTGTGACCTGGGACACGTGGCAGGATCTTTCTGGGTCTCAGTTTCCTCTGCTGCAAAAATGTTGGGGTTGGATTAGCTCTCGGGCCCTTTTCAGATCTAGGTCTAAGATCCTATGACATGAACTGGTTTTGAATCCCAGTGCCCCTTCCTACCTGTGTGACTTTGGGTAAGTCACTGAACCTCTCTGGGCCTCAGTTTCCCCATCTGTATAATGAGGGAGTTGGACTAGATGGTCTTTGAAGTCCCTTCTAGTGACGATCCTATGATCCCGATCTTCCCCCCCACACCCCTCCCCAATCCTGGAACCCTCACCTGTCCTCCATTAGATCATCATTGTCCCAAAGAGCAAAAAAAAAAAATTGGCTCCATCCTTGTATCCTCAGAATTAAGCACAGGATGCTGCACACAGTAGGTTCTTTTTATATATATATATATATATATATATATATATATATATATTTGTGTATTTGAATGATGGTGCATTGGAAAGAGCTTGGGATGTGGATTCAGAGGACTTGGGTTTGAATCCTGGTTCCTACTTACTAGCTGTTTAACCTTAGACAAGTCAATTCTCCTCTAAGTACCTCAGTTTCCTCATCTGTCAAATGAACAGTTTCCTCCCTGCTCTAAATCCTATGACTGGATCAGAAGGATACTACATAGAAGGGAGTCAAGGAAAGGGGCAGGCCCAGGGCCCAGACTCTTACTCCTCCTACCTCTAGGCTTCTCCGGGCCATGGCTCCTGGTCTTCGGGCCCTCAGGCCCAGCCAAGATGTACTCAAAGGCAGAGTTGGAAGGAAATTTAACTACCTCCCAGTCCAACCTGCTTCCTGATACAGGAATCTTCCTTTCCATACATCCCACCATTCATTGGTTTAAGACTTTAAGTGGTGGGGAGCTCTCTACCTCACAAAACAGCCCATTTACCTCCCTGTTGAACGGTTTAAATTGTCAAAAACTCTTTCATGTATTTCAATCAAACCTGCTTCCCAATAACCTCACAGACTCCCAGAATTTCATATTTGAGAGGGACCTCAAGTTCAACCCACACATGCATAGGAATCCCTTCCAACCACTCCCCAACAAGTGTTCATCCAGTCTCTGCTCAAAGCCCTCCATTAATGGAGACCCCACTGTCTCCTGGCATGACCCTTTCCACTTTTGGAAGGCCCTGTTTGTCAGGAAAGGTTTCTCCTTCCATTAATCTGTACCTTTCCCTCATCAATACTGGTTCTGGCCTCTGGGGCCAGGCAGAACAAGTTAGCCCTTCTTTTTTGTGACAGTTCTTCCAACATTTGACCACAACTATAATGGCGCACCATCCAGAAGCATTGAATGCCAGAATTTTAGAGTTGGAAAGATCCTCATTGGGCATTCAGCACTCTCAGAGTTTTACTGTCATGATGCCTTCATCTTGGAGTTGATCTCCCCTTCCTTACCAACCCAACTCCCAAGAGGGAAAGAATGGACTCTCTGGAAAATAGCATGACTGTACCTGTGGGCAGACTGTCCTCTGAACTGCCAGCATCGTACCCTATCCCCAAACTGAATGTGGCCCAGGCCCAAAACTTCCTAGTTTGCTGTGTGCACCAGTTATGCGCCATTGGGGAATTCAGGATCACCTCTACTAACTCAGAGCTGAGGGCTTTAGAAGAGACAGATAGGAATCAGATAACTGTAAGGTCAATTTGATGGTGATGATCAATCAACAAACATTTATTATTATTATGGGTAAGAGGCATCAGTGTAGTGGATAGAAGGCCTCAGAAAAAAGAAGGCCTAGGTTCATGTCCCACCTCTGACATACTTCTTTTGTGTGTAGGAAATAAATAGCTGTCCCATACCTGTTTCATGTTATTCATGAAGTACATTTCCACTTTGGGAAGGCTGTAGGCATGTGCTGAAAATGTTTAACAATAGGTTTCTTGGCAGCAGACTTTTAGATTTAATCTGCATTATTAACATTTTCTCCCAACAAACAAACAACTAACAAAACCACAAATATAGCTCTAATTTTTGGTGTTTGCTGACTTCTGAGGTGTCAATGCTCACATAGAAATTTTAACACTGGCAATTTTTCATCAGAGTGAGGGTGGGTAGAGGGGGAGAGATTCGATGAGCCCATGAGTCAATGGAAGTGAGAAAAAAGTGGTCTGTCCTGTCCTTAGGCTGCTAAGGGTCCCCCAGAACTGAACCTGGTCCAGACTGTTTGTGCAGAGGGGCTCCTTAGTGGAAAAAGAATGATCCTAGTGCCCCAGCAGCCTGGTCCAAACTGCAGTTGTCAATGTTAAATAAGTGTATTCAGAATACACACAAAATGAATACAAGACAGTTTGGGGTGGGAGGCTGAGGCAGTACAAAGTGCCATGAGAAATCTAAGGGTCAAAGGGGAAATCAGGGGAGGCTTCCCAGAGGAGGTGGCACCTGAGTAGGACATCTAAGGAAAAGGAAGATTCCTAGGGACCTTCCAGCTCTGGGATCCTGGGAGTTGGTGGTCCATGCTGTGTTTCTTCAGCTGTCAGGCACAGTGATTTCATCAGGGCGGGCATGGGGTGGGGGTTCTGCAGAGAGGAGTTTTGAAGAAACATTACTGCTAACACAACTAATTGGTGACAGCTGCTGCTGCAACCAGAACATCGTCAGGAGTGATTAAATGGAGCTGCCTTTGGGCCAATCAACTTCAGAAATTATGCAAATGCCACTAAAGAGACAGAACAAAAGGAAGGATGAAGGAAGTGAAGGGAGGAGGTGGGGGAATCCTCTCTCACCTCTCCCTCCTAGGAGAGCAGAGCATTTGGTGAGCACTGGGCTGGCCACCAGGGCAGAAGCCTGCTTCTCAGGGATCATGGAATTTTGGCGAGGAATCTACCCTTCACTTATGGGCCACAGGGAAGGAGGAGCCCTGGAAAGAGACCAGGCAACGGAGGCTCAAATCACATGGTCGGTCGTGGGTAAGCCATCCTCCCCCCTTCCCCCACAGACTATTTCACTCCTTAATACAATGATGGGTTTTAATTAGATGATCTTTAAGGTATCTCCCAGCTCTGACACTCTCGGTTCTAAAGCTTCCCCCAGCTCTGCATTCTCGGTTCTAAACTCCCTCCCAGCTCTGACATCCCCAGTTCTAAGACCCCTCCCAGATCTCACATTCATTCATTTATTCAACAAACATTTTTAAAGCACTCACTAAGTGCAAAACCCTGAGCTAGGTTCTGGGGAATACAAACACCAAAAGAAAAGTCCCTGCCCACAATAAACTTACACTCTACTACAGAAACAATATCTATACAGCAAATAAATTGAAAATAATTTGAAGGGGCAAAAATATCGATCTGGAAAGGTTGCCCGTAGGAGCTGACACTAGAGTTAAGTCTTGAAAACAAGATTTCTAAGAAGCAAAAGTAAACAGGAAGGGAGATCTTTCTAAGAATGGAGGACATACTTTTGCAAAGGCAGAAGACTGAATGTCAAGTGTGGGGATGCTCCAGAAAGCTCATTTGTTTGGAATGTGGAATGCAGGAAGGGAAGTGATATGTAATTCGAAAAGGTGGATGGATGGGGCCCTGCACAGTACCTAATACATAGCAGGCTCTTAATTAAATGTTTGTTGATTGACTGACTGTCTGGGGCATTCAGTGCCAGGCTAAGAAGTTTGAATTTCACCTTGGGTCCAGTAGAGAGTGAATGAAGATTCTTGAGGGAGGGTTCAGCCCTTGAGGCAAGCTCTTGAGTAATCGGTTTAGCCCAGGGGTGGGTCACTTTCAGTTCTAGCCTTGAAGGAACTCCAGGTTCTGTCCAGATAAATATAGTCACATTAAGTCATAGTCACTCATCTGTGATAAATAATCTTTCACACTTCCTAGGACTAATGCAATCTTTTGCCCCGAGATAAGCAGATTTCCAGCTTTTATTTTTAATGAGAATACCTTATAATGGAGAGAGAAAAAAGGTTCCATTTCACAGAATTGGATGATGCCTGAGCAAACAGTATTTTAGAGGCCTAATTAATGCGTAGCTTTGGGGTATGTTAACTAATAAAACACTGGAGAATTCACCATCACCATCAGAAGAATACTTACTCAACTTCTTCTCGGTGTCCATAGGCCACTAAAGCACCGGGAAGAAAAGTGAAGATTTCGGGCCAGTTGGAGTGTTCTAGGACTCCTCCCGCACCCGACCCAGAGGGGGTGCTCTGTTAATCAGTCTTGACAGATGTTCCCCAACATTGGAAGAAAGGCGACCTAGTGTTCTGTAGAAAGTCCTGGCTTGGGGCAGGGGAGCTGGGTTCTGGTCCCAGCTCCATCACTTACTGTGGGATCTTTGTGAGTCATTTTTACACTCTGAGCTTCAGCTCCCTCACAACAAACCCGGGGTAACAATTCCTGCCCTTCCTCCATCCTGGAGCTGTTCTAAGAATATTAGAGAAGAGCCAGATGAAGCAGCAGGTATAATGCTAGATAGACTTGGGGTCTGGCAGCCCGGGTTCAAACACAAGATCTGGTATTTATATGATCCTGGCAAGTCATTTACACTCTCCAGGTCTCAGGTTCCCAATCTGTAAAATAAAAGGGTGGACTACATCATTTTTATGGTCCCTTTCAGATTAAAATCTATGAGCCTTTAATCAAATGAGAAAATGTTTCAGAAAAAAGATTGGGGTCAATTTGCCAAAAGCAATCCAGCCTGGATTTTTCCCATTCAATTCTCAAGTCCAACTTATTGTTCATGTATGGTGTCTGTGCAATTGCGTTTGTGTGTATTTAATAGCTAAGGTGGTTTTTAGTATCTGTGGTTTTTTCTTTGTGGCTTTTGATTATGTCTCAACTTCCTTAGGTAATGATAACAGCCTGTGTTGATATCTATTCCTTTGCTGATTTCCCATTTTCCAGCATCAACAGCTTGTTTAATAGGTCAGGTTAGAACAATAATAATAAGCATTATTAGCTAACCTTTAAATAGTGCTTACTATGTGCCAAGCACTGTGCTAAATATTTTTGTTTAGTTGTTTTTCAGTCATGTCCAACTCTTTGTGACCCCATTTCTTCGCAAAGATACTGTAGTGGCTTGCCATCTCCTTCTCCAGCTCATTTTACAGATGATGAACTGAGGCAAATAGGGCTAAATGACTTGCCCAAGGTCACACAGCTAGTAAATGTCTGAGGCCAGATTTGAACTCATGAAGATGAATATTCCTGGTTCCAGTGTGCTGGAGTGGAATGAGCCTTGGACCTTGAGTCAGGACTCCTGGACTTAACTCCCAATTCTGCCATTGCATAACCCTTCATTTCTCTCTGAGCCCCAGTTTCCTCATCTGTAAAATGGAGATAATAACACTTGCAATCTGTGACTCAAGTAAAGTACTTTGTACAACCTAAAGCACTTTTGTTATCAATGAGTGAGATAATACAAGGAGGATTCTCCTCTAACTGCCTAATTCATTATTCCCATAATAATCCTGGACTCCAGCCACTCCTCCAACCCCAACTACCAAAGGAATTTTCTGACCACATCAACCCCTCCCCCCAACTCTCAGTTGAGAAGCCCTAGGGGTTCCCAGTCACCTCTAGAGTCAAAGCCGTCTCTCTGGTATTTAAAGGCCTTCCCAGCTGGGGCCATCCTCCCTTTCCAGCCTTCTTTCACTCTTTTCTCCTCCCCCTATTCCAACCCAGCTGGCTCACTCCAAAGTTCCTCATGTGTGACTCTCCCTCTCCTGCCTTCATGCCTGGAATCCCTCTTTACTCTGCCTTGAAGAAGCCCAAACACCACTTTATACACGGAGTCAGCCAGGTATTCACTCACCCCTTCCCCAAATGACTTTACATTCATTTTGTACATATTGTGAATGTTCATGGGTCTCTCTCATTAGACCATAAGCTCTTTGAGGACAAGAACTGTTTTTGCTTTTTTCCTTGTGTATTGAGGGCTTGACCCTAGTGACTGGCCACATTGACTGACTAAGTGAATTACAAATGTTTGGAGGTGGGAAGGCTCTCAGAGTTTATCCAGTTCCACTGCCTTCTTTTTAAAGAGGAAGAAGCTGACATCCCAGAGAGGGGAACTAATTTGCCCAAAGTCAAACAGCCAGTTCATTGGCAGGATTTTAACCCAGATCTCCTGAGATTCAGTCTAACCTTTGCCCCCCTAGTCCCTGCCATCTCTCCAACATCACAGCCCAGCTAACAATAACCAAGGCAGGACTCACAGGGTGAAGTCTTCAGACCCTCTAATAAGGCAGTTAAGATGGCATGAGGGGCAGGCTGGACCTTGGGTGGCCATCAAAGCATGACCCACCTGTGCAGAGACTAGTCATGAAGGCAGATTCTCTTCCCTACAGAGAAAGGATGGGAAGGGCTGAGAAGCAGAGACATGTGGACACAGGATTTATTGAGAATCAGAGGACCTACACTCAAGTCCACCTGTAGCACAAATTGGCTGGGTGACCCTGGACTGATCACTTCTCCTCTCAAGGCCCCCAGGCAGCTCTAAAAGACTGTAAATCACAGAGCTGTTGTTGACCTCTGTTTATGCTGGGAGAGTCTAATGAAATCATGGGTCCAGTCAAATAAAATGCAGTATCACAGATCCTCAGCATTGGAAGGGACATAAAGGTCATTTATCCGACCTCTTAGCCCCATTTTATAGATGAAGAAATCAGGGTCAAATACCTACTATGGATCAGAGCTGGGAATCAAACGCAAGTATCCTGACGCCCAGGCCAGGCAGCGCTTTTGGGAAAGGCCTTGTCCCAAAAGAGCCAATAGAGGCTTGGTATTTCACAGGGACAGATATGTATGGCCAGAGATAAGGTGATGCTAATGTGTCCCTTGACTTGGATCCTCCTCACCTCATGATACAGTGGTAAAAGCATTGACTCTGAAGTCAGAGGACTCAGGTTCAAATCCCACTTCAGAAGCTTGGTCACCCATGTGACTTTGCTAGTTACTTAATCTCCCTGGGCCTCGGTTTCCTCTTCTGTAAAATGAGAAGATTGGACTGCCTGGCCTCTGAGATCCCTTGCAGTTCCAGATTGGGGATGTTGTGATGAAGCTATGAGCACAGCCAATGGAGTCCCAGGCTGGGAGGCATAGCACTGGAGGACTGATAATGCCCTTACCCCCTCAGCAGACTCAAAAGGCAACATGGTCAGCCTTAGCCCAGCAATCTCATTTGACCCTGGCTGCAACATTTCATCAATCTGAAGAGATGGGAGACAAATTGAAGAATGAGTTTTTGGTTCTACCCATTGCCAAACTGATCATCCAGACCATACGCTTCCATCAAGTCACCCCTTTGCAAAAAAACCAAAGCAAAACAGAAGCACTCCCTCTCCTCCCCATCTTTTGCTCTATCCAGCCCATCCACTCCATTCTAACTAAACGGTGGCCCCAGTAGAAAGTAAGGCCTTGAGGGCATGTTTTCATTATCTCTTTTTATCCCTAGCCCTATAATAGGCATCTAGCTAGTCTCTGTGTAAGGCATGGGGTGGGAGGTGGGAGGGTCCAGGTTCACACATGAGGAATGATACAGTCCTTGCCCTCAAGGCACTTACAATGTAACAGGAGGGAGAACACGGGCAAAAGAGAAGCCCAGACAAAAGAGCTTTAGGGAAATTTAAGGAAAGGGGGCTCACTTTCACCTATGGAGGTTTGAGGGGGCTCCAGGAGGTAAAGGAAGACTTCCCAGAAGAGGAGGTCCCTCAGCTGAACTTTGAAGTGAGAGAAAGATTTCCAGCACTCTCAGCTTGGAGACAGCCTGACAGTAGGAAAAGATTAGAAAATAGCTAGCCAGTAGAACTATTTGGCTGGAACATAGAATGAATGAAGGGGAATAATGTGAAATAAAGCTGATAGGCAGGTTGAAGCTGGATTGTGGAAGGCTCTAAGCACCAGGCTAAGGGGTGTTTATATTTTTTATTCTACAGACAATAGGGAGCCACTGAAGGTTTTTGAGTAGCAGAATGACATGGTCTGACCTATGCTTTAGGAAGATTATTAAACAGTATGAAGGACAAACTGTTAAGGAAAGATAATGGAAACAGGAAGACCAACTATGAAGCTATTGGAATATTCCAAAGTAGAAGTGATGAGGGTCTGAGCAGGGGTGGTGATGTGAGGATGGGGAGGAGATAGACATGAGAAATGTTATGGAGGGAGATTCAATATTCATAGATTTAGAGCTGCCCTGGCAGTTATCAAATCCAGGCTCCTCATTCCCTCACTGCTACTCCTTGCCAAGTATTTGATTTGGGATGCTGTGAGAGATGGAAGAGCCAAGAATGAGCCTGCAGTTGTGAATCTGGGTGAGAAGGAGGATGGTACCATCATTAAAGTTTATGAGGCAATTTGGGAGAAGGAGCAGATTGTTGACGGGATAGTTAAGGGTAGAGCAAGAGTGTATTCATAGACTCTAGAGCTGGAAGGGACCTGAGATAGCTTCCTAATTTTAGACAGGAGGCCCAGAGAGGGGAGTGACTTGCCCAAAGCCACACCATTGATAAGTAGAGTGGGAATTCAAAGCCAGGTTTTCAGAGTCCAAAACAAAGGCTCTTCCCCCTATACAACCCATCTCTCTATTTCACATATCTTTTGCTTTGGCTAAACAAGATCACTTCACAGAATCTCAGAGTTGGAAGAGGCCAATCTGAATATGAACAGGAATCCCCTCTGCAACATCTCCAAGTAATGATGACCCAGCTTCTGTTTGAAGACCTACAGAGATGGGAACCTCACTACCTACCATGATAGCTTGTTCTACTTTTGGACAAGAAGTTGATGTTATGGAGCCAACATCTCCCAGCAGTTTCTCCCCTTCCTCCCCCATTCCCCTCCCACATCGTTCTTTGCTCTAGGGCCAAGGAAAACAAGACTAATCCCTCTTCCACAGGAAGGCCCATCATGCCCCTCCATAAGTCATTTTGCAGGATAACCCTTTCCAGTGATCCTTACAGGGTACAGAGGCAGTATGGCATAGTAGATAGAGCATTGGTCTCAGGACGACCCAGTCCATATCTTGACACATGTTGGCTGGGTGACCCTGGGCAAATCACTCAACATCTCAGTGCTCCTGATAATTCTCCAAACCTACTCTAAGTCACAAAGGAAGTGCTTACCTGCATTGGTAGATGGAGTTTCCCAAACCAATGACATCACTGGTCCAGTCCTTATCTCATGCTTGTCTCTATGTGGCACGGTCTCCTCACCATCTTGGTTGCCCCTGTCTGGACCCTCTCTCTGTCCCTGTTCTCCAGCTGTGTCTGAGCAGGACAGAATACCACCTTCCTCTTTCCACATACAGAGCCTTGAAAGTGGCCTAAGATCAGATTTATACAATTCTATTATTATTTTGGGCTCCATCTCATACAATTGACTCATATGGAACTTTCAGACAGGAAACCCCACCGATCTTCTCAGAGGAGCTGTTTTTCAACTGCACCTCATCTACTCTGCACTTGTAAGGTTGATTTTCTTAAATCCAAGTGGAGGAATGAATAGTTATCCCTTTAAAATTCCATCTTCTTAGATTCAGCCCAGTGGTTTCTAACCTGTCAAGATGTTATTCGATCTTGACTTTGTCATCCAGTGTGTTAACTATTCCTCTCAGCTCTACATCTTCTCTATGATTGATGTCTTCTATACTTTTATCTAAAAATATTACATGGCACAAAACCAAGGAAGGATCCTTAGGGTACTCTACATTGGACCCTCCCAAGTTGACATTAATTCATTGTTATCATTCAGTTGTTTCAGTTGTGTCTGACTCTTTCTGACCCCATTTGGGGTTTTCTTGGCAAAGATACTGTAATGGTTTGCCATTTCCTTCTCCACTTCATTTTACAGATGAGGGAACTGATGCAAGCAGGGTTAAGTGACTTTCCTAGTGTCACACAGCTGGTAAGTGTCTGAGGTCAGGTTTGAACTCAGGAAGATGAGTCTTCCTGACTCCAGGCCCAGCACTCTCTCCACTGTGCCACCTAGCTGTCCATCAATCCTTAGTGACCACTTTTTGAGTTCATTCACTCAACCCCATCTGTGTTATCAACCAACCCAGATTTCTTTGTTTTATCCACAAGGATAGCATGGGGGCTTTTGTGAAATGTTCTGTGCAAACCCAAGTGTATTCTGCTTGGGGTCTCCCTTGATCTACCAGTTTAGTAACTCCATCAAAAAATTAAATGAGCCTTGTCTTCTGTGACATGCTCTTAACGATGCCATGCTGACTCCTAGACATCACTGCTCCCTTTTCTAAATACTCACAAACCATCCCTTTGATAGTATATGCTACAATTTTGCCAGGAATGCAAGGCAACCTCACTGGCTTAGTTTCCATACTTCATCTTCCCTTTCTTGAAAAAAAAAAGGGATATATGTCTCCATTCCCATAGCTCTGCTCTTCTCTAAAATGTTTAAAAGATCACTGAGAAGGAGCTGGCAATCAGGTCCATTAGTTCTCTTAGTATCCTGGAGGCAGGATAGAGTTTTTCGTGGACCTGGAGCCTTGAACTCACTGAGGGCACTGAGAAGGTCTCTTACTCCCTCCCCTTTTTCTTCTTAAATGGAATTGTGTTTCTTTCAGTCTTCAGAACATTGTTGACAACCTCCCATCTCTCCTGGTTAGCTTCCCAACACAGAATTTTAGACAATGGGTTCCAACCTTCCCTTTCTTTGAATCATTTCATTGTTGCCCCCATTGTACAGATGAAGGTTGAAAAGTAGATAATCAGAAGATCAAAGAGAAAACTCCAGAGACCACCATGCCCATTCCTGCATCATTTTACAAATGAGGTTTATAGAATGACACTGATTTGCCCAGGCTCATAGAGAGCTGGTGTCAGAGCAGGGATTTCAAGCTTCATCTTTGGACTTCCAATACACATTCCACGCTGTATTTCAATGGCACCTCATTGCTGGGGAGCTATAAACTTTCCTGGAGAGGCTCCAGTGAGTTACAGGCCTTCTGGAAGCTCAATGTATATTTTATTAGGTTCCTCAAAAACTGTATATTGGGATGGTGGAATATTTGAGAATGAAATTGTTGCCAAAGACCTATAAGTCTTCACCATATAAAATACTCCAAATATTTGTCCCTATCTGTCCAACAGTCATAATAGCAATAATAATGATAGTAAGACTTGACATTTGTATAGCACCTTACAACTTACAAAGCACTTTACCTACACCTAATCTGATCCTCATAACCTTCCTGGGAAGTATGTCTACCCAGGCATTGTTACACTGTTTTGCAAATGAGGAAACTGAGGTAGAGAGAGGTTAAGTAGTTTACTACCTGTGTGAGCTTGAGCAAATCAAAACCTCCTTGGGTTTCAATTTCCTTCGCTGTAAAATGAGGGGGTTCAACCAGCTGGCCTCCAAGGTCCCTTCCAGTCTCTGTGGTTCATCTGTGGTCCTAATGGACATGCCCATCATCATACAGTACATGTGGGAACAGGGATTTGAGCCTCTTTCTCCCTCCTGGGAGCCCACTTCACTACCCCATGCAGGTGCTTTATTGTCTCTATTCCATTCATGTTGAATTTGAATAGAGATTTTTCTTTTTCTTTTTTAAATCTCCTGTCTTTTCAATGGCTTCCCCTTCCTCTCCCCCATCTTAAATACATAGGAACTCATTCCTATCCATATGTCTGCACCTTCTTTGGCAGATGTGAAAACTGCCTTCCAGAAATTAACAAATAATTTGTGAGTTTCCTAAATTACACTCATTTAACACTGAATTAAGTCCTAGAAGCTCTTAAGAGGGCTTGGGAAGAATTATTCACACATCTCTGAAAAATGAGACAAACCGTGATCATTTAGAGCCCAATGCCATCACATCTGACTGTTCTGCACTGTAAAAGCAAAGGAGCTGGCTGCTTGTAGTGAAGGGTATGGGTGGCATTGAGTGGTGGTCAGAATTCTGCTATCCCTGCAAAGGGCTGCATTTAAAAATGGGGCTTTGGAAGTGTTTCTCTCTTTCTCCAGCCTTGAAGTGTGAGTCCCATGATACGCCCAAAATAACATCACACTTTCTTCAATATTGGCCAAAATTGAAAGCAAGAGTAAAACCCATCTGTAACCCACCTTGTTATTTTCGTCAGACTGCAGAGAGAGCTCTAGCCAATCCGGAGCATCACTGAATTCCTGAGAGGTAAGGGACCTCGAAGGCACTGAGTACAGCTCATACCGGACCAGAAATACATTCTTTACCCTGCCAAGTACTCATTCAGCCTTTCCTTGAAAACTGCCAGTGATAAGAGTTTCATTACCTACAGAGGCAACCTGTTTACTGTGAGCCAGAGAGACAGTACAGAATAATGGATGGGCACTGGACTTGGAGTCAGAAAGGCCCTGGGTTCAAATCCTGATCCCTACATTTACTAACTATATGATCCTGGGTAAGTCACTTAACTTCTGAGTCTCAGTTTTTCTTGTAAAATGAAGGAATTAGACCCAATGGCTTCTAAGGTCATTTCTAGCTCTTAATCTCCGATCCTACAATCTAACGGGCAGGCAGTTTTATGCTTATTTTAAGGCATGACCTATCTCTTTTCAAATTCTACTGTTTCTGCGTCTACTTCCTGGGACCGAGCACTAACCTAATCCTCTTCTATATATGGGCTTTTGAGAAACATGAAGGAAAGTTCTTATGTGGGAGCCCCCACCCCCAACTTTCTCTTCCATCTAAATAGCTATAGCTCTTTCACTCATCATTCATCATCTGGCATTACTGATCTTCAGTCCTCTCCATCTTCGTTGTCTAAATTTATTCAGACATGTTTCAGAAGAACTGAATGGAACCTTTGGAGAGCTTCTAATCTGGCTCCCTCATTTTAGAGATGAGGAAACTGAAGTCTGGAAAGGAGAGGTTACTGGCCAAGGTTCACAGGCAGAAAGTGGCAAAGCCCAGATTCTAATTCCCATCCTCCCCCTCCAGACCTAGGACCTTCCAGGGTACCTCTCTTCCCCATCTGCTTTTTCTGCACTTTCCTAGAAGACCAAGCTAAGTTCTGGGCAGAGGGAAACCTGACAAGCTCAGCTCAGCATCCTAGCCCAGGTCAGAGCATCCTCAGGTAGGGCAGCACCCCACGGCCCAAGGCAGCTGTTCCTTTGTTAATATTTTTCTGTCAAGAAGCCCTTCCTCGGGACTGAGCTTAAAGACCTCTTCCTACCGTTGTTGTTCGTCCTGCCCCCTGGTGTCATGCTGAATCCATTAATTGCTTGTGGAAAGTGATTTATCTTATTAGGTTTAGTCATATATAGGGGCCTGACCAGAGGATTTAAGACTGAAAGGGGCCTGAGAGGTAATCTAGTACAAGCCTCTTATCTTATGATGAGGAAAATGAGACCCAGAGATGGGAAAGGGCCTTGTTCAAGGTTACTCAGCCAGGTGGCACAGTGGGTAGAGCACTGGACCTGGACTCAGGAAGTTCTCAGTTCAAATCTAGCCTCAGACACTAACTAGCTATATGAGCTTTAATAAGTCACTTAAACTGCTACCTGCCTCAGTTTCCCCATCTATAAAATGGGGGTGGTAATAATAACATCAATCTCCCAGGGCTGTTGGGAGGACCTAATGATATAATATTTGTTGAGTGCTTTGCAAGCCTTAAAGCCCTATATAAATGCTAGCTCTTATTTTTATTGTTGTTGTCATCGTTATGACTCTTCAGCTAGTAAGTGGTGGGGCTGGGTTTGAATTGGGAGGTTGTTTTTGAATTCAGTTCTGAGCTCCAGAGGTGTCAGGACACAACCCTAGGTGGAGAAGAAGTGAGTGTGGGATTGGGAGCTGGGACAGGCTGGGCGGCCATGGAGAAATAGACACAGTCCCCATTTCTTATTTTCTTCTTAGGGCTCTGTCCCACAAACACCTTTCATCCATCGTCAAATGAAAATTCACTGAAGACAGAGACTCAATTCTATTCAATCCAAACTTAGGGATCCTCTACTCCAACCATCACCCCCTCATTTTAGAGGAGAAAACTGAAGTCCTGAGAAGCAAACATTTGCTCAAGGCCACACAAGACCAGTGGGTGCCCAGAGCCCAAACTAGCATCCAGGTCTTTGATTCCAACTGCTGTGCACTTTCGATGATACAACGTAGCTCAAGTCAACCCAAACACTTCTTAAATGCCTACTGTATGCAGAACTCTATGCTTGGCATGGGGGAAAGATCCCAGTTGTAGAAGAGGTACTAGGGTCTCTGCCTGAATGGATGTCAGAGTGAAGTAGGGAAATAGGGCACCACCCAGACAACAAGAATAACTTTACATGTTTAGCATGAGTTACACACACACACACACACACACACACACACACACACACACACACAAATGTTACCTGAACAGGGCATGGCAGAAAAGAGCTCTGGATTGGGAGTCAGAGGACCTGAGTTCAAGTTATGGCCCTGCCCATTACTAAGTTTGTGACCTTGTGTAAGTTACTGTCCCTCTCTATGCCTCAGTTTCCTCATCTCTAAAATGAAGGGGTTGAACTAGATGCCCTTTGAGGTCCCTTTCAGAGCTAGATGTATGAGAATAAGAGCCCAGGTCAATATTAACAGAAGTGAATTGGGGAAAGCTTCCAGAAAGGGAGAATTGAGTTGGCCTTTAAAAGGATTGGTAGGAAAGAAATCAGCTGGGGAAGAAGGAAAGTGAGGTCATTCTAGGTACAGAACACAAAGGCTCATTATCTACTTCATCAGCAGGTATTAATTAACACTTATATAACTTAATTATTATTGTAATTCCCAGACTTTAAGTCTCAGCTTGGGCACTCACTAACATGTCAATCATGCCATTCCAACCTCAGTTTCTCCATCTGTAAAATGGGGATACAAAACCTCACACTCCATCACAAGAGTCTTATAAACTTGAAACACCAGAAAGAAGAACTATTATCATTTCCATCTGCCAGCTTCCCGAGGACCAGGAGAATGCCTTCCTTATTTTGGGATCTCTCTCTCTCCTCTTCCTCAAGGATCTGCAATTTCTCCAGCATGGGTACTCCTTCCATCTATGCAGAAGGCAGCACAGGGATTACAGATCTAGCATCAGAAGGACTGTTTAGGGCAATGTCCTCATTTACAGAAAAGGGAACCGAGGCTCGGGAAGTCTGTGACTTGTCCAAAGTCACAGGAACAGTAAAACATTCGAGGTAAGATTTGAAGCCATTTTTACTGTCTGCAGAGCTGGCATTCATTCTCTCCACGATACCATACTGGGATTTAGTAGAAATTTAATAAAGTTTAGTAGAACTAGGAAGCTGTCTGAGGCATATGGAGGTTAAGTGACTGTCCATAGCCAGTAAGTGGCAAAGACCTCAGAGATAAGTGATGAGAGCCGGATTCAGGGACCAACCCAGCACCCTCTTCTTCCCAGGTTGTTGGAGGCCAAGACAGGGATTTAATGACTATTCATTGAATAGACTTTGTTAAAAAACCTTTCTCTGCCCAGATTCCAAACAAGAAAGTATTAACTCACTCCCTTTCTTCTCTCCTCCTCAATCCCCTTTCCCCCTCCCCCATCTCTAGATCAGGGCTCTCCCTGGGGAACAGGGAAGGGGGTAATGCCTTTAGGGTTCCCAAAGAGAAAAAAATTATCCTTTTCTCCCCCCTCCTTCCCAGTCCAACAACGTGCCAGGATGCAGGCTCAGGCAGATGGGGGACTTCTCAAATAAGTTTTGCCCCTCATAAAGGCTCTCAACCTTAAAAATAGGAGCTGGATTTGGGATTTGGTTCCAAAGAAGGCACTTCCCTTGACTGGGTGAGCTCTGCTGGTCTTTTCCTCCCTGGGAATTTTCCCCGGCCCAGAGGAACTCAAATATACCAGAGCCCATCTTATCAGAAATGCTGCCATCTAGTCTGGGCTATGGAAATTCAAAATTCAGCCTTTCCTCCAGCCATCCCAGCCTTGATCCAAAAGCTTCACCCTCTCCTGGGTCAGAAAGCCTCATTTCTTATCTAGATCCTTTCCTAGGACTTCAGAGAGGAAGGGACCTTGGGGATCACTCAGTTCAAACCCCTCATTTCACAGATGGGCCTCTGGTGGTAGTGGCATCAGTTTAATTCTGCAAAAATTGATTAAGAAGCTATTAGGTCCTGCTGTGCTGAGAGAAGAGAGACAAAAAGGAAACAGCCCCTGCCCTCAAGAAACCAAAACTCTGTTCTCTGGGTTCCAGATTCAAAGCTCCTTCTATAATACCACTCCAAGGACTGATCAAGGTAAAGGATTCCCATCCATTTCTAGGGCACTTCCTATCCCCCTCAGAGCTCGTGTGGAGGAGTCAAGAACTGAGTCCCAGTCATAGGATCCCGGGGGCAGGGACTTTAGAGATAATCTAATACAATTTCCTCATTTTACAGAGGAGGCAACTGAGTCCCAGAGATTGGAAGTGATTTGCCCAAGGCCTTGCAACTAAGAGGAAGGGGTAGGGAGGGGTTAGGGTCAGGATTCAAGTCCAGTTTCTATGACTCCAAATCACCTGATCTTTCAATTGCCACGCTGGGACTCAGTTTCCCCTTAGTAAAATGAGACAACTGGTTTAGGCTCCTCTCCTAAGGCTCCTCTCTGTTTCAACCGGGTGGGACTGGAGAATAAGAAAGATTTATTTTTTTAAGGAAGGTAGGGTGGAGATGGGAGGAAAGGAGTGTCTCCACTGACCCACCCTCGGCTATGGGCAGCCTACCACTACAGGGAAATCACCCAACGGCCTTCAGTCAACTCCTGGTTTATTTGCTCATCTGAGGATCTGACTTTATCGAACAGTGCTCCCCATATTATTATCACATTTCAGGGAACAACCTTTGTTTCTTAGGGAATACATTCGTGCCTATATTAGACAAAGGTGAGTGCCGACTCTCTACTTCGGAGAAGGCAAGAGCATTAGGAGCAGGCGCTTCCTCGTCATTGGAACGAGTGTGCCCGGCACCAGCCTGGAGGGGAACCCACCGTCCCCTTCCCCTCCCCCAAGATTCTCTAAGAGGACCATCCAGGACTGGCTCCGGAGGAGAGGTTGGGGGAGGGAGGAGGGCAGAATTCGAACCCGGGCTATCCCTCACAGCCAGCAGAAGTCGGCGGAGGTCAAAAACGAAGGGATGAGGACCCCCCCCCCCCCCCCCGCCCTTTCCGTGCTAGCTTTCCGTATCTCCAGGACACAGCTTCTCTCGCTAATTCTCGCTCTCCCCCACACCGGCGCTTATTACAGAATTAAATATCCCGGAGCTCTTTTTATTACATATCCCTTGTTTATCTTCCTCTCCCCAAGACGGCAGGGAAGCCTTGTGGCTGGCGTTCTAAACAAGCAGAGGCAGTGCGAGCTCCCATCTTTACTGGCTGCTGGGGATAGCCCCAACCCGCTCCCTGCCTGCCCCTCCCCTTGCTAAATAACAAATAATAATAATTTGAATGTATATATTTATATTCATATATAAAATCTGCTGAAGCTGCGGGTCTAGTTGTCATGGCAACAGCGAGCACTAATGAGCTTCCGAAGGTGCTAAAGACTAATGCCCTCGGTGCCAGGGATAAATATTGATTCGGCCGCGGATCGAAAGCAAGCCTTGTGCTCGCGGCCCCAGGCTCAGGAGTACAGGCGCCCGCGGAAGGTGGGAGCTGCGGGGGCGGAAAAGGGGTTGCTGGCTTTTCTAGGGACCATTGGGATGTGAGAGAAAGAAATCTTCCTCTTCTCCATCCTGGTACCCCCTCCCCAACTTGGGTTGCCAAGTCCTTAGAGAGCGCCAGCAGGCGCCCCTACCCACAGTCCGACCCTGCCATCTCCCGGGACCTGCCGGCACCCTAACCTCTTTCTTCGCCGCTGGGACCATCTGGCACCGTCCCCACCCATTAGCGCCACGGACCTGTTTGCCTGCGCCTTGTTTTCTGTTGCGCTCGGAACCTGCTACTAGCTTCTCCAACCCCCTCCCCAGGTGTGACCCCGACCTGCTGGCACACGCCCCTGCCCCAGGAGTCCCGGTCAAGCTGGCATACGCACCCCACCTCCCCAAGTGCGTCCTCGATCTGCTGGTACGCGCCTTCCTTCAGGTGCGCCCGGGTCAAGCTGGCACGGGTTACCCTCCCCAGATGTGTCCCCGACCCGCTGCCACGCGCCCCCCCCCCCAGGTTCAAGCGCACTCTGGTCAAGCCGGTATGCTCGTGGGACAAGCTGGAACGCTCCCTCTCTGCGAGCTGGGATCGCCTCGCCTAAGCTCCCTGAGCCGAAAGCCTGGGACCTGCATGCTTGCGCCTCCCCCACCCCCACTCACCCTGGCACGCGCCCCTCCCCGCGCCCAGCGCCCGGGAACGGTTGGCACCCTCTCTCTGCCCTGGGGCCCCGGCAGCCTCTCCCAGCTGTCCAAGAGCGGAGGGGCTGCCCGGCGGGCTTCCTTACCTGGGCGCAGCTCCCCGGCTCCTCTGTGGCCAGGCAGCGCCAGCGGCCGCCGCCGGCAGCCGGCTTCTCCAAGGGCGCATCCGCCGCCGCCGCCGCCGCCGCCGCCTGCAACAGTTGTGCCGGCTCCGCGGGCTCGCGTTGGGCGCCCGCAGCTCTGAGTTGCGGGGACTCCCCAGCGCGTGCGCCCGGGGGCTGGACGGACGCCCAGGATGGAGCTGGGGCTTGGAGCCCCTGCCCTCCGAGCCTGGTCTTGGCAAGGCCGGGTACCCGGGGCGGCTGCTTCTCCTGCTCTGCCGCCGGCTGTGGGGACCGGGCTAGGAGGGGTCTCCTAGTCCCCGTTACGAGAGGAGGGCAGCAGCCCCCGGGGCTCGGGGGGCCCACATGAGGTGCTGCCGGCCGGCCTGGCCCGGCACGGAGGGAGAGAGGCAAGCAGGGAGGCGGCCCTCGGGCGCCTAGAGAGCCCCGGGAACGGGACGCCGCTGCCGGCGGGCTGGGGCTGGGGCTGGGGCTGGGGCTGGGACTCCTGAGCGCTGCTGCCGCCGCCGCTCCTCGCAGCAGCCGCGCAGGCGGCCCGGGGCCTCGCTCATGCTCCCCGCCGACTCGCTGCCCCTCCGCGCTCTGGCGCTCGCTGGCTCACTCTCCAGCTAAGTCCTCGGCGGGCTGCCGGGCGGCCGGTGAGCGGCTTCTGCTCTCGCTCTCTCCCCCCCTCTCTCTCCCTCTCTCTCCCTCCCTCTCTCTCCCTCTCTCTCTCTCTCTCTCTCTCTCTCTCTCTCTCTCTCTCTCTCTCCCTCCCTCTCTTTCTCTCACTCTCTCTCTCTCTCCCTCCCTCCCTCCCTCTCTCTCCAGTGCTCTCCTCTCTTCTTTCCTTTCTCTCCGATCTCCTTCCTGTCTTCTCACTCCTTTTTTCTTACCCCCTCTTCAAACATTCTTTTCTCTTCTTTCATCTTCTTTCTCTTCCCAGTCTTTTCCTCTGCCTCTTTCCTTTTTTCCTTCTTGTCTCCTTTCCTTCCCCCCCCCCCTTCCTCAAGCTATTCGGTTCAATTCAACAAACATTGTATTGTCAGTTTCAGTCACTAAACATTTATTAAGCACCTACTACGCATTTGCTAGGAGCTGGGCTAATCTTGATAGGAGGAGTCTTAGAACAGAGAATGTCAGACTGTGTGGAGTGCTCTGTCTGAGGAAGACGATACAAAGATGCACACACACACACACACACACACACACACAGAGTGATTTCTCTGGATTCTTCCAATCTGTTCTGACACCATTCTGTCTTCCAGGGTTCCTTTTAACTGTGCCACTCTGTGGTCTGCTTTCAAAAATTCTTTATTTCTTACCTTCTCTGCTCTGTTTTAACCGTCTGTATTCTAAGGTTCCTTCCACCGCTCTGGGTTGGAAGACAGCTGTAGTATAATGGCCAGAGGCCTGGCTCAGGAGCCAGAGGGGCCCCCACTCAAATCCCTGTCTGCTGCTAACTAACGCTTTGCTGGTTTTTAAGTGGAGTTAAGGGAACATCACCCATACTATCCTACTAGCTGATGAATTGTTCAGTTTTGCTGAACCGCCTGGTCCCCTCTTTCTTTCAGTCCCTTGTTATAAGAGATGGCTCACTAGTTCAGAAGAGGGGGAGGGATATATTTAGAACTGAAGGTGATAGAAAAACAAAAGACACCAGTAAATATTGTCTTGGAAAAAAGAGAGAGAGAAGGCTTTACATGACATAAGCTCCAAGATCACTTAGGCTGATGGGTTTGTGATTCCAAGTTCCAAGGCTCTCCCCAGCACTGACATTACATATTCTAATGTCTCTTCCAACAGTCGGCTACAGATCCTTGGATCCCCTTCCTGAGACAGGGCACTCCACTCAGCTTGATATCTCTCCCCTAAGGCTCCTCTTGGCAGGTTTGACGTTCCAGAACGATGCCTGGCACATAGTAGGTGCTTCATAAATTTTTATGAACTGACAATAAAATATTTGTTGATCTATACTGCATCCTCTGAGGAGAGGGAAAAAAGGAAGAGAGACAGAAAGGAGGTGGTTCTTGAGGTGGTCACCTTTAAGAATATGTAGAATTTAGATTGGAGAGGGGAAAGCTTTCTAGACTGCAAAATGGAGCAAAGGTGTAGAGGCTAGAATTAACATGGCATGGACAGGAAAGAATTAGAACAGCATCCTGAATGGAATTAAGAATTGGGAGGAGGGGAAGAGTCCAGATTGTGGAAGGCATTGAATGCCATAATAAAGAATTTTGAATTCATTCAGTGGGAAATGTGGAGCCCCTAGAGAGATTTTTTTTTTTTGAGCAAAAGAAGAAGATAATGTGCTTTCTTTTTTTCCTGAGCTATTTTGCTAATACTTTCATCCATGCCTGGGAAGTTTTTTTTCCTCCTCTTTCTCATACAATTAATCCTATTCTTCAGACCTAAGCTCAGATTCCACAGACTGTCATCCAGACTTCCCTCTTGACCCCAGTACCACATTACCACATGTATCCAATCACCAGAGTTTGTGATGCACTGTGGTTGGTGCCTAGGATAGAAAAGTGAAATATGTCACAGGCCTTGCCCTTGATGGAAAAGCTTATGCCTTTCTGGGGGTAGTAGAAAGGTTAGAGAGCCTGGGATCAAATCCCAGCTTTGTCATTTATTAACTGCATGACCTTGTACAAGTCACTTCCAAACTCGGAGTCTCAGTTTCCTCATCCACCAAAAGAAATGCCAATCCTCATATCGCCTGCTTCCCAGTGTTCCAGTTGTTGGAAAGCATTCTACAAGAAATGTTTACCATGGGGCAGCCAGGTGGCGCAATGGGTAGAGCACTGGCCCTGGATTCAGGAGGATCTGAGTTCAAATCCATCTCAGACACATAACACTTACTAGCTGTGTGACCCTGGGTGAGTCACTTAACCCCATTGCCTAGCCAAAAAAAAAAAAAAAAAAGAAATCAGACCCTGCAGATGAGGATGCAAATTGACCTTTCCTGCTCCGTCTGAGGAGGGATGAGGTTCTGTATTTGGCTCTTAGTGTACACAGCTTCCTGAACTTCCTCATGAAATCACAGCTGAAGAGCTGGAAGGCATTACAGAAGCATCCAGGGCAGCCCACACCTGAATAACAATTGCCTCTTTTAATAATTTGCACTTTTATAAAGATCGATTTAAGGTTTACAGCCTACTTTTCCTGAGTCCTCAGAATGAGTTTATGAAGCTAAGTGGTCTACAATGCACCGGGGAAAGGCTCACACAGCCTTTTCCCCAAGACACTCAGCAATGGGTTCCAACCCCCACGGCAGCCTGGTATACTTTGGAAGAACTGGAAGTGCCAGAAGATTTTGTTTGGATGGCAAGCCTACATTGTCCCCTTTGTAGCCTCCGAGGGTCACTGATTTGCACTGGGAAAGACCTCAGAAAATTTTACAGTCAGAAAACCGAGGCTCAGGGAGGCCTCTCCAGGGCCAAGCAGAGCAAGCATGTTTCCTCCTCCACATGACAGTCCTTTAGAGACAGGATGCCAGGGATCAAATCCCCTCTGTTTTTTCTCTGCCCTAGGCTATAAATATCCCCAGGTCCTTGCAAAGATCTTCTATGGTCTGGGCTTGAAGTCTCTTTCCTCCTTTGTCCATTTCTTACTGTTGGAATGACAGCATCATGGGATCCAATGCCTAGGGCTTGAAGGGACCACAGAGGTCATCTAGCCCAACCTTACTGAGGGGGAGACTGAGGCCTGGAGAAAAAACAAGGCTTTGGTAGGGGAATCACAGGAGCCTAGATTCAGAGCTAGAAGAGACCACAGAGAGCATCTGATCCAATCTCCTCTTTTTACAGAGAAGAAAACTGAGAATTATTGAAATGAAATGACTTGTCCAGGGTCACGTGGCTGGTGAGTGTCAGAGGCAGATCTTCTGACTTTAACTCTGACCACTGAAGTATGTGACATGGTGGTGGAGATCTAAGTCATCACAGGGGGGTCTTTGTGTGTGTGTTTGTGCAAATGAGGTGGGAGAGAAAGAGGGAGGGGTAGAGGAGGGAAAAGAAGAAAGAGAAGACAGGAGAGAGATGGAGAGGGGAGGGAGGGAGGGAGGGAGAGAGAGAGAGAGAGAGAGAGAGAGAGAGAGAGAGAGAGAGAGAGAGAGAGAGAGAGAGAGAGAGACAGAGAATATGGAGATAGAC
Source organism: Vombatus ursinus (assembly GCF_900497805.2). Lineage (NCBI taxonomy): Eukaryota > Metazoa > Chordata > Mammalia > Diprotodontia > Vombatidae > Vombatus > Vombatus ursinus. The sequence goes on along the minus strand of NW_020950172.1, from coordinate 7,649,467 downwards.
ATAACCACATTGGGTGAGGGAGGCAAGAGAGGAAAGACAGATATTGGGAAACAGAGAGAGAAAGAAAATGAAAAGAGAATGCATGGGAATGGAATAACCACATGGGGCAGTGTGTGTTTGTGAGAAAGTGGAAGATGGGAAAGGGAGAGAGAGAGAGAGACAGGAGAGAGAGAGAGAGAGAGAGAGAGAGAGAGAGAGAGAGAGAGAGAGAGAGACTGATTATGAGACAGAAAATGATGTGGATGGCTGGCTGGATCAGTAGAGAAGGAAGGAGAAGGAAAATGGGAGCAGGGCAATGCCTGCAAGTTCACAAGCTTGTCAGAGCCTGGCAAAGATCAGGAGACACCGCTTTAGTGCTAAACAAAACAAAGAAGATGGTTGGCTTTTCTTTAGCGTTTTATTCTTACACAATGCTTTCTTCCCAATAACCCTTCGAGGCAGTCAGTGCATATGATTATCTCTGTTACAAAGAGGAGGAAATTGAGGCTCAAAGAGATAGAGGTGATTTTTCCCAAGGTCACACAGATGCAGCATTTTAGCGGTAACACTGTTGAGAGTCAGAGTCAATTTGCCACAAGGTAAACTGAGGGCAGTGAGGCTAGAAAAAGGTCAGGAAATGCACCAAGGGAAGGCCAGTTTCTGGGTATCTGGAGGATAGGGTTGAATTTCATGAATGATAAGGGTCATCCAATCACATGGTGGTAGATCTCCACCACCATGTCACATAGTTCAGTGGTCAGAATTAAAGTCAGAAGACCTGCCTCTGACGCTCACCAGCCATGTGACCCTGGACAAGTCATTTAGATCTAGATGACATGAGTCATCTAGAGTTGGAAGGGACTTTGGGACTCTTCTAGTCCAACTGAGATTTGAACTGAAGTCCTTTCCCTATGATCCCTGAAAAGTATTCAGAGACCGTTCATTTAGAGCTGGGAGAGACTGTGGAAGCCATGGAGTCATCGTTCAATGCCCTGACTTTACAAATCAGGAGGTGAAGTCACAGAGGGGATAAGCACACATGTCTTCTAGCTAATGAGCCAGGACTTTTCCTGTTGCATCTTCCATTTGGGGAAACGAGTTCCCTGGATGGTGGAGAAGGGATTTGTCCCTGAAGGGAGGCCATTTGGCTTAGGGGAAAGAGCTTTAAACTAGTGACAACTTTGCTACCAACTCACTTGACCTTATCCTCTCTGTGAATTTTAAGTTTTCCTCTAAAAGGAATGCATTGGGTTAGGTAGCCTAGAACTTCAGGTGACAGAGCATCCCAAGATGCAGATGAAGGTCATATGAGAGAATGTCAGCTGAGAGGGCCCTTAGAACAGGGGATGTCAGGGCTGGGAGGGGCCTTAGAACAGGGGATGTCAGAGCTGGGAGGAATCATTCCATACAACGCTGTTATTCTGCCACGATTTCTGCTGGATAAGAAGCACAGGGGGAGGTGTGCCCACACACTCTCGGGTGCCCCAGCCCCTGTATCCCCCCAGGGAGGCACAAGCCCTTCTCCAAATAGATGAAGAGGCCGACAAGGATGCCGGCATCCTCTCATTCACAGGCCAGTCTTAGGCAGGTCTCTCCCTGCTCATATTTACTATTTCTCCTGCCATCTGCACGGCCAGCTCCCACATAAACACTGCTGGCTGGGGCGGCTTTGATGAGTCACCCACAGGCTATGAGAACATCTATGGTCGACGTCTGGGGAGGGAGCTAAATTTAAAGTGAGGCTTCCTAATAATGTAATCTACGAAGTCAAAATTATATCCAAGTAATTATAAGCCTAGGCCCCTTCCTGGCTCCTTCCCTTTTTTGTGACTAACCCAAGCCTAACTCCAGGCTCTCGTGGTGGAGAAGGCCCAGCCCAGGCAGTAGCATCTCTGAGTTCTAGTCTGATCTTGGCAATGGACTGGGTAGGGGATGACATGCAATTCTCCTTCCATCTTTGAGTCTCAGTGTCTTTATCTGTCAAATGGGAATGATTGTGCCAGCCCCTGCCTACCTCCTTGGGGGAGCAGGGGGATGGCAGAGCCACAGAATGGCAGAGTTGGGAGGATGCATCTGATGCATCTGATCATAGGCTCTAGAATTGAAAGGGAGCTTAGAGACTGCCTGGTCTGACTAGGTTCTAGTCTACACCCTTCCCATTTGACAATGAGGAAACTGAAGTTTAGGGAAGTTAAGTGACCTCCTCTCAACCCTTTCTCTTCAGTGTATGGTCTCCCTCTTTTAAAATGTAAGCTTCTTGAGGGCAAGGATTGTCTGGCTTGCTTGTATTTGTAGCCATAGCACTTAGTACAGTGCCTAGAGAATGGTAAGTGTTTAATAAATGCTCTTTCATTTGTTTATTAAAGCCAAGTGCCTAATCTAGGGACAGCACTATCCTAGGTGCTAGGGATAGAGACAAAACAGCATAAAAACAGCCCTCTCCTTGCAGGAGTTTTGCTTCTTCTGCCATGGTTTATGTGCGTCCATTCATGGCCCCTCCAAGCTTTTCTTTTGTTTGACATTAGACATGGGTAACTACTAAGATGTTCAGATGCGATGGGTGGGATGACAGAGAGTGTGACTGAGTAGAAAGGGCAATGGGTCTGAGGTTGGAGGGCCTGGGTTCAAATCCTACTCCTCATGCATTGTACTTCTATGACTTTGGGCAAGCCATTGCCCCCACATAGAGTGCTATTCTGTTGGTTACTGCTTTCTGACCAGAAGAATCAACCTTCTCAAAATTCTGGTTAAGTGGGAGAGAAGGGCATGAAATCTAATTCATTAGATTGTTTGCTATAAAAGTCATTGTTATAAAACTTTCCCATACAATCAGACCTACCACACTCCAATGGATCTCTGCTTTCATGGTTTTAGAAGTGACCTCCACCACGCAGATAGCGTCTCCTCCATTTCTGCCTATCCTTTTTAGCTCTTGTCCATGTGGTCCCATGAGTTCAACATAGGGCTTCACCCTATGTCCTGGGGGCCTTCCTCAATTTCTACTGACATCTGAAGGCATCAGTGAAGCTCTCAGGATGTTCACTGGTGAGCCCAACCCCGTATCATGGGACCCACTCATTTTTTATGCATTTCTTTGATAACATCCTTTTTTTAGTTCTTCAAAGTTCCTGTTTGGTTACATATTTCGAGCTGCTCACACCCACCATGTGCTTCTCCATTGCCCTCCTTGGGATATTCATTTTCAGTTCTTCAGAGACATTAGTGTTTTGTAGTCACAGAGCAACATGTATGTAATATCAACATTAACAACAGAGACATCTTATTTCTGGAAGGAGTTTAAGGCCATTAGAGGAGTTTTACAATTTCCTGAAGGCCTACAGAAAAGTTAACCAGTATTTAAATAGGGAAAATAGAGCATGACCAAAAAAAAATATAAACCCATGGGTAATTCAATCTAACACACAGTTAGTTATTAAATGCCTACCTTGTGCATGGTGCTATGTTGAGTTCTGGGACGTTCAAAACAAAAAAGAAGTGATTCTGACCATCAAGGATGAGGAGGGGGGAGCCCAGTGGAAAGAGTCTTGGTTGTGAAGTCAGAGGATCTACCTTTCATAGTGAAGTTGAATTTCCCAACTCTGTAAAATGAGAGAGTTGGACCACAGGACCCCAGTAGACCCTTTCAGCTTCAGATCAAAGGTGCTATGCTGCTTCCTATCTGTGTGGCCTTGGCATGTCACTCAACTTAGCCTCAATTTCCACATCAGTAAAATGATGGGATTGGACAATGGTCTCTGAGCTCTAGATTCAGGATCCTACATACACCAATAAGTAAATGCAAAGTATTTCCAGTTTTATCTTTGTCTTCCCAGTGGCTGGCATGAAGCAGGTACTTAGTAAATGTCTATTGGTAGATTAATGGATTTCAGGAAAGAGGGAGTATCAACAATGAGAGATATCAGAGAAGTCTCAGCATGAGAGATGCCCACTGAGCTGGGCTTTGAAAGAAGGAGAATATTTGAGCTGGGGAGAGAAGGGAGTGTGTTCCTGACAAGGAATATTGCCTGCACTAAGGTGTGCTTTGTATGAGGAACATCCAGCAGACCAGTATGGAGGATGCATAAAAAGGAGTAATGGGAAGGAAAACCTTAAAGGTAGGTGGAGGAGGGCACACTTGGGAGGATTCCAATTGCCAGGCAGAGGATTTTGTGTTTTATCTGAGTAGGAATCACAGAGCAGAAATGGAAGAGATCTCAGAAGTCATTCAAACCATTTCTCTTAATTTACAGTTTGGGAAACTGAGGTCCAAAGAATTTAAGTGACTTGCCCACAGTAACACAGGTAGGAAGGGTCCTTCCAGAGATGAGATTTGAACCCATATTCTCTGATTCTAGAGCCCACCTCACCAATGTCTCCTCACAGCAGTGTGGTCACATCTACATGATAGAATTATTCATTTGATAACTTCAGAGAAGATAGATGTTGGAGAGAAGATAGACTGGAAGCAGGAGCCAATTAGGAAGTTATTACAAGAGGTTCCGAGGAGATGAACTAGAGGGTTGGGGATGGGAGTGGAGAGAAGGAGATGGACATGAGAGATTTCATGGAAGTAGAAATCAGTAAGACTTGGCAGATGATTGGACGGGGGGAGCAGAGCACGGGAGTGGGAAGAGGCAAGGAAGACTCAAAGATTAGGAACCTGGAAAAACTGGAAGGGAATGGGGAAGGTTGTAGGAGGGGTGATTTGGGGATACATGTGAAACAGACTAAGTTCTATTTGATAGATAAGTAGGTAGATAGCTAGGTGACCAAATGGATAGATAAATAGATGATAGATGGATGGATGGGGAGATGAAGGGATAGATGAATGATAGATAGATGATGGATAGAGAGATAAAAGGATACATAGAGCAATAAAGAGATGGGTAGGTAGAGCTTTTATTAAGCGCTATATTCTAGGCTCTGTACTAAGCAATGAAGGTACAAATACAAACAAATTAGACAGTGTCTGCCTCAAGGAGGTTACATTCTAACATGACACACATTGAACTGAGCCTCTTGGGACCATCAGATCCTATACATATTCATGTTTAACGCTTCTGAATGTTGTTGAGGAACCAGATCCTGGGTAATCCTGGGCAAATCAACCACTAACCTCCGGTAACTACCTAGGACTTATCAGCTAAGTCACAGATCAGTTTGTTCTATTCCAAGAGTTGTCCCCAGCTGATGAAATTGAAAATACTTTGTCTGTAGTCTGTTTTATGAATCTTATCCTTTCCATGTTCTTCCTGGCCCTCTCTGCCTCAGTTTGTAAGGTCCTGAGAGTAGACATTTTTTCATTTCACGAATTTGTTTTCTGGCACCTAGGACAATGCCTGGCACAAAGTAGGTGCTTAATAAATGCATCTTGAAGTTTTAATTAATCAATAACACATTTGTCAAATAACAAATAGTGTTTATGGCCAACCCAATATAAGCTCCTTGGGGTCTTTGTAGACCCAGAGACCAGCACATAGTAGGTACCACATAAATGTATGTTGGTCAATTGATTGGTATTACCTCCTTCAATAGAATGCAAACTTCCTGATGGCAAGGACTGTTTTTGCTTTTTCTTTACATCCCCAATGTGCCTAGCATAGTGCCTGGAATACAGTAGGCACTTAATCACTGGTTGGTGACTGGTTGATTGATTCTTCTCTTTTGAAGTTTACAGAAATGAAGTTTTGCAACCATTTCTACTTATAATATCATAGAAAGATACCCAACATCCCAGCTTCCTGCTATAGACTATGGTACCTAGGGTCCCTTCCCTCCTAATGGAGCCATCCTGTTAAGTCTGAAGGATGTTGTTCAGCACTGATCAGAAGAGCTTGATTAACTTAATGGCATTAAATGGGCATTTAATTTTTAAAATTAATTTATTTATTTTTAGTTTTCAATATTCACTCCATAAGCTTTTGAGTTTTAAATTTTCTCCCCCTCCCTGCCTGCCTCCCTCCCCAAGATGGCACACAATCTGATATAAACTGTACATATACATTCCTATTAAACATATTTTCACATTAGTCATGTTGTAAAGAATAATTTGAATCAATAGGTGGAACCACAAGAAAGAGGAAACAGAACAAAACAGAAGAAAAAAAAGAGCAAATAGTATGCTTCAATCTGCATTCAGAGTCCATGGTTTCTTCTCTGGATGTGGATAGCATTTTCTATCATGAGACTTTAGGAGATCTTTGCATTGCTGAGAAGAGCTAAGCCTATCAAAGTTAGTCATTGCACATCGTGCCTGTTACTGTGTACAACGTTCTCCTGGTTCTGCTCACTTCACTCAGCATCAGTCCATTCAAGTCTTTCCAGGTTTTTCTGAAGTCTGATTGCTCATCATTTCTTATAGCACAATAGTAGTCCATTACATTCATATACTACAACTTGTTCAGCCATTCCCCAATTGATGGGCATCCCTTTAATTTCCAGTTCTTTGCCACCACAGAAAGAGCTGCTATAAATATTTTTGTACATATGGGTCCTTTTCCCATTTTTATGATCTCTTCAGGATACAGCTCTAGAAGTGCTATTGCTAGGACAAAGGATATGCATATTTTTATAGCCCTTTGGGCATAGTTCCAAATTGCTGTCCAAAATGGTTGGATCAATTCACAACTCCACCAACAATGCATTAGTGTCCCAAGTTTCCCACATCTTCTCCAACATTTATCATTTTCCTGTTTTGTCATGTTAGCCAATCTGATAGGTATGACGTAGTACCTCAGAGTTGTTTTGATTTGAATTTCTCTAATCAATAGTGATTTAGGCATTATATGACTATAGATAGCTTTAATTTCTTCATCTGAAAACTGCCTGTTCATATCCTTTGATCATTTATCAATTAGGAAATGACTTGTATTCTTATAAATTTGACTTAGTTCTCTATATATTTTAGAAATGAGGGGGCATTTGGTTTCATGTAAAGAACTCCATGCTTCATGTTGGGTAAGCATCCCCATAGAGTGGTTCTGTCTCACCTTTAAGATAAGAACAGATAACATGGACATAGCACTTTAAGGCTTGAAAGTATCTTATATAATTTTGTCCTTATAGCAATTCTTTGAGCTAGGTGCTATTATTATCCCCATTTGGAAAATAGGGAAACTGAAGCAGACAGAGGTTAAGTGACTTGTTCAGGGTCACATACATAGTAAATATTGGAGGCAGGATTTTAACTCAGATCTTTCTGATGCCAAGTCTCGACCTCCAACCATTTTGCTACCTAGCTGCTTCTGAGATTGTGGGTTGGAGATGCTTTTTTGTACTGGGACCAAAAAAAAAAAATGGGGCGGGTGGAGAGTAGTTGGATGTGAAAGGAAATCCAGAAGGAGCCAACACAGACAAGACAAGGCAAGACAACTCAAAAAGCATTTGTGAAGTGCTTACTATGTTTTGGGCACTGTGCTAAGAAATGAGAATACAAATAAAAGCAAAAAGAAATACAGTACCTGCCCTCATGGTGCTTCCATTCTATCGGGGAAGACAATGAATAAAAGGTAGCTGAAAATGTGAGGGGGACAGACCAGAGAGCTGAGGACAGTCCTTCCACATATCCCTCCTCCAATCCTGGAAATCTTGACTTACTTGGACTGAGAAGTTTGCCTTTCCAGCAACCCCAGGTTTGTTCCCTTTTTGAGCAGACCAAACCCTTACCATAGTGCTATAAGACTTTAGAGCTATCCAGGTCTTTAGAGTAGAATATAGGATTGCAGGGAATAAGAGCATGCTACTTGTTATGATTAGTCCTTTGTAGGTTTGTTTTTGCATTCTTTCTAAGGTGAAATAAAAGCTATCTTGTATTTGGTTTGCATTGTTACCTTGAGTGCTTGCATGGGAGCTAAGCACCATCTAATACATATTTGTGTTTACATAGTTACATAGTCTGAGCTATATTCTGAATTTCATAGGGAAAGCTGGGTAGGGGCAATGCCTTTTTTTTTTTTAAGAAACCCTCAAGATTGAATCTGGTCCATGCAAAATCCGAGTCTGAGGTTATGGGTCATGGGACATTTAAAGAAGGAAGATCTTCCTACATATTAATTAGAATTGCCCAACAATAAAATGAACTGCATCGTTAGTTAATGAGCTCCCTGAAGTATTTGAGCAGGAGCTACTTGGCAGGGTCATAGATGCTTCTGGTAGTAGGGGCCATACTAAGTCCCTGCCCAGATCCTTTCCAGCCTAGAGGTTCTAGGATTCCAGTTGGTCCCATCACCACCCCCACCATTGCCTCTCCTCTTTAGCCAGTGCTGGCATTCTTTGTTCTGAGGTCCCTTTCAGCTCTGACATTTCATGACTCTCGATCAAGAAGCCAGGAAATAGCTGTGTATGCACTGAATGCCAAACAAAAGTGAAGAACATAGCCAAACATTCTTTCTGCCTCCCTTTACCACCTGACATCAAGTAACAGGCTGGGCTCTGTGTGTGTGTGTGTGTGTGTGTGTGTGTGTGTATGGGGATAGGAGGGGTAAATGCACAGAGCATGTGCAGGGTATGTTTTTTTTTTTTAATTCTGATTGTACTAGCTTTGTGACATTTGGTCAAAGCCACCCATGTCTTAGTGGTGAGGTCTCAAAGTTTATCTTTGCCTTTGGCAAACCTGCCTCAGCTCATCTGAGTGTGCATAATATTCATAAGTCAATAAATAAATATTCTCCCTCACTCCCATCTATCCTCCACAGAGCTACCAAAGGGATTTTCTTTAAGAATAGATCTGTCTACATCACTGCCCTACTCCATAAACTCCATTGGCACCCTATTGTCTCCAGGATAAAATAAAATTCATCCATTTGGCTTTTAAAACCCTTTATGACCTTGCTCTACCCTATTTTTCAAGCCTAATTGGACATTACTCCCAAACTCTGTGATCCGGCCAGGCTGGCTTCTCTCTCTTCCTCACACAACCTCTGTCTCTAATGTCTATGCCTTTGTCCTGGCCTTCTTCTAACCCCTGCCTGAAATGCCCTCCTTCCTTACCTTTGCCTCATAAAATCCTTCTCTTCCTCCAATATGCAACTCAAATGCCAGCTTATATCTCTGTGAAGCCTTTCCTGATACCCTCCCTCCACTCCAGCTACCTTTGCCCTCCTTCCCAAACTACTTTGGTTTATTTGCCTTTATCCCCTCCCCCATTAGATTGAAAGTTTCTTGAGAGGAGAGATTATTTCTTCATATTTCTTTCTTTCTTTTTCTTTCTTCCTTCCTTCCTTCCTTTCTTTCTTTTTTTCCTTCTCTCTCTGTCTCTCTGTCTCTCTCTCTCCCCCTCTCTCTCCCCCCCTCCTTCCCTTCTTTTCTTTCTCTCCAGCCCTAGAACAGTATCTGGCACATAGTAGGTTGTTAATAAATGCTTATTGATTGATGGATAGACTCACTGTTTGGTAGCTGAGTGAAGAGCTGATTGGAGAGGGATCCTGGAAGCAGGGAGATCAATTAGAAGGCCAAGATGAGTCCGAGTGAGAGATGATCAGGGTTTGAACAAGGATAGTGGTTGTAAAAAGGGACATAGGGGAGATGGGAGAGAAGTAGAGGGAGAAGCAACAGGACTTGGCACCTGATTGTGTGTGGGAGTGAGGGAGAGGAAAGCATGGATGGTGACTTCGGGGCTGGGGGGATGGTGATCTAGACTTCTGTTTCATCACTTGATCCTTCCAGCAAAGGTATGGGGGAGGGGAGAGAGAGTAGAAGGGTCATTTCCTCTCTTTTTACAGAAGGAACATTGGGTCAGAGGAATGGGATGTGATTTGCTCTAGGTCATAGAATAGGTTTGGGGCTGGGCAGAGTCTTAGAACCCTTCTTAGGCTTGGGCCCTTTTACCCTGAGGCCTTTCCCAGTTCATTTTAAATCTACATCTTGCATGTATATAGTTGTTCACAAGTTGTCTCCTCCATTAGACGGTGAGCTCTCTGACAGCAGGGACCATGTTTTTGCCTTTTTTTCTATTCCCAGCAGCTTAGCACAGTACCTGGCACCTAGGAAGTACTTCATAAATGCTTTGTGATTGACTGGGAACAGGTTTTCTCCCCTAAGCAATCATAGCAATACCAACTTCTACAATTGATTCACTTTCTTTCTGGCAAAGACAGCCATCAGGCTTTTGGCGAAGAGATCCAGATCCTGGAGCTTTGGATACTCTTAGACCCCACTGGATGAAATTCAGTGCATCCACATCAATCCCTGCCCTCTGCAGTACCATATAGTGCCACAAATATCCTTTGGTTCTCCTTTGAACCTCTTTCCAGAAATAAGAATTGAAAAAAATAACTCACCTCACCTCCCAAGGCCTCAGTTTTCTTATCTATAAAGTGAAAAAAGTGGGCTTGGATGTCCTCTGAAGGTCTCTCCAGTGTGAGCCATATCCCTTACATGGGCCTCAGTTTCTCTATCTGTAAAATGAGGAAGGTTGGACTCAGTGGCCTCTGGGAGTCCTTCCAGCTCTAGATCTGGGAGCCTTTATAAGGTTTACAAAGAGCAGCCCTGAGAGGCACAGAATGCAGGTACTAATACCCTCATTTTAGTGAGGAGGAAGCTGGGTCTCAGAGAAGTTGAGTGACTTACCCAAGGTCACACAGCTAGAAGGCAGCAGAGTCTAGGCTGAAGCTCAAGCCTTCTGACTCCAGTGCTCTTTCTTCTTTTTTTTTTTTTAACATTTATTTTAAAAATTTTCAGCTCCACAACCTCTTCTTCCCTCTACCCCCCTTACCCATTGAGAAGGCAAGCAATATGATACTAATTTTACACACACAGCAATATGAAATATATTTCCACATTAGCCATGTTCTGGAGTGGGGAAAGCAAGAAAAATAAAGGAAAACATGTGCTTTCGTCTGTACTTGGAGTCCATCAGTCCTCGCTCTGGAGGTGGATAGTATTTTTCATCATGAATCCTTTGAAAATGTCATGGTTCATTGCATTGATCAGAGTAGTTGTCTTTCACAGTTGATCATTGTACAATATGGCTATAATGATATAATGTATAATGGTCTCCTGGCTCTGCTCACTTCACTTTGCATCAGTTCATACAAGTCTTCCCAGGTTTTTCTGAAACCATCCACTGTATCATTTCTTACAGCACAATAGTAGTCCATCACCCTCCTAGCCTAGAGCTTGTAACTTAAAGTCAAAAAGCTGCCTGGGTCACCGTTGCTGAGAGGTGAAGAAGTCTGCTAGTATGTGTCCTGATGTGAGACTTGAACCCGGGTCTTCCAGCATGTCCAAAGTGACATGCTACCTTTTGTGCTGCAGAGATGACTCCAATTTAGGTGCAGCTTGGACTAGATGACCTCTGAGATCACTGAGAACTTCTGAGGTTCTTTAATTCTGACTCAGAAAGAACTCTGCTACTTGATCAAAGGAAATGCTATTCATAAAGCACCCAGCACACACAGTGTCTGATACACAGCAGGTGCTATAGAAATGCTTATTCCCCCCTTCCCCTCCCTCCCACTGGAAAGTCACTTAGCCTCTCTGAGCCTGTTTCTTCCCCTGAAAGATGAGGACAACGATAATTGCATTTGTGTCATGGGGTAGGAGGAGAAAGGCTTGGAAACCACAAAACACCATAGAAGAGCATGAGTCATTGTGATTATAAATGTGTGATGGGGACAGCTATAGAACCCACAGGAGAACACTGAGGATGGATATGGCAGTAGCCCCTGACTCTTTGGTGGCTCAAATGGGATAATGTTGGTAAAGAGCTTTGAAAACTGCCAAGTTCTGTGGGGCAAATGTCAGCTCTTCTATGGAGGTCTACAGTTCGCACAAGAGCCCTGTGTCCAGGGCCAGTAGCATTGCTCCCATTTTACAAATGAGGAAACTGAGGCTCAGAGAGGAAGTGGTAGAGTTGAGTTTTCTCTGCCCATCCTCTACCTTCACATCCAGCGACCGGAGGCAGCATCATCATCATCATCATCATCATCACAACTCACAGGGCAGCTAGGTGGCACAGTGGATAGAGTAGTAGCCCTGGAGTCAGGAGGTCTTGAGTTCAAATCTGGCCTCAGAAATCCCAGTTGCTTCCAAAAAGCCCCCAAAGCAACAATACACTTTTCACGGCTTTCATGCTTATGACATGCTTCTACACATTCTTCATTTGTCTCACACAACCCTGTGAGGTAGGGGCTATTAGTATCCCCATTTTACAGATGGGAAATGTGAAGCTCCGAGAGGAGAGTGACTTGCCCAGAGTCAGAGAGTAAGTGTCTGAGGTGGTATTCAAACCCGGGTCTTTCTGACATGAAGCCTAGCATTTTATCAGTCGTCCCACCTTGGACTCAAGGGTGGGCTCAGGTTCTGACCCCAGTGGATTGGAACTATTTCCTTGGGTGTCCCAGCTCTTTGTGACTTGTTCTCTGTCTACTTGGCCACTTTCCAGACCAGAGACCTTTCCTGAAACCATCTGCTCTGCTTTTAGAGCTCCTAGAAGCCCCCTTTGCTCTCCAGGAAGTTCTTGGAGGAGCAGGTTAATCCTGCCATTGGCCAGCTGCTTCCTGGGCTCCAGGGCAGATGATCGAATGCCTTCAGATGCTCTGTTTGCCTTTTTTTCCCCCACTCTCTGAGAAAATGCAAAGAGGACTGTGGGAGCTGGGAGGCAGCATCAGCATCAGAGAAGCTGCTTGGCTTGATGGAGGCAGATGGCCTGGGTTTAAAGAGACTGCAAGCTTAGGGAGGGCATAGGGTCCTGGGCTCCTGGAGTCAGAACTGGAAGGGAATTCAGAGGCCCATCGTCCTCATTTTACAGGTGAGTAAACTGAGGTACAGAGAGAGGAAGTCACTAGAGCCATAGGCTCAGAGGCCACCTAGTTCCACCTTTTCATTCTACACAGGGGGAAACAGAGGCCCGAGGAGATGTAGTGAGTTAGAATTACAGATCTAAAGCTAAAAGGGACCTCAGAGAACACCTATTCCAAGCCGCTCATTCTACAGTAGAAAAAATTGGGGCACAGAGAGGGAAAGCAACTTGCCCCAGGTTGCACAGGTAGTAAGCTTCAGAGGCAAGACTCGAACCCAGGTCATCTGACTGCAAGTCCCCTGGCTCTTCAGTGATAGAGCCAGGCAGGGGGCTAGGAGCTCTGGCTTTCCATTCAGTTTTCTTTTATCCTCCCAAGGCAGCCTGTGTGGCTTTGCCCAGGACAGACTCCCTTCCTCCCCTTCTCCCATTTCTATCCCCTGTCGAGTCATCTCAATTCCACCATTAACCATTGGCTTCTGTGAGTGTGAAGGCACTGGACACTCCCTGTTCCCGTGAGATGGGCCCGTCACATTCTTTTTTGGGTTAAGGCATTGATGAACTCTCCTAACATTCATGTTCAACATCAGCCAGAGGAACAAGGTTATTAGAGGCACTGACAGCCTGGCTGGAAGGAATTGCCTTCAGACTCATCTCGGTTCCTTTCAGATCTGAGCATGTTACAGAGTTAGGGTTTATACTTGTAAGATGTCAGAGCTGGGAGGGGCCTGAGAACAGGGAGGTCAGAGCTGGGAGGGCCTCAGAACAGGGGGTGTCAGAGCTGGGAGGGCCTTAGAACAAGGAGTGTCACAGCTGGGAGGGAACTTTGAACAGGGAGTATCACAGCTGGGAGGGAGCTTAGAACAGGGGATGTCAGAGCTGGGAGAGGCCTCAAAACATAGAGCATAGAATGTCAAGGTGGGAAGGGCCTTAGAACATGGAATTTTAGAGCTGGGAGGGGCCTTAGGACAAAGAATGTCAGAGCTGGGAGAGATCTTAGAACATAGAATGTGGAATGTCAGAACTGGGGGACTTAGAACATAAATATAGGACATAGGTGGTCAGAACTGGAAGCAATCAGAACATAGAACAGAGAAAGTTAGATCATCTGTCCAATATTATAGGTGGGGAAACTGTGTCTCAGAGAGTTTAGTGACTGCGTATATGCTAGAGCCAGCCTGGACCCCAGGACTTCTGATGACTAGCTCGATTCTTTCTCCTCTACACATGGTAGAATAGGAGTACAAGAGGCAGTGGGGCACAGGGGAGCCTCAGAGTCAGGAAGTCCCACTCCTGACACACATCAACTCTGGATGAGCCAGGCAGCTCTAAGACCAGTCCACACCGGTAGAGGCAAGTCCCTCACTGAGCGTTCCCTGTACCAGCCTAATCACGTATTCCCCACCCCCCCAATATCACATCTTCCTGCAGAAGCCAGATGCCCATCCCATTCTGCCTCCCTGACCCACTGCTGCTCCTGTCCTGGCAGCCCCACACTCTCCCCACACCCCCATCTTCCTCTGTAGCCTGTGGCTGACACAGCCAGAGTGTTGGCGGCTGGTGACTGGCCATTGTTCAATGCCTCCATCCAGCTGAAGGGCACCGAGGAAGATAAATTGCCGCTGTCTGTTTGTTTAATTTCTTCCATCCTCCTCCTCTGTTAGGCCATTCTCTATCCGTGATTATGGGGCCTGTCTATGTCTAAGTCACTGCCTTATTTTTGAAAGCCATGTCCCAAAAAGGGGGTTTGCTTCTGAGATGGTGTGGGATCCCGGCCTCCTGCAATCAACAAGGGAAGCTTGCTGGGGCCGATCTGCTCAAGGCCAACCCCAACTCCAGCACTTAGTGGGGTTGCCAAGGTTGGGACACTTGGACACTGGGACTCAAACGCATTCCTTGGACTGGTCCCTTCCCTTCCTCAGTGGCTCAGTCATTTTCCCGGATAAGACCCTCAGATCCTCATCCATACATCTTCCCCATGCATCATCTGCTTGGCTCCGGAGGGACACAATGTCTGGGACTGGGGAAAGGAGGTAGCTTCGGGCTCCTTCTAAAGGATATGAGTTGTCCAGTGAGGGAATCAATGAATCAGTGAGCTTCTCTTAAGCTTCTTAAGGAAAAGAGGAAGCAATACCTCAAGGAGCTTACTGTCTTCCTAGGCGCATACATGTATACAGAAGAGATACAAGGTGATGGGGGGTGAAGACAGGGGACAATAGCACTGGAGACAGAGGATGAGGGAAGGTCTTATGGAATCACCAAATTTCAGAGCTGGAAGAGACCTCAGTAGCCGTTGGTAGAATCCATGCACAAAAGGAATCTCCTCCTCTCACATACCCGAAACGTGGCTGTCCAGTCTCTGCTTGGAGACTTCCAAGGAGTGGGGAACTCATTACTTCCTGGCTCCGGCTATTCTCCTTCAGGATTTTTTTTAATCCCAAGGAAATCTTCTTCATATCCAGCCCAGATCAGCCTACCTGCAGTTTCCTCCCCCCCACCCCCATGCTGCGCCTGGTTCTGCCTTCTGGGTCCTTGTTCTAACAAGGCTCCATTTCCAGGAATCATCCAGATTCCCAAAAAAGGCTTTCATGTGCCCTCAAGTCTTTTCTCCTCTAAGCTTAATATTCCCAGAGCCTTCAGCCAATCCTCACAGGGCCCAGACTTGAGGCCCTTTATCAGCCTACCAGGCTCCCCTGTGCACACCCTCTCCTTCCCATCATTCCATGTCCTTGCTAAAATGCAGAGCCCACAATTGAACACCATATGCCATATGTGGTGTGATTAGGGCAGAGGACAGAAAAACTCTCACCTCCTTATTCTTGGATGTTAAGCCTCTCAATTCAGTCCAATGTCATCATAATTTTCTGGGCTGTCACCCACCTTTGGAGGTAGTGAGTTCCTTGTTACTGGAAGTCTTCAAGCAGATGTTAGATGCCTACCTGTTATCAATTGTCAATTTATCCTTTAAAAGCTTGTCCCAGGGACCCTCAGGTAAATGAGATGATCAAAGGATAACCAAGTCCATTCCATTCCATCTGACAAAATAATGATTAGGGAACTATTGTATGCAGAGTAGTGTGCTGGGGAAAGATACAAAGTTTGGTGATGGTATGAGCCTGCCCTCATGAATTTTACAGTCTCCTCTGGAGGTATGAGGGATATGTGTTGATGACATTTAACACATGAGCGCTTAGAGAAATGCTGACAAAGAACTATGTGAGGTTGGGGGGGGACATTTCTTACTTGGGGGACAGGGAAGGTTGGGGATAACTTCCTGGAAGTGGTGACATTGGACTTAGCCCTTCAAAGATGAGTGGTAATTCATTAGGTTGGCATGAGGGCATGGCGGACATTCCAGGCAGAGGGATTAGAATGAGCCAGGGCAAGAAAAGTAGGGGGTTGCTGAGAGAGTAGGGAGCTGTCCAGGACAACTGGAGCATAAAGTACGTAGAGGTCAGGAATATGGGATAAGGCCAGAAAGACAGGGTGGTGTGCCCCCAAGATTGTGAGGGCCTTGAATGCCAGGCAAAGGAGTGTGAATCTTATTTGGCAGGCAGTAGGGAGCTACAGATGTGAGTGCCAAAGGGTGGCACAGCTAATTCTCTGTCTGAGGAAATTTGCCTCTGGGGGTGTGTGAAGGCAGGCTCTTAGGATGGTAGTTCTAAATCTGGAAGGGACCTCAGAGGTCCAGTCCAGCCCCTTCTTTTTACAGAGGAAGAAACTGAGGCCCAAGGGAAGGAAGGGGGCACTCAGAAAGTGCCAGGAGTCTGACAGAAGTGCCTTGCTGCCAGAGCCAGCATCCAGATGAGAGAGTAGAATCTGGGCATGGGAGGCCCCCCTGGGCCTGTGCTGCGGGGAGGGAATTAAGGGAGCCAACTTCTTCTCTCCCAGCACCCTCTTAAGCCATGTCAGGTGAGTATTACAAGGGAGCTGATTGAAAGCCTGTCTTCTCTGTTCCCTTCCTGCTGGGTGTTTTACACAGGTTAGGAGACTGTCACGGCTGGCTGCCGCTGACACTTTAATGATATTTCCCCACATTGAGCTCTGAGTGCAATATGCAAAAGTACGGAAATTAATATTATGCAAATTGAGAAGGTGAGCCAAGAGGCTTGCGAATGCATTATAGATTTCTTTATTACTTTTAACATGGACCCAAAACTACCAGAGGATAGGCAGGGAAAGCACCAGAAGCACAGATGTCTAGGGACCCCAAGGGCCAGTGGGGGACAGTACTATCTGCATCTGACCTAGAACTTGAGGGGCCTTAGAACAAGGAATGTAAGAAGTGGGAGGGGCCTTGGAACAGGGAATGTCAGGGCTGGGAGGGGCCTCAGAACAGGGAATGTAAGAGTTGAGAGGAATTATACTGTTTTTCAGTTCGCCAGGTGGTTTTCTGTAATAAGAGCCCTTCTGCTTCTGACATTCCATGTTCCAAAGCCTCTCCCAGTTCCAATATTCTCTGTTCTAAGGCCCCTCCCAGCTTTGATATTGCAGGTTTTCGGGCCTTTCCAAGCTCTCATACTCCACATTCCAAGATCTCTCATCTCTGACGTTACCTGTTCTGAAGTCCTTCGGCTCTGACCTTCTGTGTCCTATCTGCTCTGGTGTTTTCTCCCACCAGCGACATATCAAGACTCCAGTCTAGTCCTATCCAGTGGCCTCTGGAGCCTGCGTCTCTGAGATGGTGGCTTTGACAAGCTTTTAACAGCTCACCCATGATCCCCTTCCCTCTCCTCCATAGCTGCCTCACATTATCAGCCTGGGTTGGCTGGCTAGAGCAGTTTTTGTTATTTTAGAGTATCACATTTCCTCCCAGACGGCTGAAAGGGGCCAGGGTTGTGGTGGGATTCCGACCATCTGCCCCAACTCAGCTTCGATTAGCTTCAAAGCTCAGCTGGATGCGGGGGCCCACCTGGGGTTAAGGCCAGAGTTAGCAGGGGCATTTGTGCAGGGTCCAGCTGAATTCCCTGGCTGGAGCGTCTTCATGGGGAAGACATCTGCCAGGTTTATTGGTAAGTGCAACTGGTGACCCTTGGGCTGGAGGGGGCCAGGATGGACACAGTCATTCAGATAAATTTATTTTGGGGAGGAAGCTGATGGCCAAGAGACTTATGGGTGCAAAAGGAAAGGTTGAGAAGTGACCAGAGGGCTAGAAGCGCTGCTGGTGTAGCTTTCTGCTCTCTCCCTCACTTTCTGCGTGACCCCTCTATAATAGGACGGGCAGGGGAAGATGCCAAGTGGATATCTGAGGCTTCTTCCAGCCATAGTTCTATGATTCTTAGAGACCTTGGGCAAGTCACTTAACTCTTGCTTTGAATTCCTCCCCTTTGGGCCACAGCTGCAGTAGCTTCAACACAGAGCCATTCTTGGATGGACCCTTGATTCCCTGACCTTGAACTCCAAACAGTTGCTTCCTCTTTGCCACAGAGAGCTGCTTTTTGCAGTCTGTCAGAGGACCTGGGTTCAAATTCGGTTCTGACAGTTCCTATCTCTACAACCTTGAGCACCTCACTCAGTCTCCATGAGCTTACTTCCAGCTCTGGAGCGAGGATCCCATCATCCCTTGTCCTGCTTATCCCAGTGCATGGCATTCCCTCCCTGTTCCTCTCTGCCCATGGAAACACAAAAGTAGAGCTGGAGGGGACTCCAGAGGTCCAATCCCCTGTTTTATTGGGGCTGGGGGAGGGGCAAAATAACCTGCCCAAGGTCACCCCGAGATTCAATAGCAAAGGTGAGAGTTGAACCTGGGTCCTGTGGCTCAAAAGCCAGCATTCTTGTCTACTCTACCAATTCTGTATGAAGCTAGTCAAACCAAGAACATAACCAAGGGGAAAGGGGCAACTCTTGGGGGCCAAGGTTTGGCTCTGGGGAATCAAGGTGTCCCTTCTGGCTAAAGAGTAAGGCACGGAGCCTAATTCCAATTGCCATCCATTCTAGGCAGGTGCAGTTGCCTCTCTGCCCCGTCTCTGGCTTGTTCTTAACTCCCACCAGGTGGGGAGCTTCTGCCTGGTTTCAGTCTCTCCTCTTCCAGTCGTCTTTGCCTAGGTTGGCAGGCATTGCCTTCTCAAACAACCTCACATGTCTCCCTATTGCCTCTAGGATCAGAGGCTCAGACCTCAGGCTGGCCTTTCAATATGGGGCTTCCAGGCCTTTCTCTCACTCCTCTTTCCCCAAGTTCTCTATGTTCCCGCCACATTGGCTCAAGGCTAAAAACCATTTGTAAAAGTGGCTGGAATATTGTTCAAGGAAGAACTGTGAATGACTTAGCTCTTCTCAGCAATAGAATGATCCGAGACAATCCCAGAGGACTCATGACGAAGCGTGCTATCTGCCTGCAGAGAAAGAACTGATATTGATTGAATACAGACTGAAGCACACTATGTTTCACTTTCTTTCATTTTTTCTTTTATTCGAGTCTTCTTGTACAAAATGACTAATATGGAAATGTTTTACATAATTGCACATGTATAACCTATATCTGATTGCTTATCATCTCAGGGAGGGGGGAGGGGAGGGAGGAAGGGTTAGAATTTGGAACTCAAAACTTTAAATAAAAAAGCCTAGTAGACTTTATTTTTTGGTGAGGCAATTGGGGTTAAGTGACTTGCCCAGGGTCACACAGCTAGTAAGTGTCAAGTGTCTGAGGCTGAATTTGAACTCAGGTCCTCCTGACTCCAAAGCTGGAGCTTTATCCACTGTGCCACCTAACTGCCCCCTTTTTTTTGTTTTTTTGTTTTGTTTTGTTTTTGGTTAGGCAATGGGGTTAAGTGACTTGCCCAGGGTCACAGCTAGTAAGTGTTATGTGTCTGAGGTGGGATTTGAACTCGGGTCCCCTTGACTCCAGGGCTGGTGCTCTATCCACTGCACCACCTACCTGCCCCCCCCCCAGTAAACTTTTTTTAAAAAAAGGTGACTGGATGCTTCCACAGCCCCTGTTATCATTCCACATCCTAGAAAGCTTCCCTCCCTCCATCCTCTCTATCTGTCCAAATCCCCCCTGGTTTTCAGGTCCCAGCAGCTCCAGTCTGACCTCCTGCAGAGAGCCCCCTCTGAGTGTTCTCCCCACTCTGCAGATCCCTGGACCAGCTGTGGCTCTAATCACACAGGAGGGATGGACACATCCACCCTGTTGGTGGGATATCAATTAAGCTAATCTTTCTTCTCAATGACAGGAAACTTGAAGTGAATTTGACCCACTGAGGGACCACTCTAAGGGGAGGAGAGAGCCATGTGGTGGAGTCATCACAAGGACTCAGATCCTGGGCTGGGTTTGGTCCTTATGTTTAATTTATCTGGGTCTCTGTTCACCTGCAAAATAAGAATAATTTACTACTAAGCTCACAGGGTTGTTGTAAGAATAGACTTCGTAGACTGTGAAGTTCTGAGGAAATGTTATTCTAACTCCCAAAGCCAACCCAATGGTCCCCACTGTCCATTTTCATTCAGGGGAATCAGGGAAGGCTTTTCTGGAAAAGGTGGGATTTGAGCTTGTCCTGGAAGAGTGGGTAGGACTTGGGAGAACTGGGAGATGGGGATGCTCTTGACAGTACTGGCAGAAGGCAGTATCCACTTGACTCAAGTTGCTTTCAACTGGTGACTGTCAGGTGAGGACCAGTAAGAAGAACTGGAGGTCTTTACTCTGAAAAAGAGAAGACTTACAGGGGTCATGAGAACCATCCCAGAGATATTTGAGGGACTGCCATGTGAAAGAAGCATCGGTCTTATTCTGGTTGGCCCCAGAGGGTAGAATTAGGAATGGTGAAGTGGAGCAGTTACTTTCTAACAGGGAGAGCTGTCCAGAGATGGGAGGGTCTGTCTCATAGGTAGTGAGATCCCTGTTACTGGAGATATTCCGGAGAATTTTGGATGGCCATTTATTGAAGATGCTGCTCTATAATAGCTTGAGTTAACTATGCCCTGTGATACTTTTCAGCTCTGAGATTTTACAGTTCTATGCAGAGTGATACAGGGAGTACTCATGGCCCAGAGGTCCTGGGTTCATGTTCCATATTCAGATTCCAGCTCTACTGCTCACTCCCTGTGTGACCTTGGGTAAATCACCTAGCCTTTGGACCTGAGTTTCTTCCTCTGTAAAAAGGGGCTAGGACTAGATGATTTCTGAGATCCCTTTCAGCTCTAGCTTTGTGATAATGGAATAGATTGTTAATAGGTAATGAGTTCTCTGTCACTAAATGTTCAAACAAAGATCAGATGACACTTTGCCACAGAGGTTGTAGAGAGAATTCCAACATTGAGAGAAAAGTTAGACTTGGTGCTTTCTGTGATCGGGCTTCCAATAAGATACAGGTTGAACCAGGTCACCAAGAATCATGGGATTATTGATTTAGCTCTATAAGAGACCTTAATGGTCATCAAGTCTAACTTCCATATTTTACAGATGAGAAAAATGAGGACCAGGGAGGTTCAGTAGCTGGTAGGACTTACAGATAGTAAGTCTGGTGTTTGAACCCAGGTCTTCCCTACTCAAAGTCCAGAGCCCTGCCCCCTACATTATACATTATTGGATTTAGAGCTAGAAAAGATATTGGAGTCATCCATTCCAATCTCCTTGTTCTAAAGATAAAGAAACCATGGTCCAGAAAGTTGAAGTGAGCTGCCTAAGCTAGTCATTGTCAGGAACTGAAATTCAAATCCGGTTCTGCGCCTCCAGATCCAGAACTCTCCAAGGTCCCTTCGAGCGTGGAGACGCTCAGATGCTAGGACCCAAATCCTAACAGGGCTCCACCTTGGAAACCATCTAGTGCCCAGACAATCGCTCCATTCTATGACTGGTCTACTCAGCTTCCTGGGCACATCTGCAGCCTGTAAATTGGAACCAATGTTTTATTAATCAGGACGTTTGCCGCTTGCTCGGCACCTTCCATCCTCGCCTTTCAGCAGCGCTTTCCAAACATTAATTAATTCTCCCCACATCCCAAATTAAGTTGCTCTTCCCAAGGCAGATAACGATGTGCAAATTCATTTCGGCAAAGGTTGTTGTAATTAATTATACAGTATACTTATGATTCTATTTTCTTCCATTTCTGTCCCCTCATAACTCTGTCCCCATCTCCCTTGGGTGTATGCAGAGACTGGAGGCCGTCCCACCACACACTACGAGCAGGTCTCAATGATGGATTATTCCCTTATTATTATCATTAGGAAATCAGGCTTGGGTTTGTAACCTTCCCAGGTTGACTGTTATAATTATTAAAAACAAGATAATTTTGCAGAGGTGACAATGGAAAGATTTCATGGACTCCATCACAGCATTCCCTGTTCAGAAACTTCCGTGGTTCCCATTTGGTGCTGTTTAAAGTCCACAGGTAACTGGGCCATCCACACCTGCCACAATTCACAGGCAGTGGTCTCAGGATTAACATGATACAGCAAAGTGGAAAAGATGCTGGATTTGCCATCCCCGAGAACCTGGGGTTGAATCTTGGCTCCACCATTTGGGTAAGCCTCTTCTGCTTTCTGGTCCTCAGTTTCCCTAACTGTGAAATGAATTGGTTGGGCAAGATGATCTATAAAATCCCTTCCAGACCTAAATCTATACTTCTTCTCATTTGTAAGACTTTACCTTTTTTTATCAATCAGGCATGTGAACAATAGATTCATAGATTATAAATGTCAGAGCTGGAAGGAACTTTGGAGCCCAGAACATGGGACATAAGAGCTGAGGGGAATCTTAGAGCAAAAAATATCGGAGCTGGGAAGGACCTTAGAACATGTAATATCAGAGTTCAAAAGGATTTTAGAACATAGAATATAAGATCTAGGGGCATTTTTAGGTTATGGAATGTCGGAACCTAGAAGGGCCTTAGAACAGAGAATGTCAGGGATTATCTTCTCACCCTTCCCTTAATTTATCAGATGAGGAACCTGAAGATTGGGAAAGATTTCTATGCCATTGTAGAGAAGCCAAATGACTTCTTCGACAGCACTGCTGACTTCAGTCTTACCTTTTCACTGTGCCGTTGTCTTTTGTTGATTATTTTTTAATAAGATTTTATTTATGCCCTTTTTGACATCTTCCATTGATTGTTAATACAGCTTTGCTTCAGTCTGATCCTAGGACAACGGGAAGAGAAGTAACTGGGGATATCAGTAACAGCCGTCAGAGGGAGGACAGAACATAGATCTGAACAGTAATGGGAGAGGTAAGTTGCTGGGGCCATTGGCCTAACATATGAATGTAAGTTGACCAAAGGAATGGCCACCTGCAAAATATTTCTAGAGCTGATGCACCCAGGCATTCAATGATTGAAAAGCATTTATTAATCACCAACTCCAGACCTAGCTGTGTTGGGTGCTGGGGATACAAAGTCTCCCTTCTTCCTCGGGAACAAACCCCAGTCCCAAATGAAGCATTGACTTCTCTTAAGGAGCTTACATTCTACCGAGATTTCCCTGCAGTCCTTGGGTCCTTGTTGTCCTGTTGCTACGGCCTTTTGTTCTGGCATTGGTGATGTCAATTGAATGCAGATCGAATTCTTTGGACAAGATCAGTTCCTTTACAAGGTAGAAATTATCCTCCCCATCAGCACCATTTCCGAGTCTGTGTTTTTCACACCTTCTCTGACAAGGTGTGAATTTGCTCCATCTAGAATACCTTATTAATCCAGGGAAAGCTCTGGGATGATGGGTTATTTATTGATTATTGATTGATGATTGCTAGTTCATAGAACCTTGGATTTAAAAGGGAACTACATAGGTTGAGAGGAAGATAAGGGTTGCAGGGAGGACACAGAGACAAACTTGCTTTCCTGGAGGGAGTTCTCTGTTGCCATCTGTTGCCATCTCATGGATGGCAGTCGACAGTAGCCACCATGGAGGGACAGTAAGTTAGTGGTTAAGGGGAGATCTTGGGCCAAGAAACATGAATTTGTAGGAATTGGAAATGAAGAGAGAGATCACACAAAGACAGGACAACACATGAATTGTGCAGGTGTTGGGGGATGGGTCAACTCTCCATTGGCCCTGAGTTATTTCCCATCAAGGGGAGTCTCAAAACCAGGTGGGACTTTAGTCTTGGGGAATGTGGGTTGACTCCAGCCACCATAGTGTTTCGTCCTGAGGTAGTGTGGGTTGGTGCCCCATATGTAGGCCATCTACGGACAGTTGGTGCCCCCAAAGTAGGTTAAGTCTGGATGACTTTATAAGTGCCTGGAGAGGAAGATTCCCACAAAAGAAAGGAGAGGTTTGACAGTTTTGACAGTATATGGGCTTAGGGGTGACTCCTTTTGTGTTCTCTATGCAGTTAAATAAAACCCATTCTCTGTTCAAGCCTGAGTGCTTACATGGGAGTTAAGATCCCTTTTTCTTTTCTGGAGAGACCAAGACACGAGTGCTCAGATTTTCTCAGGGGAAACCCTGGCAGAGAAGAGCTGAGCCCAGGAAAGTATGTTTATTGAAAAGTCCCCAAGACTGAACTCAGGCCATATTCATGTCATGGATTACATTTCATTTAAGAAAGTTACAATCCAAATCCACAGAAACCAAGTTTCCTCTCATTCAGTGGATAGGATTCAGTGATTGACGATTTCTTGGATTTAGCATTATCTGTTCAGACTTCAGGAATTTTCAGCCTTCTCTGTCCTCATTTACCCTGGTTTTACATTTCAGCCAGGCTGATGGGTTTTCCATAAGTTGGCTCCATCCTCTGTACCACCACTGCAATCATCTGCAAGGGCTGCCACTTATCTCATAGACTTTTCAGTGCCTTAGACCTGGAAGGTTTTCGAGATTATTTATCTAGTCCATCAATCTCTCTTAAAAATTGTTGAAAAAGTTTATTGATACTTCAGACTGTCTAAATTTCTCCCAGTATCCCTCTCTCTTCCTTTCCCAGAGAACCCTCCCTTATAACAAAGATTTTTTTTTAAAGAAAAAGAGGATAGAAAAAAATCAGCAAAACTGATCAGTACATCAAAAAATCTGACATTATGGGTGTTTCCACACTTATCTTGCCCCCCCCTCCAGTTTTTTCAAAGGAATTAGGGGAATATCTCTTTTCATATCTCGTCTTTGTAATGCTGCAACATTCATTTTCTTTTTTAAAATATTTTTTATCTTTTTTGTTTTTCTACCAGCTACACTTCCATCCTTTGTCCCCCTGTTCTCTGTCCCCAAGAACCATCCCTTATAACAGAGGTGGGGAAAGAGGGGGAAAATAAGCAACCTGGCAAAACTATCCAGCACATTAGAAAAGTCTGACATGATATGCACTGTTCCGTACCCACAAGTTGCCCTCCTTTGCAAGGAGGTGGGGTGGGGATCGAGGTGAGGGACAGGAGACTGATCTTTTCTTTGGATCCAAGCTTATCCTTATCCTTTTGCTGTATTCAAGTGGATTGTTTTGTTGTTGTTGCTGTTAGTATGGCTGTAGTCACCGTCTGTTGTTTTCCTGGTTCTGCTCAATGCACTTTGCATCAGCTTATGTAAATCTTCTGAGTTTCCATGTGTTCATCCTAGTCAGCATTTCTTAGAGCACTCATGTGCCAAGGTACTCATGTGCCACCATTTGTCTGGATATTGCCTAATCGACGAGCATCTCCTCAGTTTCCAGTTCTTTGCTGCTACAAAAGTGCCCCTCCCCTACTTCAGATCTAGACGGAGGGAGGTCCCAAGGGGCTGCCCAGCATCAGACAACCTATAAAATGCAGAGCAGTTTTAAGCCGAGGGTCCCTGATTCCAACACCGGTTCTTTCCATAGCACATCCTCAATCGTGATAATAGCCTCTTAATCGATCTCCCTGCCTCTGATCTCTCTTCTCTAGTCCCTCCATTGCACTGCCCCCAAAATGCTTTCTGACCTGACCATGTCACTTCTCTGCTCATAAATCTTCCATGACTTCCCGTTGCCAGTTTTTGGAATACAGTGGGGTTCCAACCTCCCTTCCCATCCTTGTCTCTTATCGCTTTCTTTCCCTTATGTCCCAGCCAAGTGGAACCACTTCCTGTTTTTACCCTGCCCTGACTTCCTTGGAGTCTTTGCTCACAGGGTCTTTCTTGCCTAGAATAGCCTTCCTCCAACCTCACACCACAACCACTTATTATAACCTCTGCCTTCCTGTTCCTCCCAGCTGAAGAAGCATTGGTTCAGTGTAGCCTTCCCTGACTTGTGTCCAGGGAAAAGTGATCTCTTCCTCTCCTCTCATTCCTCCCAGGGCTTTGCCTGGCTTCCTCCTCTGCCCTCCCTTTTCTCTCCCTCATATCAGAGTTATTTGGGCACATGTTCTCCACCCCTCCTCCACTTCATTAGATTTTAACCTTGACAGCAAGGGCGGGGTCTAATTCAGGCTTGTGAGTGAATGGATGACTGAAAGAACATTAATTAAGCACTTATGTGCCAAGGCTGGGAGCTACAAAGAGAAAGGTCTTTAGTGGAAGTCTCTCTCCTTTCCTCCACATACAGCCTACAGAGCTTGCCCCAGACTAAGACCAGACCTGGGCATCCAGCTGACATTTGCAAGCCTCTCTGGCCCATCTAGTAGCTAAAGTCATTGCCAAGGCCCTGGGTAGGCATTTTTTTAAATTTTTAATTAACTTATTTTGAAGCATCAACAATCACTTCCAGAAGCTTTTGAGTTTTAAATTTTTCTCCCCCTCCCTCCCCATCTCCCTCCCCAAAATGGCACACAATCTGATATAGGCTGTACATATAGATTCCTGTTAAACATATTTTCACGTTAGTGATATTGTAGGTAAGAATTAGAACCAATAGGAGGAACCACCCACCAGAAAGAGGAAACAAAACACAACAAAAAAAAAATAGCAAATAGTCTGCTTCGATCTGCATTCAGACTCCATGGTTCTTTCTCTGGATGTGGACAGCATTTTCCATCACGAGACCTTTGAAGACATCTTAGATCCTTGTATTGCTGAGAAGGGTTAAGTCTATCAATATTAGTCATCGCACAACGTGGCTGTTACTGTGTACAATGTTCTCCTGGTTCTGCCCATTTCACTCAGCATCAGACCATTCAAGTCTTTCCACTGGGTGGGCATTTTTGTAATTCACTCCCCTGTGGGTTGGGTTTTCTAGAAAGGGGCAGGGGAGAGGATGGGGTGACCCATACCCCCAGCCCTGCTCCGATTAAAACTCAATAACAAACCCCATGGGTAGAAGCAGAATTTCAACCCTCCTGGGATTCCAGGATCCCAGCCCAAAGGCTTTGCACTGTCCCCTGGCCCGGAGCAGGGCTCCATCCTGGCTCACTGAATGACCAAGAAGGTTCTCCTGAGATAGAACTGGGTGTCTCACGGGCTTCCCAGGATTGAGAGCTGGACTGGGCATGAGCAAGTATGTACAGTCCAAACCTCTTAACTGATTAGCCCAGTGAGGTTATGGCACTTGTCCAAGGTCACATAGATTTTAACTAGAAAAACCAATATTCAAACTCAGGTCCCCTGCCTCCAATATTCTTCTCACTGTGGCATGAGTTTTCCTTTTCCATGCCAAGTCCAGTCAGGGCAAAGGACCAGAGAAGTGTGGTTGGAAGCTTCAGTCTGCCTTGCTGATTATGTGGGCCCTGCCAGAAGTGATGGGTTTCCATGAGGACCGGGAAAGATTTCTATGACATCGGAAATGAGGTTTGGACTTTGTTTTCCATTTGGGCTAGACTCTGGCTGGCCTGTGAGAAGGGCCAATCATTCACCCAGAAAATGGGGGTAACGTGAGATCGATCAAAAGCCAGTCATGTACAAGGCTTGGCTGGGCGGCGTATGTGGGTATGTGGGAAGGAGAAGGGGGGGGGATGGGGTGGTCCTCTTCTCTGGGGGAGGAGCCGGGGAAACAATGGGAGTACACACAGAAAGACACCTTTGCTGAGCAAGATCATTTCTTTCAACTCACCCCTTGACTTGGAGGTGGAAGACATGGGTTCTAACCCCAGCTCTGGGGCTTACCAGCTGTGTCACTGAACCTCTCTGAGCCTCATTTCCCTGGCTGTGAGATGGAGGGTTGGGTATTTATGAAGCCATTTAAGACTTGCAAAGTGCTTTAAATAGATGATCTCATTTCAGTCTTATAGCAACCCCAGGAAGAAAGTGCTAGTATTATCCCCATTTTACAGGTGAGGACACTGAGGCTCAGAGAGGTTAATTGACTTGCCTGGGGTCACACAGCTACTCTCTGTGTGAGGGAGGATTCAAACTCAGATCTTTCTGTCTCCAAGTCCACCCCAGACTCTGTCTACAATTCTCTCTAGCTGTCTCTAATGTCCCTTGCAGCTCCCAATCCTATGATATGATGATTCCAAATCCCTTCATTTACAAATGACAATACTTCATATTTCTCTAGTGTTTTAAGGGTTACAAAGTGCTTTCACCTACATTATCGTATTCAGTCCTTACAAACACTTGGAAAGATACTAGTACTGTTACCTCCATTTTACAGAAGAAAAATCTGAGACTCAGAGAATTTAGGTGACTCACCTAGGGTCACACAAGTGGTAAGGGTCAAAGGTAAGATTCACACTGAAGTGTCTTCTGGCTCCCAGGCCAGCATTCCTTGGAAGACTCCTTGATGTCATTCTGATGAGGAAACAGAGACTTGGAGGGGCAGGGCCTGGGTCTTTTCCAAGATTATGGAGCCTGTTACTTCTCCCGCTCTTACTCAAAGCCAAGACTCTTGACTTCCAGGCTGGTGTTCTTTTCACCAGATTTCAGAGGCAGAATTCTCTGGACACATCATAGAATCTGAGAGCCAGAGAGGACTTTAGAACACAGAGCAAGGGCTACTTGATGCAGTGATTGTTTTAGCTAGTTTGTATTTTCCCCTTATATTCATGCTATATATATGTGTATACATACCCATTATCTTTTCTGGTAGAATATAAGGTCCTTGAGAGCAGAGGCTGTTACATTTTTTTTTTTGCCTTTGTGTCTTGATACAAAGTGTCACCCAGTGACTGGCAAACAATAGGAATTTAACAAAGGCATATTGGATTGGTTGATTCATTGATTTGAGCTAGACTGTGGCTTCTGAGGGCCCTTCCAGCTTGAGAATTTTGGGATTCTAAGCTTTTGTTTGTTGTCGACCTTTATTCCCACCCTGTGCTGTGTTTTGGAAATCAATACCTGTACCTCTGGATGAGAAGGCTGGCAGTTCATAATCATTGTATTGATTGGATAGTTCATGGGACAGCACCAAATACTGGGTGCCACTGATTAATCCATCATCTCATTCCCTTCTTTTTGTCCGTCCTGAATAGGGCTGACAGGTTTTTTAAAAGATGCTAGGAAATATATACAAATCTTGGCCCATTGAGAGGCATTTATTGGATTTCCATTTGTCAGCAGCTGGCTTCGTCACCTGCTCTGTTTCTGAGAGCCTGTGACTGGCTCCTCTTTCTTTCGTCACTTAGAAAATGTTCCATTTTTTCCCCTTAGCAACATTCATTTGCTTCTTCATGGAATTCTTGGAGTGGGTATCTTCTATGCCAGTAGCCATTTTCCCCAAGGTTGCTGCTGGTATTTACGAGAACATTAGTGACTCCCATTTGTGAAGTATTTTGAGGCTCTTAGAAACAAAGATGGCAGACCGCAGTAGAGAGAACGCCATACTTGGAGACATGAGACCTATCTTCAAATTCAGGGTTTGCTACTTAACTACAAGCCCAGAAAGATACTGACCAGAGCTCACAACCTCTCCACAAATGCCAAAGGGTAGCTCCCAACAGTCTAGGTCAGTTCAGGGCTCTCCCTTCATCCAGAATTTCATTTTTGTTTTTGTCTTTGACAGTGCCTAGTTTAGTATCTGGCGTATTTTAAAAAAATTTGACCCTCTAAACCCTCAAAATACTGTAAGCTCCCCAAGGGCAGGACCTCTGAGGTTTCCATCTCCATAGAGGTTGAGCCCTATACCTCACAGATTCTTAATACATTTTTTACTCTCCATTTTTTTTCCAGAAGAAACAGGTTCACAGTAACTTGAGTGAGTAACTTGCCTAAAGTCCCACAACTAGGAAGTGATGGAATCAGGAGTGGGACTTAGGTCCACTGATTCCTTGATAAACCCTCTTTCTACAGCACTGGGCTATTATTCACAGCCTTCAAGGAAAAAGGGAGCCCAGAATGATCTAGAATGTCAGATCCTGGAGAATATTCTTTGCATCTGTATTCCTAGTACCTAGCATGGTGTCTGGTACACAGTAAGTGCTTAATAAATATTTGTTGTTCTATCAGTTGGTATGTGGAAGAGCACTAAGTTTTTAATCAGAGGCCTAAAGGCCCTACTACTTATAATGTGTGACCTTAGGCAAGTCCCCTCCTCTCTTCTACAAAATGAGGGAGTGGACAAGATCACCTCTAAGGCCTCTTTCTGCCCCAAATCCTACACTTCCCTCACCTCGTTACCTTGTTCTCCCTCTTTCCTTTCCACAGGAGCCCTAGAATGGGGCTCTCAACCTTTGTTCCCCTCTGTGGGCAGACTTGGGCTTGGCCTGCTCGTGTGTGTCTGGCACTGCACGTGCGGAAAGAAGTTCATGGTGGACCCAACGCCCATCAGAAGCGAATCTCAGAGGAGTCATGAATCTTCTGTCCCTGGCAGGGCTAGCTCTTGCTGTTGGCTCATGCAAGAGGGCTGATTTCATAGGCAGGTTCCATGTGAGGATTCTTAATGGGGCAGACAGAGTGGTCTGAGGTTGCACCAAGTGGCTACTCCTTGTGATTCACCCAGAACTGACCTCAAAATTGGCCGTTTCCAAGGCAGGGGACATCAAATTCCTGGAAGGAATAGCTCCTTATAAAGGCTTTGGAATTTGCAAAAGAGCAACTTGATCATTCATCCAGGATTCTGGAAGGGTGAAGCAGATTGGGAGCCAGATCAGGACCATGCTGGTGGCAAAGTGGGCTCTCCCAGTACGGAGTGGAAGGCTCCAGATCCAGTGTGAAGGGAAGTCCTCACGCCTCACCTGCCACATGTGATAGATCAGGCTGGTTACATCCTGTTGGTCTTTGTAAAGGGACTTTGTAAAGGCATAATCTTTCTCATAGTCTGACACGGCAGAGCAGAGCTGAAGCTGGGGGACCAGGCTTCCAATTCCAGCTTTGACACTTGCCGATTTTATTCTGTGATTTTGTCTTCCCTGAGAGAAGCTTCCAGAGGACAGAGAAGGTTTCATTTTTTGGTCTTTGCATCCCCAGACCCTAGCACAGCGCTGGGAACATAGTA
Organism: Vombatus ursinus; assembly: GCF_900497805.2. NCBI lineage: Eukaryota > Metazoa > Chordata > Mammalia > Diprotodontia > Vombatidae > Vombatus > Vombatus ursinus. The sequence continues at coordinate 7,618,571 of NW_020950172.1, read as the reverse complement.
GGTGGTTCACAAACTCTTTGGATTGATTAGGCAGGTCACTTCCTCCCCCTGAGGTTTTATTTCCTCAACTGTAAAATGAGGAAGTTGAATGAGATGATCTCTGGGGTCCTGTGTAGCTCCTGAACTAGGACCCTCAGCTCCAAGATGCTGTGCCCAGACCCATGGCCAGGCATCTCCCGGAGTTCTGGTGGAGCTCCATGGGGCTTCCATTGCACTTGACAGACATCTCCTCCACAAAGTGCCCAGTGAGCAGCCACTAGCCTCTCCTTCCTGGCCTCTGGCAGCATGGAAGAGCAGCCCCTGTGGTACAGAGGAGTGTGTGGGACATGAAGTCTGGCAGGTGTCCTGATCATATGCAGAATGTGAAGACCATGGACACGTTGGGTAGTGGTTGTGCAAGATTAGACATTATCTGCCTCTCCAGGAACTTCCAGGGGACCGAGGTGGCTAAGACAGAGACTCCACATCTGAATTCACATTCTTACCATCAACATGACCCTAAAATCACTTAACTTTTCTGAGTCTCAGTTTTCTCATCTGGACAATGAGGGGACTGGACTCAGTGACCTCCAAGCTCCCTTCCAGACCTAAATCATGATCCAGGGGCAGCCAGCTAGAAATTCCTCTCAGGGAGATTTGGGAGAAATTTTGTTCTGGAGTTGAGCTGGATTCCAGAGTTTTCTGGGCTTTTGTAGCCTGGGCAGGACTCTTTGAACAGAAGCTCTTGAGAAGATTGAGTCTTCCTTCCATTCAGAGGGACTAAAGAGGTCAAGCTACCAGGAAGTGACAGGTACCACCTGGGCTGCTAAGGTCAGCAGCACTTGGGGATTTGTGGACAAAGGTGTGTTCATTATATGTGGGAGGAAGTTCAGCTCTTAGGGGCCAGTGAGGCCTGCCCTGCTTCAGGAATACCTAGGCTTGGCCACTTTCAACTCACATAAAAAAGAATTAATGAATGGAACCAATGGAAAACATTTATTAGGTGGTACTTTGTGCCAGGTACTATGATGGGTACTAGGGATACAAATGCAAAAGAGAGATAGTTCCTTGTCCTCAGAGAGCTTATATTCTATCAAAAGAGGTGGCACATATAGCATAAAGGTGGCCAGGGAAGGGAGTTGATTTTCATTTTTATAGAATTTAATATTTGCAAAAAACTCTGCACATATTAATTTACCTGATCCTCACCACAGTCCTGGGAGGTAAGTGCTATTATTATCCCTATTTTGCAGATGAGGAAACTGAGTCTGAGAGAAATGATATGACTTGTCCAGGGTGCATAGCCTCTAAGAGTCTGAGGCAGGTTCTGAATTCAAGTCTTCCTGACTTTCTGTCCAGCACTTTACCCATTGCACCACCTTGGGGGTTGATGTGGAAGCTCTGGTCAAACTGGACCACCATTGTCAGCCACAGACACATTTCCAGCTGCTTATAGGATAACTCTGCTTGGTCCTATTGGCTCTTTAAATGCCCATCATCCAAAACTGAGCTCGAAATCTTTCTCCCCAGACCTGTTTCTTTTTCTAAGTCAGCTTGGTGGAGCATTGGATAGAACATTGGATAGAGCATTGGCACTCTCCTAGCTCTCCCTCTAATCCTCCATGTGACCTTGAGCAAGCCAATCACTCTTTGGTCTGCGTTTCCTCCTTTGCTCTTCATTCACCAGGATATTATCTTCAATCAAGCCTCAACATCTCTAGCTTGGATCATTATGGTTCAGTCTTCTCCCCATCATGTTGTTTCCTTCCTGTAGGAGGAAGCCTTCCTGGCCCTTCCTCTTCAAGCACATGACCCCACTACTTGGGGACCCTTGAGGCACCTTTCGCTCAAGCCCTGCAGCAGCCTCCTCACTGGTTTCTCAGCCTCAGCTGTCTCCCCCTCCCACCCATCCTCCACTCAGCTGCCACCACAACAATCCTGAAGCACAGGGCTGGCCACATTGTTCTCCTGATCGAGGATTTTCATTTTGTGGCTGGGTGCCTGACTGTTGGTTTTGCTTTGATCACAGCTATCATTTCTTCTGTATGGGGAGCTTCTTGCAGGGAAAGTCTGTTCCCTGATGCAGATTGTTATTTTTTCTGCAATTTACAATCTTAGAGAGTTGCCTTGGACCCTGAGAGTTGAAGTGACTTGCCCAGGGTCATACAGTGAGTATGTTTCAGAGGTGGGCCTTGAACTGAGGTTTTGCTGATTCCCAGGCCAGCTCTCCATCCCCTTCTCCATGGGTGCCTTGCCTGGCCCACAGCAAGTGTCACTTAGTAAATGTTTATTGAATTGATCCAAACTCTGGAAAATGAGTGGGGTCTGTGACTTCCTATGGGCTATCCCTGTTCACTGTAGCCAACTGCAAAGTAACTGAAGCAATTCAATAAGAATGTATGAATAGAATGGTAGGAATTGGGAGGAGGGTATCTGAAGTCCAGAGCAGCTCAGGCTGGGCCTCTCTGATGCTGATAATGTCCCTGAGAAGAGCCTTCTCCTCACTGAAGAAGGACACCTTGTCCTGGAGGCTGGAAACCTTATACTGACCCCATTCCTGCTGACCTTGGAGTTTCCTGCCAACTCCAATACTAGATGCAAATGTTGAAAAGCTAAATATTGACAAGAGTCTCAGTTTCCCTATCAGCCATCTAAAGGAAGATAAGAAAGGCATATGGTCTTCAAAGCTGAAAACTGTAGCTGTGTTATTGTTAAAGGGGAATGATTGTTATAGTTGGGAGAAGAGTTTACTCATAGTCACAACTTCCTTGTCTTGAGAGTTTTATAGATTTTAGAGTTCTTCCCTTGGACCCACCCTTCAAAGATTGTGTGGGTTGTGCTGGGATGCTTACCTCCACTTTAGAGATGGGAAAACTGAGGCATAAAGCTGGGAAATGACCTGCCCAAGGCCACACAGGTAGTAAGCATGAGGGCCAGGATTTAAACCCAGGTCAATAAATCAAACAATAATTTATTAAGTGCCAACTATGTGTCCAGCACTGTGCTAGGTTCTGGGGATACAGACAAGGAATAACACAATCCCTGTTCTCAAGAACTTTGAGTATGGGTCCAGAGTTATCTCCCTCTGTTATTAGAACTTTTGTTTCAAGGAAGGAAAAACAGTAGGTACCAGAATTATTCCATTATTTCTTATTCTGGAATTCCTGTCAGAAAGGAGAAGAAAAATGGAAAAACAACCTCATTTCAAATCTGTCTCAGTCTCCAAGCCGATCCAGGGAGTTCAGGCATGTACTAGTGTCTTCCGGTTTTAATTCCAGAGCTCAAGCAGCAACCAGTAGGTGTGGTGATTTGTTAAAGGGCAGAGCCCCTGTGGATGGAGCCCTGAGTGACTATGCCTTTCTCCCATTGCAAGCTGTTTCCTACCTCCCAAAGCTGCTTTTCCAAAAGGCAGAATCACTGGACAAATTGTAAAACCTTTTCCCATTTGTGTGTCTGTTCTCCAAACCAATGTGCTGGTCACCCCCATTTCTCCTTCACTCTCCTTTGCCTTGGGGGTGCAGTTCTTAGAGAGAAGCCTCTCTACGTTGGAGCTGAAAATAGGGTTTGAGTTCTCTCCTCTGCCTGCCGGCTGTGTGACCTTGGACAAGATGCATTCCCTCTCTGGGACTCAGTTTTATCATCTGTCAAGCAGAGGTAATAACATTTGCACTACCCACCTCACAGGTCAATGTGCACTCTCTCAGGCCTTGGTGTTTGGCTTGCCACCGTTATCGTTTCTACTACAACAACATTAGATATTACGGAGTAAGGAATGTTTCCATGTTTGGCTTTGTATATCCAGCACCGTGGACAGTGCCTGCCCCATAGTGGGAGCTTAATAAAAGCTTCAATGAAAAACAGACGTTTATCATTGTCATTGACTTGGAGCAGGAGGCAACCTTAGAAATCACTCAATCCACTGCTGTCTTTCTACCCATGAGGCAGCTGAGGAGCTGAGAGGTTAAGGGTTCCTCCCAACCCCTGGAATTCAAAAGCAAGCCTCTGCTGCTGTCTCCCGATAGGACTATAGGACTTTGCTTAGCACCTGGGGCCTCTCCCCCCGGGACATCTAGCTGATGGTCACCCCGGAACATTGCCTTGTAAGATCCGCCTCCTTCTTCCCTTGGCGAATTCCTCCTGGGCCTCCATTTTGTGTGGGGTGCAAGTTGGCCTTCATTGACCTTCTGGCCCCTTGTTCCGGGCCTCGAGGAGAGTGAGAAGAAGGGGAAGAGGAAAGGGAGGAAGTGGAAAAAGCTCAACAAATGAAATTTCCATAGCAAAATGCTTCGAAAACATTATTTCATCTGCGCTTTATAACAATGCTGTAACATGAAAGTTACAGGTTGCATTAAGACATATTTCTTCCCTTCATTGTGAGTTTCCCATTGGAAATCCCACTGGTACTGGGGAGGGCCTCTGATGACTCTGATATGGAGCCAGTTCTAAGGGAATTCTCTCTTAAGACCTCTAAAGGGTATGAGAGCAGAAGATGGGCAGGGAATTCCATAGCTTTCCTTCCTGTTTAACTCACGCTTATTTCTTTCCTTTCTTTAAAATTACAAAACTAATTTTATTCAATGTATTTTTATTTTAATTTACTAAATTTATTTTTTTAGTATTTTACTGATGCCTTTTGTTTTTATATCATGATCACTTCTGCAAACCTCCTCAGCAATCCTTGAAAATGATGTTCCTGGTGGATTTCAGAAAAACCTGTGAAGCCTTATATGAACTGATGCTGAGTGAAATGAGCAGAACCAGGAGAGCATTGTATATAGTATCAGCAACATTGGGTGATGATCAACTGTGATAGACTTAGTTCTTCTCAGCAATATAATGATTCAAGACAATTCCAAAAGACTCGTGATAGAAAATGCCATCCACATCCAGAGAAAGAACCATGGAATCTTAATGCAGATGCAAGCATACTATTTTCACTTTTTTGTGTTTTTTTCCCCTCTTGATCTGTTTCTTCTTTCACAGCATGACTAATGTGGAAATATGTTTAACATGACTGTACAAGTATAACCTATATCAGAGGTGGGAGAGGAGGGAGGGAGAAAAAATTAGAAATCAAAATCTTGTAAAAAATGAATGTTGAAAACTATCTTTACGTGTAAGTGGAAAAATAAAATACTATTTACCAAAAACAAGAAAAGACAAGAAAAGAAAATGATGCTCCCTTGCAATGGAGAAGACAAGTTAGACAAAAACAGTCATGTAGTGACTTCATTTGTCCATGTAGACACATTCTGCCCTACTAGTCCCCCACCTCTCTGCTGAGGTGAGGGAGGTGTATTATGTGAGGGAGAACATTATCTGTTCTCTGGCATTATTATTGTCTTTTCTGTTACTCAGAATCTGCCCTCCTTTTCATTTCTATAATTCCTAAACCACAATTTGTTCAGCCATCTCTCAATTGATGGGCATCCTTAATTGAAGGGTACCTATACTATTTCTGGTTCTTTGCTCTGGACCCTGTTTCTTTATAGAATGATTAGGTGACAGGCTAGAAAATGGTCTGAGTTACTTTTTTTTTTTAAGTCTCTCTACTGAGAGAGAGAAAACTACTTGAAGAAGGCAGGATGGCTTCTCCGCCTGCCGCCGGAGGCTTAGTGGGAAATTAAGTCTTTCTACAGCTTCTCAGTAAAAGCTGGAAATGAGAATTCTCACACAGCAACTCATAGTATTCCAGGCCCTCCTGGATTGGGCATCACCCTGGTGGTTGAGCTTCCCTGGAAGCATGCCCCTCCGTCTTGATCAGGAGATACTGGTTACTGATAGCATAGAATATTGAGCACTGATTCTATTCTATGTTGTTTTTGCATCATCTGTGTATGATGTCTTCCCCTTCCAGACTGGGAGTTCTGTGAAAGAAAGGACCACATCTGGACCAAACCTCCATTCTCCTCCAGAACCAAGTGCAGGGCTTTGTAAATGACAGGGGCTTCGTGAGGGCTTAGTGAATGAGTGAAGGTACAGGTTTGACCACCTGCTACCTTTCCAGGTTTTCTACCTCGACTTTTTGCTCATGCTGTTCCTTTCAGAATGTCCTCTCCATCCCGCTTCATCTCTACCCACTTTTCAAGATCCATCTCAATGGCCGTCACCTCCAGGAAATCTCCCAAGCTTTTCCCAGTCACTTGTCCTCTTTCCTTCCTTTGAGGCGGCCCCCGTCTGCAGCCTTTCTGGGGCATGTACTGGATTCCATTTTGTGTTATCCTCATCTGCGTCTGTAACGCATTCCCCCTGCCAGACTGGAGGAATCATAGGATTACATCTCTAGGAAGGGGCCCCAGAAATCATCCGTTCCAACCTTCTCATATTAGAGATGAGGAAACTGAGATTAAACGCCTTGCCCTGGGTCACACTGGTGATGCACATCAAAGCTGGTCTCTGACCCCAGAATAAAGGTTACTTCCCCATATCATGTTGGGTCATAGATCCAGAGTTATATGGGACCCCAGAGGACATCTGATTCAACCTCCTTACAGATGAGGAAACTGAGGCTGAGACATTCAGTAATTTCCCCAGGGTCACCCAGGTATTAAGTAACTGATGCACAAAAATGATCAGTGTCTCCTGACTCCAGATCCAGGGCTTTTTTTAAAGCACAGTGATCATGTGACTCTCCTCAAGAAACTTCAGATTGCCTCCAGGATAAAATACAAATGCTTCTATTTGGCATTTAAGCTCCTCGTTTTCTGTCTCCAATCTACCTCTCCCGCCTTTACTCCACATTACTCTCCTTTCTGTACTTCAAAAGTCCAGACAGACTAACCTAGCTGTTCTTTTCTCAAGTGGACATGCCAGTCTCCCACCTCCCTGACTTTGTACACTCCTGTCTGCCGGGTCACCATCACATCCTGGAATATCACCTCCTGCTTGAAGAATTCCTGTGGTTGTCAGCTGCTGAGCCTCCCTCTGCATGCCAGATCACCCAGGAGCTCCATGAGGGCAAGGACTGTATCTAATCTCAATCTTGCTTATCGTCCCACTACCTAACAAACTCTGCACACAGATGACATTTAAGAAATGTTTCAAGAACGAGTGAACGTTTTTAAGTTAGAGAAAAAAATCTTTTTCTGGATGACGCTGAATGCTGTTTGCTGCTGTGAGTCTTGGTTCCCCAGGGCTAACTCTGGAGGGTTTTTTTTTCAGAGGATTTATAGCCACAGCCATGGAGAAAGCCCCAGCTCCTTCCCATAAAGCTCTGAATGGACTGGGTGGGTGAGGATAGAGAAGCTGGTCAGCCCAACTGGAGGCAGAGGACAGCAACATGTGGAGACCAGATTCACCCTTTCAGAAAAGCCCCAGAAAACCAATCTATGACTCAGTATCAGAGGAGTGAGAAACTTGGACCAGAGCCCCAGTGGCTGCATGGAGCATATGTGTGAAAGGTCATCAGATCCAATGCCAAAGTTCTAAAGGTCTTAATCAAGATTCCCTGGGCTCAGGCTGAAAGAGAAAGAAGCTTGCCCACAGGAAGGTCTGATTCCTGGCCTAGTACTGTCATGCCCTTAGGCCAAGCGTCCTCTGTGTGGCCATGACAAGTTACCGGGGCTCTCAAGGCTCTGGGCCACTTTCCAAGATGAGATGTTGCCAAGAAGGTCCTGACTTGAATGAGCAGGAGTTCTGCCTAGAAACTCTCAGGTCCATTAACCATCCCTTTATTTTGTGTTTACTTATGTGTTGATGTTATTTCTTCCTAATGAGTCTCAGAACTGGACAGGACCTGATTGATTTCCTAGTCCATGCTGAAGAAGGGACTTGTGGACAGCTAGGTGGCACAGTGAATGGAGTCAGGAAGACCTGAGTTCAAATCTTGGCCCTCTTACCTCAATACATTGGCCGTTGCCAGGCCTGGAGCCTGTTCCTTCCTCAATCCCATCTATTCAAATCTGTTTCTTCCTTCAAGGTCCATTTCGGTACTACCTCTTATAAGAAGCCTTCCCTGATTTCCCCCAAATGACATGGATCCCTTGCCCCTTAAACTGGCCCTGATTACTTTGTCTGAATTTCTCCATCACTCCTCTTATATCCTGCCATGTATCACACTTTTCATGAGCCATCGTATCCCACCCACTAGACTGTAAACTCCTCAAGGGGAAAGACCATATATCATTTTTCAACCATGCACACTTAGCAGGGCCCACTTTATGGAGAGCTGGTCTGGAAATCTTGAAAGCATGAGGTCAAGTCCCACTTCTGACACACCCCAGCTGGGTAGCCCTGAGCAAATCACTCACCCTCTCAAAAACTCTAACTCTGTTACTGAGAAGTTGCCAACCTGCATTGGTGGAGGGATTTTCCTCATCTGGGAGTTCTCTGTGTTAGTAAAGTCATAAGATCCAGGCCCTGTCCCTAGACTTCACACAAACAGGTTGCCCGGAGTATGGTGGGTTCTTCCATGTTTGATGTATTTAAATTGTAAGTGCTGTAACCCCACACTTAATGGGGCCCACTTGCTATGTAGTCAACACTTAACAAATGCTGTGGGTTGGGTGGTTGGTTGATTGAAAGTTGAGGGAGATTCTGGAGTATGCTAGAAAGATCCCTGGCCTGCCTTTTCATCCTGGAAGCTCTCTCCCTACAGCCCAGAAGGGACCCCCCTCCCTTGGAGAGTTTCTCCCAGAATTTCCATTTTCAGGAAGTACTCAGGTACAGGGATCACTCCACTCCCAACTCTCCAGACTCAGCTGCATGAATGCCTCATCCCTTCAGCCTCCCTTTCAGTTCTCTTCTATGTGTTGTCCCATTAGAATGCAAGCCCCTTGAGGGCAGGGACCATCTCTCTTTTGGACTATATCTGTATGTCCAGTGTTCAGCACAGTGCCTGGCACATAGTCAGCACTTAATCAATGCTGGCCACCTTGACGGGCAGTCAGAGGAGCTGGGGTGCCATCTTGACCTTGTCTACCATTGCCTGACATTGGGCATGCCCTAGCCCTCTTTAGCCCTTAGGCTTCTGTGAATGAGGGTGTGGACGTAAGTGGCCTCTGAGGTGCTTTCCATCTCCTGGATCCCATGAATCCCTGTTTCCTCAATGGAAATGCTTCCCGACTTGCCAGCTGCCAGTGAGGACAGCCATGGGAGTCAAGGTGCAAGCTTCCTTCCTGGCCCAGAGAAGTCTCCAGCTGAGACATCTGCCACCTAGCAAAGCACAAAGCCTCAAAGCCTTAGGCTGAGCAGAGGGCCTCCATCCAAGACATGATGTCATGGAGAGACACCATCCTAGGAATGTGCTGATGGGTCAGGAATGTTCCAGGCCCTCTCTGGACTGGCCCCCCAGCTCTCCCACACCAGGAGAAATGGGCTGTGAGTGGTTTGGAGGAGGAGGAGGAGACCTGATGCCATGAGGAGGATTCCCCCAGGACCCTAAGGTAGGGATGGGGAGAGACAGAATGGCTGGCGAGAACCCCTGGAACAGAACTGGGCGTGTTTGCCGGGAATTCTGCATGCAGCTCCTCAGGCTCCAAGCCGTCGCGAAGCCGAACAAGGCTCCCAGTTTCCTTCACTGTGTCTGGCAGTGACTTCCACATGCTGCAAGTAGAAATGAAGAAACGAACAAGAGTGAGGCAGAGATGGAGAAGGCGTTGGAACATTAAATTCTAGAACAGGGGATGTCAGGGCTGGGAGGGGCCTCAGAAGAGGGGATGTCAGGGCTGGGAGGGGCCTCAGAAGAGGGGATGTCAGGGCTGGGAGGGGCCTCAGAACAGGGGATGTCAGGGCTGGGAGGGGCCTCAGAACAGGGGATGTCAGGACTGGGAGGGGCCTTAGAATAGGGAATGTTGGAGCTGGGAGGGGCCTCAGAAACAATCTAGTCTAACCCTTTCATTTTTATAGATGAGAAGGAGGGAAACAAACATCTATCAAACACCTCTTACATACCAGGCTCTGTTTTAAGCACTTTACAAAATATTATCTCATTTGATTCTCACAGCATCTCTGAGAGATGGGTTTGATTATTATTCCCATTTTACAGTTGAGGAAACTGAGGCAGGCAGGCATTAAGTGACTTGTCCAGGGTCACACAGCCAGTAAGTAACTGAGGTCACATTTGAACTCAGGCCTTCCAGACTCCAGGCCCACTGCTTTGTGCACTTTGGTGCCTAGCTGCCTGGGAAAAAAGAGGCCCAAGGATGGGAAAGCCTTGGTTGGAGGTCATTCCTATTTAGGATGACTACAGTCCAGGCCTCCTGATCCCCAGTCAAGTGCTCTTTCCCTGCTGGGGTCATCACTCAGAATTTTATAGTATTTGGGGGTTTACTAAAGCACTCTTGTTAGGTCAACTGAATGTGCAAGTTATATTATCTCCATTTCAATAATTAATAATAACAACAATAACTTGTATTTCTCTTGTACTTTACCTTACAACAACCTCTTCTTGTGCCCATTTTAGAGGTGACGTCACTGAGCTCCGACCCAGTTCTCCTGGCCCATGCTTCCCACCCTATCAAGCTGCAGAGGCGATGGGGGCTCAGACAGGTGAGGATGTATCACCCACCCTCACACGAGGAAATGGGCCAGCCAAGCCTCAGCCTCACCTCTCCTGCCTCCCGCCTCCCCGTGTTGCACTACCCCATCCTCTGGCCAACGGGGTTCTCTCTGGAGCATCCTAGAAAGCGCCTCCTTTGTGTTCCAGAAAGTTCACATTTTCATTTGGCAACAAAGGCCCCATCCCTTGGGGTCCTCAGTGGTTCTGTAGATCCTAGTAAATGACTTCCAGACTTTCCGACGTGGGCGGCTGCTCAGAGGTCACGCAGTCCAACCTCAGGCTTCAGAAATTCGCCGTCAGTCAACCTGCCACGTCTGCCCGAAGTCCCTTTGACGTTCGAAGCAGACTGTCAGCTTGCTTTGCCTTTGTTCTCAGGGGAGATCAGCCTGCCTCATTCCAGAAGGCCTAAAGTTTCTTTCCTCTGTCAGCCTGGACTTTGTCCTTCTGTCTTTTTCCTTCTTCCAAACCAAATCCAGGGTCTTTGGGGCAGAGCTAGAAGGGTCAGAGAGGGATCGGCTCTAAGAGGAATGAGGAACCTCCAGGAAAAGCCCCAATCGCCCCCTTCCTTTGTTCCCGCTGGTTACTCACAGCCTCACAAACCTATTCACCCCGGACTTTCTCTAGTACTTTACAGACTTCTTTCAAAGGAACTCATCCAGAATGGGTGGGGGACCTTAGAGTCCAACCTTTTATTTTAAACATGAGAGGCCCAAAGAGTCACTGATGTCAATGATGGTGACATTTACATTTTCAAACAGAACACGTGTGAGAAACGTCTCTAAGGGAGCCTCAGTTTCTCCTATTTTTAAAATGAGGGGGGAGGGTTGGACTTGAGGTCAAGGACACTTACTGCTGTAAATCCTCCATATAACTCAGTTTCTTTCCTTTTCTGGGCCTCACTCCATATCCATAGTCAAGTCAAAAAGTCTACCAAGTTAAGCACTTCCTGTATACCAGGCCCTGGGGATATGAAGAAAGGCAAAGATACTGTGCCTGCCCCCCTCTTTGTCCTCTCCAATGAAGGGAGAGAGAGAGAAATTCATTTTCTCCTCTCCTTGCTGGAGGTTGTGGCTTTTAGCTTCACTAGGTGGTCTGCTTCTTCTGGGGAAATCTCTGTGTCCCTCACAAAGCAGCTTCAAAGCCTGGGAGCTGAGGAGATCACCCAGATCTCTTGTATGGACCTAGTTGTTTGCTTGTCGCCCCCAGTTCTATCCTCCTCCCCCCACAGGGATGTAAGGTACCTGAAGACAGGGACCGAGTTCTTGTTTCTGACTGGCATCCCATTAACTTGCTGTTTTCCTTTCATCTTGTGATTTCTCCTCTCTACTTGATTTAAGGTTGGACAAGTTGGTCCCTGAAGTAGCCCCCAGATCTGACATTCTATGCTTTGACTTTTTAATTTCCTGGAAGAACGTGCCTCCCCTGATCATATTAGAGTTTTCCAGTTATTCCTTCTCTCTCTGAGTTAGAGAACCATCATCCACCCCAGACCTGAGGCAGAAGGCTTGCATGCCTGGGCAGGGGACAGGAAACACAGGAAGACACATCAATGGTTCTGCCGATGGAGCAGAGACGCTGCACGACATCTAAGGGGTCATTGCCGCTTCTGAAATATTTGGAATAAATGAGGCACTTGAGCTCCCACGTAAGTCAGGGCTCTTGGGGCTATTCAAGCACGGTGAGGAGGAGATGAATCACACTTTGACCTAAATGAATTTTTACCCAGGAAGCAGGTTCACCTTGTCATAAAGGGCCCATTATGAATAGATGCGCATCCAGGAGGCTGTGGAGTGATATCTGCCATGAATTTTGTGGAGACCAGAGCCAGAGACTAAGAGAAAATGAGAGACAGACACACAGACAGAAATGGACAAAGAGGGACAGAAATGGAGACCCAGGCCAAGAAGCAATGCAAAAGACAGAAATGATGTGAGAGAAAGCCTGCTGGGTTTGGAATTGGGGACCTACAATCATCCGCTGGGTCTAGTCTGGCTCAGTTGCCCATGAAGGGCAATAGTATGAAATAGCTAAACAGATAAGAGCTAGATTGTGGAGGGCCTTGAAACCTCAGACAAGCAGGTTACACTTATTCAGTTGACAATAGAGAGCCACAGAAGGTTTTAGCAGAGGGGTGGCATAATCAGAATAGTGCTTTAGAAAGATTTCCTGGGAAGTGATGGACATGACAGATTGGAGGCAGGAAACTCTGCTCACAAGATGCTGCTGTGGTCAAAAGAAAGGTTTGAACAAAAGTGGGGGGAATGGAGTGGAGACGAGAGATACTGGAAAAGCAGAATGAATAGGACTTGGCAATCGACTGGCTTTGGGGGGTCAGACAAAGATGACCCCAAGACTTCAAGCCTGGGTGACTGGGAGGATGGATTCCACGGAACCAGGAAAGTTGAGAGGAGGGTGGAGATTAGACGGAAGAGGATGAGTTGAATCCCATCATCCCAGAATCTCCGAATTTTGAGAGTAACCCAATGGCCATCCAGCTGAGCCCCAATAGAAGCCCAAAACAAGATGTCCGCTAAGGAGTCATTTCCCCCCACCCCTTTCAAGGCAGCCCATTCCACCCTTCCATGGCTCTTTGTTGGGAAGGTTTTCCTGGCATCGAGTCCAAACTGGCATCTTTGTGACTTCCCCAACTTTGTTTAGTTCTGCCCTCTGAGGCCGAGTGAAACAAGGCTAAGCCCTCTTTCACATGACAGCCTTCAAATACTTGAACACAAGTATCACTCTCCCCGTCACCTCCCTCCAAGTCTTCACTTATCTGGGATTATCATGCCCAGTTCCATGAATCTCCTGGACTCCATGGACCCCAGGCCTTTCACCATCCTGGAGACATTGCACCATATCAGCGTCTTTCTTAATCTGTAGTCCCAGAAATAACCCATTTGTTAAACACCTACTACGCCAGGCACTGAGCTAAGTGCTAAGTATGATGAGACAAAGATAAATCAATCCCTGCCCTTCCAGAGCGTATATTCTATTGGGAAACAACATAGAAGGTAAATGAGGTGGTGGGGGTGGGGCTGGAAAAGGGCCCTAGTGTATGAGGACCTCATGGAGGAGACTGGCTTAAGGTGGGGTTTGAAGGAAGACAGGAATTCTACAAAGAAGCAAAGCCTTCCAGGCACGGGAGGCAGCTTCTGCAAAGGCAGAGAATGTTGAGTTTAAGACGCCAATGGTGTCTGGATGCAGATAGGGGTTCTATGGGACTAAAGCTCTGGGGAGGGACCCAGAGATCAAGATTAGAGGGGGATCATCAGAACTGAGGCACTAACTGAAGTCATGGGCATGGATGATATTGCCAAGAGGGTGAGTTGAGGGAGGGAAGAGAACAGGGCCCAGGACAGAACAATGAGAAAGACTCACATATAAGGGGCGGATGAGGAGGAGATACATAGGGAGGCAGAGAAGGCACATTCTGGGAGGTAGGAGGAGAACCATTCGAGTTTGGAGGTGAAGCACAGCACATCAGAAAAGGGAGTGAGTGGAATGGAGGCATCCCTAGGGTCAGGCTGCAAGGAGGTCAAGAGGGACAGGAAGAAAGCCTCCTGGGTTTGGCTATGAGGAGATCATCGGGAAAGGCAGTACCAGTGGGGGGAGTGGGTAAAACTAGCTTGTGTCTTTCAGAACAGTGAGCTCCCCGCCCCTGGACCCACTCAAGCCAAGGCTAGATGCCCCCTGGTAGGGATGGCAAGTGTAAAGGAGATAACTGTTGGGTGTGGGTTAGACTGGATGTCCTCTGACATCCTTTCCAACCTGGAGACTATAATTCAAACTATACCTGGGTCCCATCCACTTTTCTATCTCCTTTCCCTCCCCACTCTTCTATCTCCAGTCTAGGACCTGCTATTAGCCCAGGGTCTGCAGGCCATCCTCGAGACAGACCATCAGCCCCATCTAAGTTGGTGATGCCTAAAAAGGACAGCCACAGAGGCCCTCCAGATGGTTACGGAAGGGCCGCATGGCCATGTGTTTCAGGACTGAGGAGAGGGGATCCTAATGGAATCACAGGATTGAAGATTGAGGTCCAGAAGGCACCTTAGCGGACATCAGGTCCAACCGCCTCATTTTGCAGATGAGGAAAATGAGGCCTCGGCAGGTCCAGTGACGTGCCTCGGGCCACACGGCTTGTAGTTGTCTGAGACGGGATTCAAACCCAGGCCTTCCTGCCTCCAAGTACACCATTCTATCCTCTGTGCCTCCTCTAGTCAGGGACCAGGTGGACTTCAGTGGCCTTAGAGGCGTCTTCCCGCTCTGGGGCTGCATCGTATGACCCAGTCATGTGGCAGATGCCGGAATGTTCTCACCCTCCCCGTTGCTGGTGTGCACTCGGAAACGGCAGAGCCCACAAATATTCCTCCAGCTGGTTAACAGAGAAAGGGGCCTTTGGCTGTTGCTGATGGAGGAATGTTTCGTGCCCCGGGAAAGAGCTGCTGTCTGGGGAGAGAAGGAGAGCCCCAGCAGACCAGGCCAGCAGGGGAATGTTGAGGCCACTGGAGGCCTCCTGCCCGGGGAGCCTTCCAGGCCGGTGCCCGCTGGTACCTCAGGGTGCCCGGCCTCAAGCTCTAACTTCCCAGACCTTCCAAGGCACTTGATTGGTATCGGCCTTTGGAAGTCGTTTGTTCTCTGGCATCTGGGGAGGGTCTGTCAGGGCTGGAGGAGCACAGCCACCTGCCTTGGGGCAGACAGAAGGGCCTCCCATTTGGGTGATCTTGGCCAAGCTGTTAAGGTCTCTGGGCCTCAGCTTTCTCTTCTCTAAATTGGGGAGAGTCTTACCTGCCTTCTTTCCTTCATGAGCTAGTGGTGAGGTCAAAGCTCCCACAAGTGGAAAGAGGTGTGTGAATGGGCGCTGAGTCACACACACACAATCACACACACACACAATCTCACACACACAGACACACACAGAGTCACACACGCACATACATACACACACACACACACACAGAGCGAGGGGGCCTCCCTCCCTTAAATCCAAAGGAGGGGATGGGGAACCACAGAGATCTTGGGGCTGTAGAATGTTAGGCAGATTACAGAGCTCTGCGCATCCATCAAGTGAAGGCTCCAGGGCTGCACATCTGGACAGAATGAGAATTACCCATGTAATTATGTGTAGGAGAAAGAAAGAACCTTGAGCTTAGGGTCAGGATGCTTGAGTTACCTTAGACAACTCATTTAACCTCTTGCCTCAGTTTCCTCGTCATTAAAATCAGAGGGTTGGATGAGATTGAGCTCAACAAACCTTTACTCAGTGGCTACAATGTATCAGGGGTGGCAGTGTTGCCTAACAGATAGAGACCCTTACAATTAGGAAGAGCCAGGTCGGAGTCTTGCCTCTGACCCGTCTTGGCTGTGTGACTCAGATGAATCACTTAACCTCACAGGGCCTCAGGCTTTCAGGTCCCAGACAGTTCCCCATCTGCACTGGCAGGAGTTTCCTCATTGCCGGGCATGGGGGAAATGGGGGAAAGACTGCTAAATGGATATTTCTTAAGGATCCCAGTCTGACTGCACACCCTCCTGTTCACGAATCCTCACTGGCTCACCATTGCCTCTGGAATCAAATGCAAAGTTCTTCGGCATCTTGGGTCCTTTCCATATTGACTTAGAAGCATGGATAGAATGTGTCTGCATCCAGCCCATGATCTGTGCACGCCTGTGGTTTGGCTCCAACTGGCCTTCAAGCTTATTCACATCTTCGTCTTCACCCACTCTATATTCCAGCCTCCATTCCATTGCCCTGGTGGTCCACCACACCTGCCATTCACTCCTTCCTCACCTTTGCCCCATTGAAGGCTCAGCTCTTGCCCTCGGTCCTCCACCAGGAGCTTGTCCTGATCCCCTCCCAGCTCCCAGTTTCTGCTCTCAATGGCTGTGTTAGCTTTGTCTCTTCTGTAGCTCTAGTTTACTATGTAGCTGTTGAATGTCCCCAGCAGATTAGAAGCTCTTTGAGGGCAAGGACTATTACATTTTTGTTTTTGTATCTCCAGCATTTAGCACAGTGCCCAGCACACAGTAGGTACATAATAAATGTCTCCTGAATCAAACCGAGGTGAGATGGGATGTCAGAAAGAAGGCTGAGGCTGAGCGCCCTGACGGAGCTCGGTGGTGCTCAGACAATGGCCATTCTCAATGCCTTTCTGCCTTGGCACCTTATCTTTGCATCCCCAATACTGAGCACATTTTTAGGCACTTAATAAATATTTGTTGATTGACTGATAGGCCCTACCAGAGTTTGTGCTCCCTTCAGGAACCCAGGGTCACTTCCAGACTATGAGGGGGCCTGAAGGAGGATGTCAGTGGAGAATTTTTAAGTGATAGGGATAGAGATTGAACTTAGGATCTCATTAATTTAAGAAGCTCCCAAGAGAGGAAAGTCTCTCCACCAATACAGTGAGACACCTTCTCTTCAGTTTATGGTCTTTGAGAGTTTCCCAGGGCAATGGGAAGTTAAGTGACTTACCTGGGGCCACACAGCTAAGATGTGACAGAGGCAGTCTTGCTGATTTTCTGTCCATTATGACCCTCTGCCTCTTTTAAACAAAAAGAAAGATAATTTAAACCAACCACTTTTCTAGGGCTTTGAAGATAACAACGTGTTTCATGCCTCACTCCCCTTTCACTCAATCCTCACATCAGACCTTTGAGGCAGGGTACACAGGTACGATTTTCTGTACTCAACAGCCTACAGAATGTTGTAGGAACCCGTGGGTGGCACTAACTGGGCTCACTTTGCTCCGCCCCAGAAATGAGAGGGAATGAGCACTTACTAAGTGCTTACAGTATGCCTGGCACTGTTTACCACTCTCATCTCATTGACTTTTAGTGGCCCCTGTCATGCCATTTTCCCAGGGCTGAATCACAGAGACCCGAGAGCTGCCTCTGCGTCCAAAGGGAATGGCCTGGGAGGGAAATGTGAGATTTCACGGCAGAGAAAGGCTGAGTTTCAAGAGCCAGGGGATGAATCAGCCCTGAGTACTTCGTCTCAGCTCCCCACTCTCTGTTAGATGCAAACTAAAAATTATCTCCATGAAGTAGGCCACGCTGCTGGCTTGTGCAGTCAGCTGCAGAGCCTGCCTAGACCAGTTTCCCAGACTCCCCAACAATATTCATTCCCCTCCAGCAAACTGCCTTCCCAAGGCAGAATCAGGGAACCTTGGGGCTGGAAGGGACCTCAGGACCCCCTGACCAAGTACCCCCCCACAACAGCATCTCCCCAAACTGGTCACTCAGGCTTTGTTTGAGGGCCCCCAATGATGGGGGGCCTTCACTTCTGGAGGTGAGAGCCCATTCCTCTTTGGGGACCCTCTGATTGTCGGGAAGTCTGCCCTTACCTGGGTTCTTCATCTGCCTCCCTGCCCCTCCTTCTGACCTCTGGGGCCAAGCAAAGTATGGCTGATCTCCCTTCTACTCGACAGATTCTCAGATTCATGAAGGTGGTGATCCTAACCCAGGATCCCAGCACCCTGGGTCCAGAGCTGAAAGGCCCTCAAGGGTCACCCAACCATCACTTACAGATGAGAAAAATGATGCTGGGGGGCAGTGTGTCAAGGTAGGAAGGGACAGAAGCCTTCCAAGTCTGGTGTGCTCTAGCCTAAACATCCCCAGATCCGATCTGAGCCCTATTCAGTGTTCCTTAATCATGGTTCATTTCACATAAACTCAGTCTGCCCTGCGCTGTCCTTTCCTTTCCTTTTGATTTTTGGACTTGGCTAATGTGGGGGTTTGTTTTGTTTGACTATACATATTTGTAATGGGGTTTTTGCCTTCTCAATGGGTGAGGGAGGGGAGGAAGAGAATTCTGAACTGAAAATAAAATAAAATTTAATTTTAAAAAATGCCACGTGGCTTCCCATCACAGAATCTCAGAGTCAGAAGGGACCTTAGAGACATGTTTGGAAAGCAAGAAGACCAGGCTAGATGATTTCTGAGGTCCCTTCCAGCTCCAATCTAATGCGGTGCTGAGATTCTAATGATTCCAGCACTTGGATGGAGGAATCCAATGTAGGAATCCCTGGTCCCATGGCAGAATGCTCTGGACCCAAAGTCTGGAGATCTGAGTTTGCTTCGTGGCCGAGACACTTCAAAGATGCGTGATCTCAGCCAAGTCATTTCCCATCTCTGAATGTCAGTTTCCTCATCTGGAAGATGGGGATGAGAATTGTTCTAGCCCTCTCTCCTGTCTGGGGTTGCTGCAACAGAACAGTGTGTGAGCTTTAAGGCTCTATGGAAATGGGAGGTGAGCTGCCGCTCGCTGCTGCTGCTGGCCTCCTGACAGGCAGTTTCTATGGCTCCGAGCCCTGGTAATAAGCTTCGGCAGCAGCTCCAGGTGGGGAGGACATGATTCCTTCGAATGCTCTGGTCCAAATCACACTGACATTCCCCCTCCGTGGTAGGAAACCCTGCAGCTGCAGGGATCTGGGAGAGGTGGGTTAAAACCCAGCTGCTTCCTTCTTAGTTCTGGATCTCAATATTCATCCCTGGCCTGGGGACTAGATTTATGGAGTGGAAAAAATCCATTATGGTTTTTTTAAGCCAAGCACAGCATCTAATTACCTCACCATCATGCTCTTTACCTAATGGATATAGATGGGGCCTTGGCTCAGAATGGCCCCCAGTCCTAGGGCTGTCTCTGGATGGGGAGGAGAGGCCAGGCAAGGCAGGAGAAATCCAGGCCCAGCAGCCCTTAGCCAGGCAGATCTGGGTTACAGGGACTCTGGGTTACAGGGCCCATGGGTTCCATCTTCCACATCCTGCCTTGGCACAAGCTGTCCCCCATCCCTAGCAGGCTTGGCCTCTCAGTACCCCAGGCCAAGGACCACCTCCTCCTGGAACCCTAGCTTGATGCCCCTTGGAGCATCTCTCCCATTCCCCCATTAGTTTTCTATCCACTTTCTGTATGTTTTGTCTGTTGTCTCTCCCAGCTATAAGACCTTTGAGGACACGGACTGTTTCATTTTTGTCTCTGTATTTCCAGTGCCAAACACAGAGCCTGGCACGGTTCTGTTCACTTAGTTTCAGTCATTTCAGACCCTTCGTGACCCCATTTGGGGTTTTCTTGGCAAAGATACTGGAGTGGTTTGCCATTTCCTTTTCCAGCCCATTTTACAGATGAGGAAACTGAGTCAAACAGGGTGAAGTGATTTGCCCAGAGTCACACAGGTAATAAGTGTGTGAGGCCAGATTTGAACTTAGGAAGATGAATCTTCCTGACTCCAGGCCAGGAGCTCTACACACTGCACCATCTAGCTGCCCCTAGCACATAGAAGGTATTTAATAAATGCTTTCTGAATGAATGAATGAATGAATGAATGAATGAATGAATGAATGAATGTCAGAGCTGGGCAAGCCCTAAGAACAGAGAATGCCAGCTGAGGCCTTAGGACACAGAATTTTAGAATGGGAAGGGACTGAAAGAGGTTGTTTAGTCCAACACCCTCCGGCCCCTTCATCTCACAGAGAAAGAAACTGAGACTCAGAGGCTAGAGCCATGCCATAAGTGGCAGAGCCACGGGCTCTTTATGGGCATTTTAAAGCAATGTACCTGGGGGCTGGTCAGCGTTCATCTCTAGAGGTTACATGTGGCCTGTAGTAAGTCTGCTGTGGCAGAGAAAGTCTGACTTTCTTGACTTGTCCTAAACAACCTTCTTCGATCTCAAGGGAGTTGGGGGGGAGGGGGAGAGGTGCAACTTTGACTAATTACTAGCCTTAATGAATAAGGGATAGGACCTAGGGGAGTGGAAAGGACCCCCGCTCTGCTGCCTAGTCACAGACAGAATCCAAACATCATCAGGCCGTCTCTGGCTTTGTCTGGGAGCCTGGGCCTGAGTCCCCAATCCTCCCCTCCCTGAGGCGTCTATCATGGCAGAGGAAGGACCCCAACACCAGGGGCAGAACGCCCATTACTGAGCTCACTGCCTAATACCAGGGTGTTGGAGGGTAACTTTCATAGGCCTCTCTGCCTGTCTCTGGCCTGGGCCCCCTTCCCTTGGTATGGGCAGTAAGAGATAGGGCTCCCACAGCTTCCTCACAAAACCACTGAACCCCAGAGTTGTAGATTTCGGAGAGCCTTTGTTCAGTGCCTACCTGGACAGGAGAGCCACCTACACCATCCCAGATGAGAACTTATCCAACCTTGGCTTGAAGACCTCCCATGACAGGGAGCTCATTACCTCCCCAGGCTGTGCATTCCAATTTTGTTAAATGACTATCTGAAAGCTTTCCCCTACAGCAAGCCAAATCTGCCTCCTTGTCATTCTCATACTGCCCACACACACACCCCAATTTTTCTTGTTCTGCCCTCAGGGACCAAGCAGATCTCAGATAACTCCCTTTCCGCATAATGGGCTTTCAAATATTTGAAGACAGCTAACATGTCCTTCCCCTACTCTCTCAAGGCTGGGCATCCCCACTTCTTCCTGCTAAAAGCCGAGTGGGGCTCCAGAGCAGAAGTCAGGGCCCTGGACCAGCAGATGTCTGTGAACAACCCCACCAACCTCTCCGAGTGCCCAAGGGGAGAATGGCCAGCCTACCTGACCTCTCCCTGGTACCTCTCCACTCGGGCTCACCGAGCCTTTCTTTCCCACCTCCAAGTACAGGTCAGAAGAGCCTAAGGTTTACTACAGAAAACAGCCTCAGAGAAAGGAATGATTCACTTTTAATGGTCTTAACAATCCACGAAAACGTTTTTCTCACCATGTTTTTTTCAAACAACAAACTTTCTCCCCCTCTCCCTCCTCCCCCTCTCTCTCCCCCTCCCTCTCCCTCTCTTTTCCCTTTCCTCTCCCTTCCTCCCTTTCTCTCTCCCTTCCCCTTCTCTCTTTCCCTCTCCCTCCCCTCTCCCCGCCCCATCACTCCCTCCTAACCCTAATCCTATAATAGTTTAATCAAAGGAATGTTTCTTCCTCCTTCTCCTCACCTAGATTAAATTAACTGCATTTATTTAATCCAAAGGCCAGCTCAGCCTCCCAGGAGATCCCCCTGAAATGATAGGGGAGGGGAAGGTTCAAATGCTGAAGCTTAACTATGGCCTGGAGACAAGCCACTGCAATGCCTTCCATTAACCGAGGAAGGAGCTGAGGCTGAGCAGGAGGGGCCTGGTGCAGGGCCCATCCATGGTAAGGAATGCGGTGCCCAGCATCCAAACTCCAGTCGTTGAGTCAGAGGATCCCAGATATAGAGCTGGGAGGGTCCTGGGAGGCCGTGGAGTCCAGCCCGCAGGGCTCTTTCTGACTTCTCCAAGGACACACTGGTGGCCAAGCCGCCATCTGCCTTCCCTTGGTACTTAGGCAGAAGACCAGAGACAGTCGGACACCTCCTTCTTACCTCCTGTCCCGCCCTAGCAGCCCAGCACGGTAGCCCTGAGCAGTGCTCCCTGTCCTGGACCCGGTGCCCTTTCTTTCTTCCTGCTGCCACCCCACCCCCACAGGACACTGCCTCTCCCTTCCAGCCGGGCTGGCCTCATCATTGCTCCCTGCTCTTGGCCCGTCATGGCCTGCCTCCAACCTTTGCATCTGCCATCCCCCTTCTCACCTCCAGCTCCTGGGATCCTTAGGTCTCTTCATTGCCCATCAACACCACTTCCTAAAGGAAGCTTTTAAAGACTTCTCTCCCGCCCACCTACCCCACTCTGTTGTACCCTCTCTCTCCTCAAATTATCATATATTTACCTGGTGTACAGTAACATTCTAGTGGCCAGCTTCAACCTCACCTCCACCCCACGGTGCAACGAAAAGAACCCTGGTTTTGTAGTCAGTGACCCTGAGTTCAAAGGTTGTCGGTGATACTCAGTCCCTTCGTGACTTTGGGCAAGGGACTTGACCTTCGGGCCTCAGTTTCCTGATCAGTAAAATGAGGGAGTTGGGCAAGAAGATAGCCTCTGAGGTTCCTTGTAGCTCTCTGCTCCTATGACTTTCTTTTTTGTCTAGCCCAGTGCCTGGCACAGAGTAGGTGCTCAAGAAAGACTGTCATCGCAGTGAATTGAAAGGCATCTGGAGAGGTAAACAGCCACCTACAAACAACAAAACCCACCCAGGAACCCGGGGCCAGGGGGGCCAGGGGGGCCGGGGCAGATCCTGTCTCTGCCGGCTCCAGCCCAGCCAGGTCCTTGGGTGGTCCTGCTTGAGCCCCAAGCTCATGTCTCTGTCATTAGGGAATAGCAATACTGGAATTAGACAATTAATTCCTTTTTGTTCTTTTTGCCGATGCCATTCAGTCAGAGCATGTTTTGTCTGTCATTTGCACCATGCCTTTCAGTTCATGCACAATCTTATTTTCTCTTCTCATCTCCAGGAGTCAGGGAGCAGAGCTGGAACAACTTAACTAGCAAATTGTTTTTCTCCAAGTGCTCTGAGGTCTGCAAAGTACTTTGCTCCCCGAAGCCCTCCGAGGTAGGTAGGGACCACGAGGAGGTATCTTCATACAGGAGTTGAGGAAACTGAGACTCAGAGAGAGGAAGGGGTCTGCCTGCCCTTCTGGGTCACAGACAAAATCAGCTTCAAGCCGGGATCCAAACCTAAGCATGTGCTCTACCACTTCAAACAGGCTCTTGTGATTTCATTTTTAGAGAAGTGTACTTGGGAGGCAAGAAAGAGGCCGTTACTTGTCCCCAATTCCACCCTGAGTTAGTGACAGAGGGGATTTGAATCCAGATTGGGTCTGTCTCCACATCTCCCCTTCCTAATCCTAATGTTATAGTCTAATCTTCCTTCTTTCTCCTCAACTTGATTCAACTAGCATCCTTTATTTCATTCAGAAAGAAAAGCCAGGGGATCCCTGGAAATGGCAGGCAATGTTTTTGGAGGGAGAAGTTTCAGGCATTGGACTGAGCCCTGACTCCATCTCTCTACAAGGTCCATAATTGTCCTGGCTCTTTCTCTTAATGAGTATCCACTGTGGTGGAGAGAGCTCAGGTGTGGACACTGGTACTGGCCAGTGAAAGCCTTGCCTTTCTGAGCACGCATTTGGATTGAGGTGGTTGTCTACAGGCACTTAGGAGATTCCCTCACCGTGGAGAAAGGCAGCCCTTTGATTGAATCCAAATGCCCTTTAGCTGAATCCAAACTTCACAGAACTCTATGAAGTTTGGATTCAGGCTAAGGATGGAACCTGAGGACCTAGAGGGCCACATGTGGCCTCGAGGCTGCAGGTTCTCCACCCCTGCCTAGACATTTAATAAACGCTCGCTGACTGATAATAATCACCTTCCCCAGTCTGGGACATTTGGACTCATTCAGTCTAAGGTCACATTAATCTTTTTTTGACTGAAATATCAAAATCCCACTTTTGTAACCTAGATTCTGGAGCCCACATCCCCTTGGAATGTCTAATTCCTGAGATGACCATGAAGCCTGGTTTTTAGCAAGTTTTATTTTTCCCTCACAGGGAAGCTACTTTCTAGAAATGTTTCTTATTTTGAAAACAGCAGGTGTAGCCAGTGATTGCCACTTTTCTATACATTTATTGGGTTTTTCCCTCTTATTTTTGTCTTTCGGGGATCATGGGGCATGTAGGGGGAAAACCACCTTTTGTTTCAATCGTTTTGTAGCTGAAACCAGCACTTCTGAGTAGGTACAGAACTTTTTTTTCTTCTGGTCTACAGGTGGCTAAGTTGGGCATGTGATAAATCCTGGTGACCTTCCACCCAGGCCTTTACATGGCTAGGTCACTTCTACTATCCCAGCCTTAAGGTGTGCATGGAGCTATGGTCCATCTAGGTCCCAGTTAGGGCACATAATGGATTCCATGAAGTGGTTGCATGGATTTGAAATTATAATTATATAAAATGTGATGCACAGCTAGGTTGTGCAGTGGATAGAGCACTGGGCTTGGAATCAGGAAGACTCAAGTTCATGAATCCAAATTCGGTCTCAGACACTAGCTGTGTGACCCTGGGCAAGTCACATAAAATTACAAATCACTTTTTTTGTTGTTTCTCTGGGGTTTTTTTAAACAAGTTTTTTTTTTTTGTAACATATATATTAACTTTATTTTTGACACATTTTGTTTGCCTCAGTTTCCTCATCCTATCATGTCCTCCCTGAGTCTGTTCTCTAAGTCGGTCACTCCTAGCTCCTTTCTCTGACTGGCCATCGTAGGGATGATCACTTTGGCCATTGGATTGATCTTCTCATGGTTGTCCTGCCTCCTCTCAAAGACTTTGGGAGGATTCCAGGAACCCAAGGGGACCGAGAACATGGTGAGTAGACCTCCTGGGCATGTGAGCTTTAAAGGCAATTGTACTCAAATTATGGTGGTCAAGACTCTGATTCTCTGGGAAGGACAAAGCCATGTCGATGGAAACGCTTCTCCGCAAGCTGGACTCTCACCTACCATTTGTTGAAAACTGTTGGTGCTGAGAAGGCGAATCCACACACATCCACTGTCTTTCCCTTGAATTCCCTGACAGGAGCGAAGGCTAATGCTTTTTGCTAATGCCGTCAGACTTTTTCCAGGCCTGATTATAATTTTTCTCCAGCTCCTTAGTCTCTTTTGACAAGAGAAATGAGGAAAATTTGCATTAATCAAATCAACGGCTCACATCTGCATTTTGATGGAGAGAATTAAAAATGATGCTGGCTCTGGGGAAAGGGCTTGGCGGGAGTGACGCCAATCAGGACTGGAAGCAGCGGGGGGAAGGGCGATGAGGAAGAGAATCTTCTTCTCTGGGAAGATGACGAACTCACTCCCTGGCAACAGAATAGATGTTTTATCTTGCTCTCCAAGGACGAAGAATGGCTTCCAGGGGGCAGCTAGGTGGCGCAGTGGATAGAGCACTGGCCCTGGAGTCAGGAGGACCTGAGTTCAAATCCGGCCTCAGACACATAACACTTATTAGCTGTGTGACCCTGGGCCAAGTCACTTAACTCCCATTGCTCAACCAAAAAAGACAGAAAAAAAAAAGAATGAAAAGAATGACTTCTAGGTCCAGCTGCTGGGAGGGGTCTCAGAACAAGAAACATCAGAGCTGGGGAGGGGCCTTAGAACAAGGAATGTCAGAGCTAGAGGAGCCTTAGAACAAGGGATGGCAGAGCTGGGAGGGGCCTTAGAACGAGGAATGTCAGAGCTAGGAAGGACCTTAGAACAGGGAATGTCAGAGCTGGAAGGGGCCTAGAACAGAGAATGTAAGAGCTGGGAAGGATTTTCATCAAACATTAGTTACTCTGAAAGCAAGATCCTAAATATTGCCTCCAAAACGATAAATCCAGTGAGATGGGAGTGTGAGTTTGGCTATGCTTTCACATTCCTCAGTCTTTCCATGGAAACTCCCTCTCTTCCTGTGCAGGTCCCTTTCCTTTCTCTGAACCCAGCTTCCTTCTCTGTGACACAAGAGGGTTGGGTTTG
Organism: Vombatus ursinus; assembly: GCF_900497805.2. NCBI lineage: Eukaryota > Metazoa > Chordata > Mammalia > Diprotodontia > Vombatidae > Vombatus > Vombatus ursinus. The sequence continues at coordinate 7,592,740 of NW_020950172.1, read as the reverse complement.
GTTTTCGAGTCCTCTCTTATTTTCTCTCACAAACAAGCTGCCTGATCTACAACCCCAGAAGGGCTGGAAGTGAGAACCTCCCCTAAGCCGAATGTTCTCAGGACCCAGAATTTTATATGTCCTGGGGGAAGACGCCAGAGAAGGAAATTCCATTAAATTGCATATGCATTTAAGATATTGCTTTTAAAAAAAAAGTCTTCTGACTGCAGATACCTGGTCAGTAGTAGGAGTGACTATGAACTCCAATGGGGAGATCCGCATGTTCCAGGCGGTTCTAGCTACTTCTGAGAGGAAGTCAGATTGACTGATCCAAGAGGCTCATCATTCAACAAGACGCTCCATGCTCCAGGAAAGGGTCACAGTGGAATATTAAGAGCTAAGGACAAGAAAACCCAACTGAAGCCCTCTGCCTTCTTGGGTGAGAGGAGAGGGGGCTGGTGGCCTTCTCTTTTTATCTTCCTTGGATGAGCGAGGGAACCATTCATGGTGGAAGGCACTCCCCATCCAGCCCCAGAGGGTGGCCGCCACACTCAGAGAGGTGCCAGTGTGAGACAGTTGGCCTGACCTTCAGTCCCTTCCTCTGCCCGTCTGCTCTGCAATCACCTGCCTTTAGACCCAGAATCTGAGGTAACCAAGTCCACCAAACGACACTGTTCAAACTCAACACTCCTCGACGTGGGTCATCTTGCTCCCAACCTCAACCCTCTGAGCCTAGAATGAGTTTCAGTCATTTTCACCTGTAGGTCTCAACCATGCTGCTGCTTTCTCCCCCTCTTCGTCCTTCTAGTGCAGCATGGACGCTTGCTTCTGGGACCCTGGGTGCTGAGAGATGAGCTCTCACCTTATCTTGACCTGAACCCTATCTCATATCTATTCCTGGCTGGTGCCAACCATGCTGTCCCTTTCCCCGTCCCTTTCTTCTTCTAGCTCTCCTCCACCATGTTGCTTTCTCCTATTAGAATGTAATCTCTTTGTTGTTGTTCCCTGACACACAGCAAGTGCTTAATTTCTGCTTTTCCATTCATTCATTCGCTGTTAAATTTGCTTCCAATACTAATAGCATTCCACCAATAGAACATGAGTCAGCTCAGTCAGCTGTCACACCTTGGGGCAGACGTTGCCATAAGCCCTTCCCTTTCTCCCCAGGGCATATGCACCTGGCCCATGTTCCACACCTGTGAACTATGATTTTCCTGTCCCACAGAATGACCTTTGCTGTGGGGAGTAGCTGGGTTCTTTGTCCTAGAGTGAAAAGGGGACCAGATATTTCCCTTGGTAATAACAGGGATGGCCAATACTTTTCTGTACTCCAGTTGGGTTGCTTGGGTTGTTCATAGGAGGGACAGATTTGAAAGGCTGCCCATCAGGGAATGTTGTGACCCCATCAGGATCATTTAAAGCACATATTACCTGGACATGGATCCAGTCAATAGCAGCAGAAACAACAATGATAAATTATAGCTGGCGCTTATATGGTGTTTTAAGGTTTGCCAACTGCTTCTATGTACATTTTCTCTCATTTGATGGGCTAATGCCTCTGCTTTTCTCTTCTTGCTTACTCTTTGTAGCAATATTCCCTCCCCACAGTGTGATGAATGGCTGGATTCCTGAACGGTTGCTCAGAGCATTGTACGGAGCCTTCTTGTCCAGGCATCTCCCAGTCTGATTCTTCTTTGGTGCTTCTCCCTTGAGCTCCCATCTCCACCCATTGTCCACTGACACCCCAGCCAAGGCTGTGTGTGCTGCAGAGCCCTTAGAAGGTGTCCTTTGGCAAATGTATAGTCTACATAAAATTGCTTGCCTTCCCAGGGAAGGGGGAGGAAGGGGGGGGAGGAAGAGAGAGAATTTAGAACTCAGAATTTAAAAAAAGAACGTTAAGAATTCTTTTTACATGTAATTGGAAAAAAATATAATTTTTTTAAAGTTGTCCCTCTTGGAGGCTACCCTGAGTCCCCAAGGGCTGCTATTTCTCCAGACCCTGGGAGAGTTCCTCTTTGGGAGGAGCTTGAGGCACTTGCTAGCTATGGTGAAAGAGGACTGACTGGGCAGGCCAAATTCCTACGGAGAGCTATGTCTGCCAGGAAGAGGAAGGTTTTAGGGGTTGTTCCCAGCACCCCTTGTTTTAATAAGGATTCACTTCCCTATGAGGAGTCAAGGCTTGCTAGCAGGGGCCTTAGAACACAGTGGGAGAGCTGGAAAAGACTTGATTCAAAAACCCATGTGCATCTGTGTTGTCAACGGGCCAATGAAGAGAACCCCCCCACGCCCACCCACCCTGTGCAACTCCTGCCCGTGTCTAGTTGCTCGTTTGCCATAGGAGGGCCATGCGAAGTTCCGGTGCCACTCCGATTTCTCTTCATGTCACAAAGACACGAGGAACACACCTGGATTGTCTATCACTTTCACCGTGTGACTAACCTGCCATCTTCCCTGTTCATCCATCTTTCTACGCTGATTCTTCTTGATTCGTTCCTTGCCATGTGTCCCAGCCTGCTCCCACTCGCTAGCGACCTCTTCATTGCTCATGAATGATAGTTACCACTCCTTCAGACACCTCATTCATGGCTCCTTGATCCCCTCCCCATCTTGTCACCACCAGCTCAGACCTCCTTGGCAATGGTCTCACACAGTTGCTCTCCTATCTTTACTCATATCTTTACTCTTGTCTAGTTAACAGTTCTCCCTCCCTTCATAGCACATCCGTCTCTGCGACATTTTCAGAATATGGTGCCTCCACTTTCTTTAATGCTGATACATTTGTCTAAAACCCTGCATTTCCTTTTCATCTTTCTTCTCTTTTTTGTCTTCCAGCTGAACACTTAAATGCCTTCAGAATGACCTAGCTCCATTGGGTCTCTCTCCAAGCTTTCTGCAAACTTGCCTAATCCTCTCTGCTTTATGAGGTGATGCTGCTCAGGGTTTTCTGCTGCATTTCTCCACATGTTTTACAAATGAGTTGATCTTCTAAACTCGTGTGACCTTTGGCTGCCAGAGCTTTCCACTTGGGAAGTAAGTAAAACATTTGCTGACTAAGGCATTGTGGGCTCTTTTGGCCTCTTCATTATGGTAAGTGATTTACAACAGTTAAATTTCTGTATGAAGCTAAAATCTGTATCTATGTCCTTTCTTCCATCTGTGTCTCGTTTTCCATCATCAATAGCTTGTTTAACTAGGTCAAGTTAAAATTACTCTCATCTCATGCATCTCTTTTTCTTCTTTATAACTTTGTTCTCATTTTGTCTCTGTCTGCTCTGACAAGGCAGTGGTCTGACTATACACAGACAGCCAGTTTATTAATGACTTCCACATGAGTAACAAGTTATTTCTTGTCTGTTAAAATATGATTATAGGAGAGGCAGTGTAGCACAGTGGATTGAGATTCAACCTCAAAGCCAGGAAGACCTGCGTTCAAATCCTGTCACTGATACATCCTGGTTCTTTGACTTGAGCAACTTATGAGCCTCTTAGAGTTCTGGGCAACTCTCACAGACCATAAACTGTAGGGGAGGTCCTGACCTGTGGTGATAGAGGGGGTTTCCTCATGGGGCATTCCTTATACTTGTAAAATCCCATTTCTAGGCTCTATCCTTAAAATATAATCAAATACATGTGTGTGTGTGTGTGTGTGTGTGTGTGTGTGTGTGACAGAGAGAGAGACAGACAGAACAGACAGAGACAGACAAAGAGAGAGGCAGAGAGATGCTATTTGGTGCCTGTCATGCACTGCATCTTCTGATACTTTTCCCACAGAAAGTGTCCATGATGTATGGGCACAAATTTTTCATGTAGCCTACAAGTCATTACCTTCTCTACCATATTTTTGAAGACAATTTTGTCTTTTTATTTGTTTCTCAGGTCATCATGGTCAAAAGGTGATGAGTGACTTTTTGGAGTTGGGTTTCTTCATAATTAGCTAAACTGGTCTTCCAAAAGCAAACTTAGTTTGTTGACCACACTGTACTCAAAGTCTTTCCAGCATGATAGAGATTTCCTAGAACTTGCACACTAGGATGAACATAGCCTTCAGGAACCCAGGGTCATCTCTCCTGGTTGCTAGGTGGAGGAATGGATAGAGTCAGAAAGACAAGAGTTCCAATCTTGCTTCAGGAACTTACTAGCTGTGAGATCCTAGGCAAACCACCTAATGTTTCAGTGCCTCAGTTTCTTCATCTTTAAAGTGGGAGTGTTGGTTTCTAATTAGCCTCTAGATTTAGAGCCTTCCAGCTCTAAATCTATGAGCCTATTAGTTACTTAGATATCTAAAGAAAGGTAAATAGAGATGGCTAGAGATGGCTAGATAGATAGAGAAGTACATAGATGGAGAGAGATTGATATTTAGATAGAAAGAAAGAAAGAAAGAAAGAAAGAAAGAAAGAAAGAAAGAAAGAACATTTATCAAACATTATGTGCCAGGCACTGTGCTAAGTACTGAGGTTACAAATACAAGAAAACAAGATGGTTCCTACTCTTAAGAAGCTTACTTTCTAATAAGGGGGATCTGCAAAGCAGAGCTGGGAGGAAGATGTCCAGGCAGTTCAGAGAGTGAATTGAGCTGGGAGTGCAGGGAGCATGGTTGAGCCCCCTCATGAATGGGAATCCCAATCAGAGATTCACCACTCAGATCAGGCCCCAGGACATGACACGCCTTACCTCATCCAACTTAACCTCTCAGCTTCAATTTCTTCATCTATAAAG